>NC_092069.1:22010000-22310000 GCF_039877785.1 Chaetodon trifascialis
TAACTGCTAATCTGTGAGATGTCTGGAATTTTTTTTTTCCTGAGATTAAGGTGATGTCTTCCATCTGAGTCACTGTTTAGTCTCTTGAGTGTGAGAAAAAAAGTGAAAAAATTGCAAATTGTGTCGAGCTCCCAGAGCTCTGGGTAACATCTGAGTTGCTTATTTAGTGTAACAAACAGCCCAAAACTGAAAGATTTTCAATCTACAAAGATATAAAACAGAAAAAGAGCAATGTGATATGATCACATAAGAGGAGCGGTAACCAGTGGGTTTGCTTGATAAAACTAAAGGCCTCATCACTTCAGCACTGACGTGAATGTACCAACTGTAACTGGATATCCTGTTCAAAATTCAAGCGCCCCTGACGATTGAGGAAACATCCCGTGGACGCATAAAGGTAAATAAAACTGCCAATGTTCTATTGAGCCTTGATCAAAAAGTTGTTTGACACTCAAAAACAGGGACAGGCGCAGGACAAACCGCGAAGAGAAATGTTGACGGTTAATTGCGGTCTTCAACATTCGCCAGCTCCGAGGGATTCATTAATCCAGGGCCAAAATGCGTCATGACCATTTCAAACTGAAGCAGAGCCACATGTCTTCATTGAGTTTTGGTGTGGGGTTGGGTGTGAATTGCCGCCACACACCAAGACCACTTTTGGTGACGCCACATTTCTTCCAGAACATTTCGACTTTGAAGGTGGGATATTGGGCACAGCTCGCCGTCTTCCTTTTTCCTGGCTCGGGAACTTAAGCTGCCAAGAATAGAATGACTTTATGCGTCCCCTCCTGTCGCCCCCAGAAAGAAAAAGCGAAAACGGGAGGAAAACGGTTAAGTGACAGTCAAGAGTGGGTTGTTTGAGTGTTTGAGTTTCCACCATGTGAGGAGCTGAAGCTTCATAGAGAGCGAGCCGGAGAGGAACTCAAAATGAGAGCAACAGAGAGAAAGAGAGGGCCTGTAGGCACTGAGCAGCGTCACTCAGTCTCTCCGTTTCCCATCAGCCCTCCCGCCGCCTCAATCCGCGTACAACCCCCCCACCCACCACCACCACCACCACCACTCTCCATCCCCCTCTCCCTGAGTCAGCCAATCAGCAGGCTCCGGCGCCTGTGATGTCACAGTGCAGTTGGATTTTCTGTGAGCCAATCAAGGCATGTTACTGAGCCCCAAAAGAGAGAGTCTGCTGGGCTGATTCAAACCAGGCCAGAGACAGACAGACAGACAGACAGACAGACAGACAGACAGACAGACAGACAGACAGACAGACAGACAGACAGACAGACAGACAGACAGACAGACAGACAGGATGATGAGAGAGGGGAAAACAGGAGATAACTGATGGAGAGAGACACATGGACAGAAAGAGAGACTGGAGACAGTCTGGAGGATGAGACAGCCGAGCAGAAATGTTAAGTGGGTGAATCGGTTGGTAAGACAGTTAAAATCTGAAATGAGACACATTAAAAAGGGCAGATTAACTGGACTAACTGGAAAACACACCAGCAAAAAAGTACCTAATACCCTGACCACACATCATCCAAACTACGCACTTTCATTTCAATAGTAAAACTGATCCACTTTCTACTTGTTAGTCTGTAATGATATTATCTGATTTGTTAGTTTTCAATAATCTGAGTTGCAAAATGTCCAAAACATGGCGATGAGAATTATTAACATAACAGAGGGTGCTTTCAAAAACCTGCCTGGCATAATTATAGTATGCCATCACCTGTGCCTACTTTAAAAAAAAACAAAGTACCACACGTACAAAATGCACTACAGACAGTGGAGGCTGTAAAAACAAGTCTTTGCATGGTTTGGCATCAGAATGGAAGGAGTCTTTAACTGCCGATGTCAGCACTTGCATGTTGTCTAAAAAGGAATTGAATCTTTGACGGTCTGAATGATCGTCATAGGGAAATTTTCATTTTACACTACACCTCAGGGAAATGGTGAGAAGCCTCCTAAAGGTTGCAAGATGATTAACGAACATTTCTATGACACAAAATGATGTTAATGCTTTCATTTCTAAAATCTCTGCTTATTGACTTTCATCTTTTTAGAACTCAAAAAACTATGCAAATTGGAACTATTTGCAACTGGTGCTATAAAGCTTGGGTTCCAGTGCGTTAGTGTATCATATGTCTTACACATCATATATATCCCACAGAAGCAGCTCTGCCACTGCATCAAACACACTATCTGCCAGCATTTGGCGATCACCTGATAAGAGAGTCAAGACGGTTCCTGCCCTGGCACTCTATTTAAGCAGTATTCCCCACCCTTGCTGCCACGTAATATACAGCATGCCAGCAGTAAAGCCTAATGGGAGTGGACCCAGTTCAAGCAGGCACAGACACACACTGGAAGCATCACGAGCAGAGTTGGACTGACTGACTAAGTACTAGGAATGCATACGGACTGAAGTTCCTCATTACAGGTGTCAATATAATAGTAATAACAATATTAATAATAAAGAGGGCTGGGCTACAGCTAAGAGGGGAGATGGAGAAGCAGTAAATGGAGAACGTGAAACATCCACCCACGCCTGACCAGCAAACCCCCACCACACCCCACACTCTATCCAATGCTTACTCACACAGTCACACTGAGAGGTGTGTCTGTTGTCGTGAGCAACAACCATGGAAGAGATTATGGCTCAGACTGCCATAGTATAGATGGAGGTTTCTATGGTAATGGCAGGGAATTTAATCTTCTGAATCAATCTCACACCTCGTTTTCGCACTTTGATATCACTCACTTTCACTCTAACTGGTATAATCAACCTAGACACAGTTGCACACATCTGGTTAAAGCAAGACCAAAGCAACTATGCATCCATCTGTCCAAACTACCACTTCCTCTCGTCATTCCTGAACATCTACTTTCACAGAACAGGTAAATGTCTCTTCTGACCTTGGAGACAATCCACACTGACAACTTGAATGTACAGTAAAACATGAGATATGCCTTTTTCATAAACATCAGAGTTAAGTTTAGTTAAGTGATTTTTAAGCCGAGAGGTATTTTGATCTTATAAACTGTGGCAGCAACTTAACCACCATCGTGCATCTGCCTCGCACTTGTGTTACAGCCCCCACTGCAGCTTGTTCTTATTCAAATGTGACTAATCAGCAAGTGTGTGGTGATTTTACACAAAACTCTTCTCTTAAACAACTATTTTTGGGTAGTTTAGACGACCAAGTCTTAAAATCCAAATAGCTGAGCAGAGACACAGAGACCTATCGCCACAAGGCTGATAGCTCGCAGCAAATACTGCGTGTTGTGATGGATGTACGTGCAGGTCGGCCTCTAAAGAAATGTGATGATGGAGACACTTTGTTGAATGAATCTAATGGCTGTCGTGCATCTCTCCGACAGTCCGCCGTGAATTGGGCCGCATGGCAGCGAGCAAGCCTCAGAACTTGACTCTGCGAGTACACCCACCAGACTTGCAAGAGAAGCAACTGCCAGCGTGGGAAATTAACGCCGGTCACCAGCCAAACAAAGTGTGGGCACTGCAAGTTTGTCAGTTTGTAAATTAGTAAACACTACAACACCTTTAAGCAGGTTTTGAGTCATAACTGGCAGCATGGAGAAAATGCTCACCAGCCGAAAGAAATGCGGACATTGACAGTAAAGTTTGTCACTTTTTTAACTGAGTAAACAGCACACACATTTAGCACATTCTGTACAAAAGTTGTCACACTTCAACAGCTTCGCAAGTTTTCAAGCCCTTTGTAAAACAATAGTCAGTTGCCCAAATGAAGATTGACACAGATGTTACTTGCTGAAGTGATTCCTTCCTAATGTGCTTCCATTTTAATATGTAAAATCCACAGTCCTCATTATATGTAAAAAAAAAAATCATAAGAAAGTTTATCTGAAGCTAATATAAGGCTTTAGTAGTCTTTGTGTGAATCGTCCAAAGTTACCATCTCCTTAGTACAAAATTCCCTCTGTGTTCCTGTTCCTCCAATGCAGACAGTTTGTGGGAAAAAAGAGGACATTTTGAACTAAAAAATCTTCAACTTTGGAAGATACCCTCTTGATTTGTCTACCAAAGGCAGACAGGAATTTAGCGCTATGTGAAAAAAATGTATCCCCTTTATTCATTTGAATGGGAGCAGACCAGTAGTGCAGCAGAGGAGCAAATGCAGAGGGCTCCAGAAAAAAATGCACATATGGTCGTGTTACCTTAGAATGAGCTTTTTATATCTACAGAGGGAGCGGGTCCTCTTCCACAGAGTCCACCATGTCGCACCGCCATGTTTCTGTAGTAGCTCTGAGCGGACAAACCAAACGGTGGCTTTACAGGACAGCTTTCATTTTTAAGAGCTCTGCAGCCATCGTAGGTTCTCCTACATGCTTGGAAAAGGAGCAGCGAGGCAAGGGGTATTCAGTTGGTTGCAATCTGCAACCTCACCATGAGATGCCACTAAATCCTACGAACTGGTCTTTCAGAACGTCAACGCCTTATTTCTGGCAAACGGCAAACTGAACCGAGCGCTGACTATGACAGAGCATGTCTTGTCATGCTGTTACTATAGTTACAATCACATGTTGTTGTTTATTTCATGATGGTTTGGTGTTAAACACTGAACTGCAGTTTTATGTGACAACAACACAAGTTAATAGCAAATAAATGCACTGAAGTACTTAAGCTAAGTATAGTTTGGAGGTAAAACTTTTGCGCTTGGCATTAATGTTACAGACAAATGAGTGTTTATATTTTCCCAAACTTCTGTCAGAGATGAAAGTAAACAGATACATGTACTCCAGTTCTGTACTTGAGTTCACTTCTGAGGTACAACTACCAACTACAGATGAGAAAAACAAAGTAAAGACACATCATTTGGATTTTGGGACGGTTCACATTCCACTTTGGAATGGTTACGATAGTTTTTCATTGATGGTTCTGGGACAGTGGTGAAAAAAATTATTCTGGAGCACTGGTTTTTAAGACACTCTCCTTTAAAGCACACAGATTTAGATCTCGACAAAACAATTTCATTTTGATACGAGCAAGCATTGCTGAATGGATTCTTGTTTTAACATCCGTGGTCAGTGCACAAAACTCTGGGCTAGTTTCTCTTCCCTTCCCACCATTAGGATGCTAAGACTTATGATATAGCTTATACTTAGTCACCAACACTTTCCTGTGCATGGGGGAAAGCACTAGGAAGAAGCACTGCAGGCACAGGAAGAGTGGCGTGTGGCCTGCACGATAAAAACAAAGACATCAGTGCCTGTGGAGCCAGCTTTTGTCCATGGTTCATTCACAAGGGAAGTCCTTGCTTTTCCAAGACGATCCTGCATTGTCTTGCAAAGCAGCAGCGATCTTTCGAAGGGTTCTGCTTTATTTGGATGTTGAGTTGAACTGGTCTCAGGAGAGGCTTCAGTCAATTATGAGGCCTTATTTTTGGCCTAAATTGTGCTTGTTTTGATATAAATCATTATTGTTACTGTGCAAAAGAAATTTAGTGGTATGTTTATTCAGTAATTATATTTTTATGCTTTGTGGTTTCAGATTAGTTTAGGTTATTACACAATAAGGCCTACTCGTAATGTTTCAGTTTTACCTACCACGGGCGGACAATAAATTTATGGTATTTGTTAAGTTTCACATTAAAATGTCATTGACATCAAGATCTCTCTTGCAAGACAGACCTGAGAATTAATTAGACATACAAATTAGACACACACACACACACACACACACACACACACACACACACACACACACACACACACACACACACACACACACACACACACACACACACACACACACACAGAGCCACACTAATTAAAACAATCACAAACATTATCAGAAACATACGGTAGTAAAGCTCTGATGTCTCTCAGAGGAATGAGTGTCTCTGATTTCAAGATGTGTTGAAGCTCATTCCAGTAGTGCTGTCCCCAAAAAAGGGACATTACAGTGCCAAGTTGGAAAATTATTATTATTTATGTACAGCGTTAACAGCACTGGGCCTAACATTGACCCTTGAGGGACACCTGTATTGACCATCTGAAAATGTGATTTGAAACAAACTGCAACAACAGTGGCACATCAGAGAGACGTGACTTGAACCAGCTGTGTGCAGAAACATCAAAACCCACAAAAAGGGGCCGAATTAACAAAATGTTGTGACTAAAAGTATCAGGAGCTTTAGGTGGATATGAAAAGAGTCCAACACAGTGTTGGTTTTTACAAAGTGAGTTAACAGTCTCATCCACCAACAGCAATTGACTCGTGATTGTAGGATATCGGACAGCTTGGATATAGGTTGATAGCTGTTGTAATGTATATAATGTGAGTATTTCAATTAGATTAATTTAATTTCAGTTAAAACCACAGAGTGCTATGGTATCTGGGCCAAAATACACTATCTTAGACCGACAAGGTAGGAAGACAGAGAGGAAAATACTGTGACCCACTCATTTTTACTGTCTTGCAAGCATTTTAGTTGATACACAGGCTTGACTGGTAAGCATCTCAATGGAAGAGGATGACATATTGAAGAGACGTACCAAAATTCAGCAACATCTGGCCGGTGAAGTGTTAACTTTCTGCCCTGCTCTGGACATAATCCCTGTTCTCACTCAGGTAGGCCTTGTTTCATTTGACTAAATCAGCAGGCTATGACGTTCACTACGTCCTATTCTCAATGCAGATACCACGCCAAGTGGTAAGAGTCACAGCCTTCCTGTTTCACTAGACTATTGTCAGCAATCACTTTTAAATATATTGTCCAAATGCTAGCAGTCAACTCTTGCTTTCTCTCCTTTTGACACATACAATATGCAACCATAGCTGGGACAACACTGGACCACAATCAATATCATGAATGATAATATCTGCTTGATGGAGATGGATAAGGGGACTGTCCACTGAATAGTTACACCTGCCATCTCCAGTATACCTGCCATGACACACCTTTATGTGGCTGCACTTTTTGACAGGGACATTTGGAGAACATGCTACGAGTTCTCTGATAAAATGTAAGGCTGAGTCTAAATCCTGCAGCACTCATGTTTTTTTGCATGGAAAGCATATGATTGTTGTCCTTTCTTTTCTGTTGTAATGGTCTGTCCTTTCTCATATCCAGTGGTCAGGGGAAACAAGTCCCCTAAAAACAACCAGTGGCTTGTTTAAGCTAAGGTTTAGCTACAATAACTTACATGTCTATTTTAATACAGTACCTACATGAATCAAGGCGACATAAGCAAAAATTGGATGGGAGGGGAAATGAGAATCTTAATTAGGTATAAAATAGAGTTATCAGTTCAAATTAAGATAAAATTAACAATGGTTAAAAATGTGACTTTATTTGCATGTATGATATTTATAGTACAATTTTCCCATCTCAGCTCTTGTAGTTAAGAGGTAGGCATTAACTTTTTTTACACTAGCTCCTTTCTATGTACTTTTCTCTGTGAAAAAGCTGCTTCCCTGCAAGTCTTTAGGGGTTTCTGCAGGTCAGTCAAGGACTAATACTGTTGGTTATCGTTATGAAAGGGTAGCCGGGCAGTAGTTGAATGACACGCAAAACTTTTACAATACGTTCGCCATGTTACCTTAAATGTAACGTTATACAAACACAATGCATACTACGTTAGGTGCAGCGGCATACTGAAGGAGTTGTTTGGGATATCCTAAGTTACAACAAACAAAAGAAACGAGGGAATCCGGCAACGGTTCAGTAAGCGAACCACTACTCTTCATCACCATCCTCCTCTTCACACAGTCACCATCATCATCTGTGAAGCACAAGGCTCTTTAGCTTTAGGGAAATAATAGAAGGGAAGGAAAGACGGACCACGCTCTGTGTATACATAAAAGACCCGCGTAGAATCATGGCGAGTCCGGTTTAAAAATACTATGGGAAGGTTCGACAATGTTACCCCCTCCACCTTACCTCCAACCCGGTACATGTTCGCTGCCATGACTGCCCCCGGTCCCTGGCTTCCTCTCCAGGTAGAGGGGTGGCTCTCTTCTCTCTCTCGCCGCCGGAGCTATGTTAGCACTGCCGCCGCTGTGTGTTGGAAAATGGTGGATTGATCAATACGAAACAGACTAGCTGAGCGACCTTAAAGAGACAGTACACATTATTTTCAAACCCGAAGTTGGGCGGCAGTATTTGGACCAAACGGTGAAAGAAATTACTGATTTCATTCCCAGTTAAATTTTGTTACCATAGCATTTTGAAATTAGCCGTGAGCGTTAGCCGCGACACAGGCGTTCCTGTCTATGTTCCTATAGCCCTACAAGTGACGTCACGGATTCGTCCAAAACCAACGGTTATATGATTTATTTTAATTACTAGTTAATATCACCAGCAGAGTTAATTAGTTCGATTTTCGTGTATTTGCTGGTTTTGATGATACTTGGAGGAAGAAAATGTTCGCTTTAGTATGGACATTTCCTTAACTGACCCTGTTTAACAGAGAAACTAGCTTAACAGCTCGAGCAAGTTGTTACCATGTAGTGGCTTTACCCTTGTTAAAGGGTTACAACTATCGCGATACTTAGAAATGACACCCTGGTTAAACACCGTTGAAGAGTTTGCTGAGGAAACATGCGGAGAAATGTGTTATTTCATATATTTATACAAACATATCTGGAACTTGGTGTACCAGAAAATTACACATCCCTGTGCCATCGCTAAAACTGTTGCTGTGATGCTGTGATCCCAAATCCCAAAGCTCAGTGGTCTCATGCGAGGTCCGTGAACCACCAGGGGAGGGCCCCCATGGGATTAATAGGCTTAGGTACATTTAACAAATGTATGTAAGACTGGTTACTAAATCCATAGATTTATCCCTAACTGCTGTGGCAGTTGATAGACATTGCATTATTCTTGTCATGCATGCAGTGATACAAGTGTACAACATACAATCAGTATCTGTTATCTTTTTTAGTAACTTTGTATCTTTAAAGCAATTTCCCTACATGGATCAATAAAGTTCTTCTGAATCTGAATTTGAATGATGCAACACTGTGATTGCTGTTGATTTTAGTTTTTCCCTCATGACGAGAGTCTGTGAGGTCAAATCAAATTCTGTTTTTAATTTTCTGTAATTTCCAGACTAATCATTTCCTTTTGCCCACACAAAGTTGCGTGTTAGCTGTTAGTTTGCCATCAGATCATTATTAATCAAGCTGGGAATTTACTTGCACGCTGCAGTGCAGTTTTATTCATTAATGGCATGTTCTATATAGCTCATATTCACATATATTTAGCTCATATTTTGTCAGATTCAATGCAATGCATCGCAAGGAGGTGTAGGACTATCAAGTTTATTACAACCATCTTGTTAAATGTATGGACCTGTATGCACATGGGCAAACAGAAAGTGTGCAGGATTTTGTGGTTTGGCATACTCTACCATAGAAAAATGGGATGTTTGACTGGCAGCACTGTTTTATGTTTAACATCCATATACCCCACTACTCCTCTTGGATATTATAAGATAGGGTAGAGCATATGGTAGGGCAGGACAGGGTATATGTGCTGAAGGAATGCTGTGGTGAAGGCTACATCTGATCTATACCATATGGAAGCCTCAATTACTGTTTTCTAACACAGGGGACTACAGTCTGCAGTCACATGGCCACTATAAGCCAATCGGGAGTATTTACAGTACACGCTCATGCTCAAGTGTGCAGTCTCAATGTGGATCTGTACTGCATTGGAATGATCGCATATTGTGTCTCAGGGCTCTTTTATGAAAGCCTAAGAGTGTGTGTTCTGACAATGTGTTCTGACATTGTTTTTCAGTATAAATGAACATAATGGGAATAAAACTAAGAAGTGCTTTGATGTGTATTATGATGTTGTACCCAGTGGATACTTTTGCATATTATGTACTTATTGCCCAATATACAGTATGCTGCTTGGCATCAAGTGCAACATTTCTGCATAAAACACAGCCATTATCTGAGCAATGTTCTAAACAAAATGCAGCAACATTCAGTCAAAGTATTGCAGTTTACTTCATGTGCTCTCCTTACAGACTGACTTTCTTTTGGAGCAATAAAAATGCACAGTATTGCAGTACATCACAGCATATCCCTGCACAATGTGTGTGATACCATACAACATCTGACATAAGTGAGCTGTGTTTTAATCTGTTGTAATGTTCCCAATAAACTAGGATGAAAACTGTACCAATACCTAGTATGGTATTAATTAAAGGGAAATAGGTGTAGTATCAACAATGTAGCCTTGTGTTTTGGAGCTGTGACTACTTTCATTAGGACTGTTTGCTTACTTGGCCGCTTGCTGCTGTGCAGATGTTCCTTTTGAATCCACTTGCTCCTCTGCCAGATGTTGCTGCAGTCGGGAAGACAGTCAGGCGAGCATGCAGGCAGAACATTGTACAGTACAGAGCAATGCAGGTGTTCTCCCTGATGAATCTCATTCTGTGGAGATGGATTGGCTCGAGTCAGAGAGTGTCTGCAGAAACTCCCCTCGGTTTGGTTGCAGTCCCAGAGGATGACCTCTGATGGCCTCCCTTTCTTCTTCCTACTTTCTCCTCCTTCTCTCATCCTCTTGCTTTCCTCCATGAAGCAGATAAATGCGCAGGAGAGACAAAGACACAGAGGAAATCAATTAGGCCGTTTCTTGGCAGAAACCATTCTATATCTTTGATTGTGGTTCCTCATTTGTTCTCTCACTGGGGGTTGTGCTTGGATCCAGAGACACTATGGGAGGTATAGCGATAAAAGGGCTATTGTTAGAGCGCTTTCTCTTCTGCACCTAACTGTGCATAGGTTTATGTCTGTATTAACAGTGGAAAAACACTGAGACTATTCACTCATTTTTATTAAGGAATAATATCTGTGACAGTGCTGCCTGGCGGATGTTTCAGGATTGTGTAGGGGTGGTGCCTACACCCCACAGAATCACTGTCAGCCAGGTTACTGACAGTTATCTTTCACACTGCACCACAGTCTTTGTCTGGTAATCCATACACTTCCTGCTCTGACTATAGGTATAAGGCATAGTGACTGTGAGCTACAGTATACCCACAGCATTTCAGAGAGATCCCACATTCTTGAATCTGCACCTCCAACTGAAGAGGCATCACCACCACACTGCAGTTTAAAGGAAATACTCATAAAAGGTGTAGTCAAGTCGCACATGTGTAATTTTTCATTGTATACAAGTCCTGAACATGACAGTTCCCTTTTGCAGACTTCATTAGTGACTCGCCATGTTTTCACAGCTCTGAAAGCTTTGGCACAAAGCAGCGCTGGCTCTTTTAATTGGGAATATCTGCTGTAGGGAATCTGTCAGACAGATTTCACAGCTAAACATATTAGTAATTAAATAGATACAGTACTTCACAAGGAAACCTGTTCAGGACGTACAGCTTGTGTTTAATGAAGTCGGACTACAGGGGGAGCTATTGTTTTGCTTTTGACAACATGGGCAGTTGATACAAAGGGGTAGCTGCTCTGAGGCCATGCATAGTTGGATTTCATGCTATCCATAATCTTAAGCTCATGTAAAGCATACATTTACGCTCCAAGACCATTAAGAAGCCATCAAAATGACTTAGTACTGACACCTAACTGGGAACAAGATGATCCACATTGCATTTACCACATTTCACCAGCAGGAGTCATCAGTCACACAGCCTTTTGTAATGTCCTCAGTTGCTCCTTAACAAAACAGTGATGTAGTGGGAGGGGGGGGAAAAAAGGCCAACCATCCCCAACAGGGGAAATGACACTTAAATGAGTAATCATGAATTCTGGGATGACGCATCAGCGTAGCACAAAAATGTTGAATGTAGACCTCAAGCATAAATCAAACTCATTATGCTCAGCAAATTACTCAGCAAAATCATTATGTCCTCGTTATTGTCTCTCTGGCAGAGTGCAAGAATGTTGGTTTACAAATGTGGGATGTGTGTGTCCCTCTTTCAGTCTCTTACTGCAGACATGGCTTGGCAGGAAACACTCCATACTTTGAAGGCCTCACAAGAAACCTTGGCCCTAATCCAAAGAGATTAACCATATTGCACTTGCGGGTTATTGATAGTGTGACCTTCACAGAATGAAAGTGGAATAACTGTGACACTGAGCACCAGACATGGATGCAGACAGACGAGTATGTGGCACCCGAATAGACGCCCTTTGTGGACGCCCAGGCCTCTCCTTGCAAGGGAATCCTGCCTTTAAGTGTCCACCCTCCACCACAACATCCTGTGCCAAAATGCCAGGAGCCTCCAGACGAGAGCAACACATTTTTTTGTCAAACAGCTGGTGAACCGCCAAGCATGTCTCCATCTTCAGAGAGAGAGGCGCTGGCAGTTGGTGGGAGGACTGTGCCATGTGGGGAAAACCCATCAGACTCAGACATAAAAAAGGAATTGCTGGAATGGCAAATGGCATCAGAAAGTCGTGTATTGAATTTCTCTCCAGCAAGAATGCTTGAGATGATCAGAGCTGCACCAGCTGATGTCAAGATGCTTTAAGAACAAAGACTCAGCAAATTGTGATACATATTTTTTTATGTCTAAACCGACAGAAAAGTCACAAACATCCAGTTAAACACAACCTTAAAGATATTGTGCACGTTTGAACACTGAATGATCAATACTGGAGACAGAAGTGCTACTTAATATAGCTACCAATTCAAGATGCAACTAGGCGCTAGTTTGTCTCGATTTAGAGATGTGCTATCATTGAAATAAATTATACATATATCATTTAATGCTTTACAGTCTTCACCTGACATATAGCAGGCACACATCCCATTAAAGTCAAAGACAAAACAGAGGTGTGCGCTGTTATTTACACAACACTAACGAGGGCTCTAAAGAGATGCATTACTGGAGGTTTCAGTCATGTGTGAGCACCTGTCAACAGAAGTTCTGTGGATAACACAAAAATATCTGATTTCATTCCAGTGTACTAATTTGATGTTTCACCTTGTTATGTTCCAGGTCTGGATGCAAATCTGATCTCTTGAGCTTCCACAGTCGCTGAGTAGAACCTGTAATGTGATGCACCTTCAGGCGCTTACACTGAAGGAACTGAGTACAATTTTTTACACTTGTTGTCATGTCATTTGAACAGTGCTGGATAGACATGTACAGATAATTACTTGGTAATATGCTAGTAGGCTGTTTAACCAGAGTATGAGCTGTTTGTGATAGTGTTTCTTCTCTTCACACATCTCATTTCACAATTGTTCGTTTGTAGATTAGCATCTAATTAGCATCTACTTGTCTGCTAATTAGATCCTCTATCCTCTAGTCTGCTCACAAAACAGTATTTCTTCAGAATATTTGTAAAGTTTTGAATTTTAGAACATTAGAAATGAAGTGGCAACAAAACCTTCTTCAGAGGGATCAATAAGTCCATAATGTATGAATGCTTTAATTCCACTATAGTTGATGGTTGTGAAAATCCATTCTGAAACAGGGGATGTGCTTGCTGTACCTTGCATGTAGGCCTGCATCAGGAGAAAGAGAGAGGTGTTTCCAAACCTTTTAATCCTGCAGAGAAGGTAGGTGGAGGTTTTCCATTATAGCACCACCCATGTTCAGAGGGTCTAATTATATATATGCACATCACGTTTCTTTTCATCAACTGGAAAAAAAAGTTTTTATGTGTCTGTATCGAGTCGGTTTGACTCGGACCAAAGCTGCGGAGAGCAGCTACACGAGAAATGTCTCTGCCCATGTGGAAGAAACAGACAGGCTTTGTTTAACGCTGAGGTAAAGTGAATTTTCCAGGGCTGAGCTTTTTATTATGAAATTTGGACTCAAGAGGGCCAAGCAGGCAGGACCTTGTCACAGTGACCGATATTGTTTGTGGACAGATTTAGAAAGGGAGTGCCTGTCGGTTTGACGGCATGTGAAAGAGTCGAGTTTCTCCTGGGGAATACGTTTCACATCAAGTGACCATAATTACTCTGAGAGGCTACTGTTGGAGAACAATATTATTACCCTTGTTATTACCAAGAAAATCCAGAACCAAAAGAATTAAAATAATTATTATTATTTTTAATATATGATTTGTTAATTTGTGAGCTTTATTCATGCCGGTATGCATAACTTTTAGCTTTGGACCAAGCCACGCTATGGTTTCCCATTGCCTCTGGTCTTCAGGCTAACTTGTGATGAGCTAGCATTATCGTCTGCTTCATATTTAGCACACAGAAATCTTGAATCTATAGATGACAAGTTGTTTGTTTGTTTGTTTAACCTTGATACAGACACAGTGGTAGCCTATCAATCTTCTCATCTAATTCTTGGCACAATATTTCTTTCATTACCAGGAATCAAAATCTGATTATATAAAACTACTAGAATATGCTAGAAGTTGCTGCCTTTATTTGCCAAATGCTACATGCAAACTACCTGACTGATACAGGTAATTAGCTGTCAGTCAGTGGATGGACTCAATGATCCCTCTGCTGATTGATGCTTGTTGAAGGCACCACACACAGCACACTGTCCACTGATACGTCTGCTGAGTAAGATGAAGTCTTCAGGAGCAATGAATCACTGATCAGATGTATTGATCACTGATCAGTTACACTTCAACAACATGCTTCCACTCAAACGGAACAGGCTTGATTAGTCAAACGCTCAACCAACTGCATCAAGGTCTTTATTGTGATTAAACAAAGAGCAGAATGTGTAAAAAAAAAGAAAAGCAAAATGTATTGGCATCTTAAAGATTGAAATATCTTAGTAATTCATCTTCAGGTATGTATCCGATATATTTTGATTTAAAACTCATGAGAACACAGACAACCTACATGAGGACATGTAGGTTGTCTGTGTTTAAAGTCTAACTCCCATGTGAGACATTCCCTCAGAAATGACAGGGAGCTCTGTGAACGGGAGGATCACAGGACTTGTAGATAGAGAGATCAAAACCTCCAAAAACTTCTGCCAGCTGCCTGTACCACACCCTCCCTCCACAGGGGCCCTCACTGGGATTCGACACGAGCGCCACACCTCATGTCACAGCACATGTGCCCTCAAATTGCTTCATTCTGAAAACAAACACAGAGAAATGAAGTGACAGATGTATTAAATATATATACGCACCAGCTAAAAGTAGGCCTTAAATTAGACAAGGGAGCAGTGAAAGTGCATACAGTGCAGCCTCGACCGGCAGTGATCAGTGAAGACGTTTGCCAAGTACAACAATACACCCACATCACTAAAAATGGCATTCACTGGAATCTAAACCCCTCACAGTCCAAGTGGGAGTAAACTACTTCAAAATCGACTGTCCATGGCTGAAGAAAACACAGGAGTGCTCTTCTATCTGCGCTTAGAAATATAGGAAAGGAGGCATAAACATACTGTTGTTTTGTCTGTACAAGCCACCCCGGGGCTGGGTAAGAGCTCCCAGAGAGGACTGCATGTGATGGGTCAGGGTTGAAGAGGTCACTGAGACTGTGACCAGAATTTAGACGTAATGTGTAGACCTGAGGGGGGATTTTTGCAAACAGGAGCACCTTGTAGTTAAATAGCTCATGAAAATAAGAGTGAAATCATTTCGAAACATCTTCCTAAGTGGAATGCTCAATCAAGGCTCTATTACCAGTAAAATGATTAGCAAAACAAAGGGGCCCCCAAAAGCCACAAATTTACTGTATATCAATCAATTTTGATAATTTGATTAAATGAAAAGATTTGGAGATTTGCAAGTAAAATCAGATATACGTCATATTATAGATTAAATTAAAACTTTATTGATGACCTGGGAACAATTCACAAGCTACCCAGCAGATAAAGTAAAATAATTTGCTCCACCTTTACCAGCTGCAGCATTAACACGATGAACATAATGCATCAATATTTATATGAAAGAATTCAACATTTATTCATATGAAATGGATCAATTTGCATAACTAGAGTATGTCTACACTGTGGTCTTGCTAATTTTACTTAAGTAGAAGATCTGACTACATCTCCCACCTCCGGAAAGAACAGTTGGTGACTTAAACTGTTCTTCCTAAAGGAATGGATGTCAAGCGATCCTTCTTACAGCCATTTCAGTTGACATGATGGGAGACAAAGTCCTGTTTCTGTGCAAAACTGTATTCCAAAGTGCAGCTTATGGGGTAACATGAGGCTTCAGCTGTCTGAGTTCGATAAATCCAGTGCACATCTCGAAAAGTGTCTGTGTTTTTGGAGCGAAATTCCCTCTTGTTGCTGTCCCTCCTCCAAAGCTCAGCAGAGAAACATTGTCTGTCAAAACACAGAGTACAGTTAGTGCTAAAAAGACAGACGCTTTTGATAACTTGGGTTCACTCGGGATCACTTGGGCTGCATGTTTACACAGAATGAGGACAGTGGATTTAGTCAGCCATCACACCCCATGACATTGCTTTAGAAAGGGGGCTCTTTATGGCCAGAATAGACAGGGGGGATATTTACTGTGACCAAAAACTGTTTAAATGTACATCGAGCATGTGAGTACAAGCTGGAGGTGACGGGGTACACTGAGGCCAGTATGTGCTGGTTCACTGGAAGCAGATCCACTGTGAAAACACAGAATAGTGGTGGACAAGGTCTGAATTTGATTCATCAGTTTATCTTCATAGCTGTGTATCATGGCTCAACAAGAGGTCAGCATCCTTTAAGGAGACACTGTCCGCCACATTTTGAGACCCAGAGAAAGATAAAACCGTCCCTGTTGTCCTCTCAGTCTTATCCAAAAGATAGAGTATCCGTCCGTTAAAATCTCACTGGAGTGTGTCTGTCACCCAACATACAGCCTCTCGTCTGTGAGCATGTTTAATCTTACCCCTGTCTCCTAGCTGAGCTAAACATAGACGACTGCTTCTAAAATAATCGCCACTCTAGAGTTTGTGCTGCAGGAACATTTCAATAATTAATTCGAGCTCTTTTTTCTCTCTCTTACTCGAAGGCGCACACACACGCTCACCCAGCAGATCACGTGTTGTCCACACAAACAGCGTGTTCTTACATTTTCAGAAATACCCACAGCTGTCTGAGGCCTTTCAAATGACGTCCTTGTCTGCTTTAACTAGAGGCCTCAGAACCCTTCAATCCGGCCTAAATCATCTGGTTGCCTCTCTCTTGCACTTGCGCCCGCCTGTGAAAGAGGCAGCATGCCGTGGTCTTGGGCTGGGCTCGGGCTGGCCGTCCTGTGGGCTCCTCAGAACAAACGGCGCGTCACGTGGCTCGTGTGGATTACGCCTGCATTTGCATCTGCGGAGCCTGAATATGTGAGTTTGTGTGCGAATAGAACAGGAAAGACAAGGGAAGGAGCTGAAGGGTTGTCACTATCTGGGGTCAAAGGCAGCTTCGGCACCTGTTTGGCCTTGAGGCACAGGGCTTATGTAATGTGCGTTGGGGTGACTGGTGTTTGGGACGGGTGTGCAGCTGGAAGTCAGAAGCACCCGTCTGCTGCTGGCCGGGTCACAGCTCAGGCCCTGGTTCTCCTGTGCATTACAAAGGGCCGACTGGGACCATGCATACTGGTCCCACATCATACAGGGGCTTTAAACCGCACTGCTGAGGATGGTATAATATATTCTTCTCAAAGAGCATCTTAGAAAAAGATGTTTTCATGTATGTTAGCATATTTGAGCACTCTATCCATAATCCTGCTTTCATGTGGATCTTTAAAAGAAATCCTACATTCTGCTACTTTGGAAATGGCAAAACAATGATGCTATTTTAAGAAAATCAAATATTCCACCCATGCTAAACTAAACATTTCTCAGTGTTTAAAGGGGCACCCCTGGGGTTTAGTATTTGAAAGACGAACTTTAAAAAGGATGGTCAGATCTGCTGCAGCAGAGGTTGAGATGTCTTTCTTTTGGTCAAACTCCAGAAACATTAAATCCTACAACTCCCATAATGCATCTCATTAGACTCTCCCTGACTTGTAATTGCCCTCAACGTTAAAGCTGTGCACCCCAGTTCTTCACGCAGGCTTTCTGTTATTTATTTGAAGTCTCAAACTGAAAAGAGACACCCCTGTGACGTGATCAGAGCCTCAAAGGCACCTTTGATAAGTTTGCTTTTTTTGATAAAGAAAAGATTAGGATTTATAACATTTTCATGCACTTTTCCCGTCCTTTTTTTGCTCTACCCTCAGTGTATAAAACCAAAGCGCTAACATGCTTTTAAGCCCTAAGGACCAGCTCACCCTTCTCTGCCTACCCCTTCTCTTTCTATTCCTGTCTTCCCCCATGGGGCTGGATGCTTGATCTGCTCTGGAGAAACAAACCGGAGCACAGGTCTGAACCAAGCACCACATCAGAAACAAGTTAAAAGTAAAAGTATTGGCCTGGTTATGTCCTCCTCAGTCTCCCTGGGATTTCTCGCTCCTCAGAAGCGTCAAATCGCTCTGCCTGTCAGGGGCATCTGTTCCCTCACTTATACATTTGTTTTTCTCTCTGTGTATCCCTAACCTTGAAAATGACTGAAATGAAGCTTTTAAATGTACTTTTCAAGGGAAGGTTTGCTGTACACTCTCCTTTTCAGCCTCACAAGGATGGTTTATGGTACAGATAGTGTGAATAATACACCCCTCCTTTCATCTTCGTTGCATGTGTTCAGTGAGCCGAGGATTTCAGAGAACATTGGCCCTTCAGTTTCAGTCTCCTGCCTCCTCTTTGTCTCCTGTTCGCACCGTAGTATATTTGACCTTCTCTCCTCTCAGCAGGTTTGAGTCTGATTGTGTGCCGTAGCTGAACTGGCAACAAACCTGCAACCACAGCAAACAACTGGAGGTGAACGGTAATGAACTCATGTCCTCTGTGAAAAGCACATTGTGAGCGCTGAGGCAGGAAGAGTCTCTACTCCAGCTGCACACTGTAGGAAACACTGTGAAACATCTTATGGGGCACGGCTACTGATCAGGATTGCCCAGCCGCCCAGCATCCAGCTTTGCTGCCTTTAAGAGGCCGTTGAGTCTTGACCTGTGTGAGTTTTTAAAAAAAAAAACAGTGAGCTCAGAGATAAGGAGGAACCGGTTACAGGCATGCTGACGGGTGCTAATCAGCTGGGACACAGATGTGGGAAATATCAGTCTGTCTGTTCCTGGACCAGGACCTGCACTGTGTCACCCAGCAGACACACCAGACAGCACCTACGTGTGAAATAGATGACCTCAGTCAGGGCCAGCGGAAAGGGGGAGGACCTGATAATATACAGTCTTTTAATTAGTCATCATGAATTCAATAACGACGTGTCATTCTGGATTGTGAGGAATTCAGAAGCTGTTTTTCAGCTCCGCTTGTCTCTCTCAGTAGGCCTAACTTGTCATGAAGCCAGCAGTCTTCTTAAGGGAAAGCTGATCCTCCGGAGCCACGTTTCAGCTTCTTCCTTTGCCTAACAAATTCCTACAAGTCACTCACTCTGAAAGAGGGCATTGTGATTCAACTTAGCACTACTCCTACTCCTCTTGTGGAAAAGGGGAAAAAGGATGTGGGAGTGCATGTGCCCCAGTGGACTGCCCTGCCACTTGGCCAAAAGCTTTCCCGCCTGGCCTGGTGTAGAAATGACAGACCACAGTCTCGCCCATGGAGAAAGAAATGCTGCCTTAAAGTGCTGCTTGTAAAACATACAACTTGAAATATGAAGATTCTAGAGGCCAGCATATACTTGAGACAAACTAGGTCGTGTGACAACATGTCATCCAGCCACATCTAAATCATAAAGAGTTTACATCTTTTCCAAATGCCAACAGTTGGACAATACACAAATGACATTATATAGATTTTATTTTTAGCTCCAATTGGTGCGTGACATATTGTCAATTTCTTAAAACACGTCACAGAAGGCACGGAGGGGTGTTTGGGGTGGTACTTTCACCCTGATCAGTGATTTCAAGCATTTAATCTGAGGCATACTGACACCTTAAGTGTAACTAATTTGAAAGTCATTTAGCCATCGGTATGACTTAGCATCCATATTGAAATAAAAGCAAAAGAGACCCTGTTTTTTCAGGGCACAGACCTTTGAACAAACATTCAGAAAATAGAAATGCAGTTTGTTTTGTTAATCACACAATATTAGCTAACTATTAACGTCTCTAAAGAGGCTAATGTGTCTCAAAAAGTTGCTTGCAAGTTGTTGTTTTCTCATTGTGTGAGGAACACTTTTACAACAAAACTGTGCAAGGATGGCAGATTTGAAGGGAAAGTGCAGAAACAACTCTGAATTTAGGTTACATTTACATTTTAGTAAATCTTTCTAACTAGCTTTTTATCTCGACGATCCGTCAAGAGGGACATTTCCCACAACATGTGAAGGCGGCGCGGGGCGGGGCTATGCAAATGAGCAGCCGTTGACTGAATAGATGCTCCCAGCGTCCGTGAGCGGAGCGGGACACTTGCTGTGGAGAGAAGAGCCAGAAGACGGAGAGAAAGTGAACGCCGCTGCGGTCAAACACAACACATCACTTTCACTCGAACCACAGCGTCGCGACATGGCTTCAAAGTGCCCCAAGTGTGACAAGACGGTGTATTTCGGTAAGTGATGGTCCCACCTTTTGAAATTACTTTTGGGTCATGATGGTGATCCCGCTCGGTAGCCAAGCGGTACCTCTGACAGGGAATTGATCTGTTTGGGACAACTTGTTCCACAGCGTTTGTAATGGTTTGTAGTTCTTTATTATACAAATTATGTGAGTAGTGACCATTTTCGTGTGGAAAGCAGTTAGTTTCCATTCATTGAAAACATACACGTTTCACGTAACTGGAGTTCAGCTATGTTGAGTTAGAGAATTTGCATTAGCTAAAAATGCCTACTTTTCAAACGGAGTTCTCAATGTATGACATTGATGCACTTTTAGCTACGTCTCTATCAGTATGTACAGCGCACAGTAGGATTTTAAAAGTGTTTTTGTGAGGTGTGTTTGACAGCAGCCTAATGTTGGATCCATAAAGTTCAATTCTGCTGTTGGCTTTTTGTTCAGGAGTGAGGAAAATGTAAACCCTTTCTACATTTCCCAAAGGAATTTCTCACATAAGTAAAGTTCACAGCCCTCCTTAGATTAAGCAGCTTTTTGGGGAATCAGTTGCTGGCAATGTAAATGATTCACAGAGACAAACTATGGCAACACAAAAAGCTGCAGAGGCAAAATGGTCAATGTAAACAAAAGAGCAAATATTTCACGAATTCTTAATTTTTATAACATGTGAAGCTCTTTCAGCATACGTGAGAGAAAGCAGGCTCTGTCTGCATTAAATTCACAAACCTGGATAAATGATTTAGCGTGTTTTGATACAGATCTGTGCCATTTTGAATTTGTTGTGTTTGGTAAACATCCAAGCGTGGCAGTTGGCTTTGCAGGGCTGCTGACAGAAGCCTTTGCCAAGAGTGCAAAAAAATGCCATATGCTGAGATTGCCCACTCACACAGGAGCACAGCAACATCGTGCTGCGTCAGTGGGATGAAAACCTGTAAACATGCATCTTTTGCATCCTTCAAAACAAAACGCTCATTTGGGTAAAGAGCTTTGAGTCACCCGTAGCCGTTGCGAGGATGATGGCATCTCATATTGACTATAACAGATGTTTACAGTGAACGAAGTGCACACAGACAAGAGCAAAGCGGAGGATTAAAGGAGCTCAGGTCGCCAAGATAAACAAAAATTGACATTGCTGCTTTGAGTCTGAAGATTACACATGATATGCACCCTGCTCGGTTTATTTTTAGGGAACATGCTGCTGACCCGTTGGACCCTGAGTAATCCTGTGTTTATGTTTGGCCGCATGCTGGGAACAAAAAAATTCGCTCTTCGGTGCTGATCTTTTCTACACTTCACAGCACACATTGGGGCTGTCACAGGGGTCAAAATCAATTATGTGAGTGGATGGAAGTCCTCTTACGTAACAGGAGTGGCAGCAAACCTCACTGCTCATCCCATGGGTCCCGAGAGTCCCTGTGGCATGGAATAATATCCACGCAAATAAGATTTATCCTCCTCGAATACAAATTTTCTGCACATCTGAGTGTTCATTTGTGTCGCAGCCTTAATTTGCTGCAGCGAGTGAGTCACAGCTCCACTGTGATGTATGTTGTTTTTTTTATGTAACATACATAGATCCATCCTGGCGGAGTTATTTTTGGTTGGGGTGTGTCGTAATGGGTGGTGAGCGCCTCGGGCTGAGTCGACTGTAAGGATGATGAACGGCCACAAGGAACCAGCATGGGTGGAATCAGCTGCGCACGTCAAACCCAGGGAGGATGGAGAAAGTGAGGGGAGGTGTTAATGGTGAAATTAAAGTTTGAGCCTTTGCCTGACGAGGCATGGGAGAGGTCAGGGTGGGAGGAAAGTTCGGCCTGCCCGCGGCCTGAAGCATTAACATGATGTCAGTGATGGATTTCAGATACTGTAGAATGAGCTCAGCAGCTCCACCTACATACACCCTCCTCTCAACCACTTGGCTCTCCAGAGACGAGAGAAATCCTGCGCTGAGGTGAATTTTCAGGTCTGCAGAACAGTTAAAGTGGGTGTAAAGTGGAAAAAAGTCTGCTTATGATCTACAGAAAGACATGTGTTATTGATAGAGAAAATTGTCTAATTGTCCCCCCTTTTTTTTTTCCTCTTGTGGTGGTTCGTGGTGTGCCATATAGAGCCGTGATTGGCCCACCCTGCAGTTACCCACCTGGTCCTCCAGCTGGTCTTGCCCATTATTGGATTTAGGAGGCAAAGGCATTCAACACTTGCCTCTCGTGCTCTTTACTCCTGCAGAAGAACGTCATTTAACACGGTGGTGGTGAGCCACAGTCTGGGAGTGAAGTTTCTTTTGCGTTTCGGGGAAATGTTTTTTATTATTTTCCGTTCGTTGCGTTAATGGACAGCTGTTGTGCTCTATCGCCACTAAAAGCAAATGTTGACTGTTGCTGCCGTTCTCTTTGCTTGTGAAGTTTCTGCAACAGCGCTTTTCTCTGGTGTTAAAAGAACGTGAATGTCGTACGTTTTAATCGTAGGGTTGGCTGATCTCAAAATCCCAGCGTCCACATTGTGGCCTCACATCTGTTAGTTCCTGTGGTTCAGAGATGCTTGGAATACACCGGGGACTATTTGCTCACATGTGACCAGGCCCAGTGGAAATACAATGTTAGCGTGCAGTCGAGTCCATTCAGGACACAACACAGCATGGCTCACTAAGTCTCCCAGCTCCAGACCCAAATTCAACTCTTGTGCCTGACAAATGGGTGCAATGCATCTTTGTGCAGCTAAGTGAATAAACGAGAACTTAATGGGAACTAACAGGGCTTTGCTGTGAGTTTCTCTCTCTCTTTCATTCATTCACCACTTCCTTCTTCAATCACTTGCTCCTGCCTCAGGCCCAGAATTCCTCTCCCCCTGATTTAGCTACAA
Source organism: Chaetodon trifascialis (assembly GCF_039877785.1). Classification (NCBI taxonomy): domain Eukaryota; kingdom Metazoa; phylum Chordata; class Actinopteri; order Chaetodontiformes; family Chaetodontidae; genus Chaetodon; species Chaetodon trifascialis. The sequence goes on from NC_092069.1 coordinate 22,033,363, forward strand.
GGACTGGGGGGAAATGGGGTGAGATGGCTCGCCTTTATTTAAACGGAGACTCTCAAAGTGCCTCATGCATTATAATGAGAAGCGACATCTCTATTCACACAAAGCTCTTTCTGTCTCTGTGCACGTTTGTCCTTCCCAGCGAGGCAGAATACCTTCGTCCTCTCAGCCCGACGATAGGTTTCCCACACACCTCTTTCTATCCTGATTTTACCCCAAACATCCACACAATACCCGTATTTTCCTCCCCTCTCTTCTGTCAACGCTAGAGTACCCTGTTTTCCACTTGGCTGCCCAGTGGGCTGTGTGAATGTGCCCTGTCAGTTATGTAACATCATTTCTTGAGTCGTTGCCTCCTGCTCGTTGCCATTGCATAACCCGCCACTGTGCGCCACTCAATGAGGGTCCTTTTTCTCTGCCTTTTTGAGGCACAAATATGATCCCCTAATGGAGATGGCATTAAGCGTGGTGCTGAAAGTCAGGCTGCCCCCTCCACCCCTCCCGCAGCACAGGTGAAACCTTTCCACCTTGCAGCAGAAGGACCTGTTACATAACAGGTTGTTTGCCTTAAAAGTTTTTATTGGAGCCATTCTGGACAAAACACAGCAAATTCAACGATAGAATTAGCCACAAAAGTGAAAAGTTGATTCACAGATGTGTAGACTGACAGAAGGTGCAAGAAGGAGCAGATAGGTGTCAAGGGAGAGAGCATAATCTTACTTTGCAGTTACGCATCTTCTGCCACACTTGAGATTTTTTTCTGGAGTCCCTGTAGGATCAGAGAGTAGATGCTGATGACGATTCACCCAGCGTACAAGTTTAAGCAAATGCACTTTCATGCTAGCCAAAAATGTAAGATTTGCACTTACCCTCTGGCTTCATGACTTGATACACAGAGACGAGAGGGAAAAGGAGGAAAGACTGGAGAGCGATGAGACCTCAGAGTCTGAGTTGGACCGCACGTTGCTTGTAAACTTACAGCTCCACTATCAGTACACTGTGGCAAAAATGACATTTTTTAGCTTTCAAAGAGAACCTCTCCACTTGACATATAGACATGGACAATTTTATCACACCACTTTACAAGACTCAGATGATTTCACTCAAAGCAGTCCAAGCACATCTCCATTTTATGCCTCTGTCATATGATGCCTACCCCTCAAGGCCTAATTGTCCAGTTACCAAAGGCTAGAACTGAAGGTGCCATGCAAGTGATACAGTCCTGCTCCCTCGTTTGAAGACATGGTCCACTACTCTAAAAGCAAATCATGCAGACTAGATCTTTTTGAAGTCCCTGTAGCTGGGACACATGTCCTGACCGGTTAGGGATGAGGTGCAGTGTGGGGCAAACAGTCCCAGGGGTTCAGGGAGGGCAAACAAGTCACCAACGCAGGGAGCTGTGGAGCAGCGGTTTGCCCGTGGCTCCTCGGACCAGCGCAGACAGGATGCAAGTTAACTGCGGCCCATTTACGTCAGCTGGCAGGATTCACGAGGTCGGCCTGTTTTATTCACAGAGGGAGGGGGGAGAAAGCCTGGGGAGGAAACCTCGCCTTGGCTGAGGCGACGGATGACCTCCAGAGCCAAGTTTTGCCACGGGGTTGCATCAGCCACAGGGAGAGACGGATCCGAATGCGTGGTTCTTCAGCATCGGTCTGCACCCGGCACAGTCAGAGAGCTGCAGGCACACTCTGACCCTGAACCAATCAGTCCTCATGTTTAACGCACCACCGCTGGGGTCAGCTCACTCTCAGCTCACGTCGGTCTTCTAAAACTCTTTTTGGGTTTTCGACTCTCAGTCAGACGAACCAAAGGATTTCATTGAAGTCTCTGTGAGCATATTGGACATTTCATGGACAAAACAGTTCCCTGATGAATGGAGAAAATAAGCAGCAGATGAATTGATGATAGAAAATAAACAAAACAGTACCATTATAAGAGGACAACTTGTGCTCTGGGAAGAATTTTTCTTTATTTCACGGCATTGCCTGTAAACTTTCCATTTCTTTAACGAAGCCCTGTTAAAAGCCGACCATGGAAAAAGAACAAAAGCTAGTAGAGGCGCTCCCCAAATCATCAAGATTAATCATTTCAATCACAAAATCAAGCAAAATAAATATTAACATACATTCTAGAACACGAGCACAGGTTGTCCCCACATGCTGAAAACTCCTTCAAAGTCATTTCCTGTGGTGAGGCTGAATGCCCCCGCGTGCCCGCTTGAATGGCGATTGTCTCGAAGTTAAGTAAAAGGTCACAAGTCCTTGAGGGTGTTTGTACTCCAGAAAAGAGAATAGTAAGAGGATGCAGAGAGGGAAACACAGACTGCTTGTTTTTTCCTCTTGGACATTTCTCTTGAGATATGAGACTTTTTTTTAGATATATACACTAAATGTACCTCCCGTGTTTAGGTCCTGCTTTGCCTCTCGGGCCTCCAGTCAGGTGTATGGTGTTTATTAGGACGTGCAGTTATCACACTGCTGTGACAACGGCCAAAAACAGAAAAACACCCGCGTGGCCTCAGCTGTCACTAGATGGATGCAGCGATGAGGAAGAGGATGGAGACAGAGGGCATGTGTGTGTGTTTTTGGTTTGTGAGTGTGTTTTGGACGGGTTTATTGTAGGAAGAGCTGAACAGATGGGTCCACGTTACCGGAGGGTGCAACAGAGCAGTATCCAGCCAGCCGTGGTGTAGAGATATTTACAATAACATTGGTTACATCATGAACATTACGAAGCATCTTGTTCAGAAGCCCGTGATGTCGGTTTAAAAAGTTGACATCAGCCTCATTACATTTTTATGTAACAACGAGGTCTGATGATTTGTATTTACCCTCGTGCTGTGTTGTGTCTGCACTCTTAAAGCGAACAAGCAGAAACATCAGCCGTTGCAGTACTGATCTTACCTCCTTCTGCAGGACGCCAAGCAGCGGACGCGGCGTCGTCCTCCTTGTGAAACGAATTAGATTTCCCCCCGTAGCACCGTGATCAAATTATTAGAGAGCATCCACATGAGATTCCACAGCCCAACCCCCTGGTGGACATTCCTGCCACGTTGCATGCTGGGAGTTCAGCTGTATAAATGTTGTTCAGCACTTGTACTCGGGTTGTTTATCTGTTGTGGCTTTTTAGGCTTTAAGTAAGAGAGCGGGAGGATGGATTTCCTCCTCACCCGGGGTGAATCTCAGTCCATCGTCAGGTCTGGCACAGCTGCCCTGTCACTGTCGACAATTAAGCCACCGTAATTAAGTCGTTTGGAGAAAATGGGCCACTAACGATTTCCCTCTGAAGACTCTTGTTAAAGTTCTGTTGCTTAATGCTTTGTCCAATTACAGTGCGTTTGTAGAGCATTCGTTGCAGTCCGGCTCCCACGCCGCCCCTCTTCCAGACTGTCTATATGCTGAGCGTAATTGGTTTTGCTCTTGATATGATCTGAATGTCAGTGAATCACGCAACAGCACAAACAAAATCAATCAAATTAGAACCCGCTTGTCTGATGTATCTCAGCCTTGGCAAGCTGAACGGATACTTTCGCCCACTGGAATATCACGAGTCATTCATTTTCAATGATTCTGAATCTACTTGATGCTCAATTGCTGTTTTTATCCTTTGCATTCGATGTCTTATGACTCCAGTTTCCCTGGAATAAAGTTAGGCCCAAATAAAGATTTCTGTTCACTGAAGACCATGACTGCCCCATCTAATGCTTTTTAGATGGCGCTTGATATTTCATGGATAATATGTCATTAGAGCAGTAGAAAAAACTTCATTTTTCAGAATAAATTGTGATGGAAAACTGTTTTCCCATCAGAAATGGTCTTTTAGTGATGTTCAAAGTATGCCTGTATGTTTGCATGTAGCTATGACATCCATTACAGCTGAACCCAGTGCTGTGTAAAGTGTGAATATGTCTGACCTTATTAAATCGGAAAGCACGAGCCGTTCACAGTTTCAATGCTTTTTCTATTTAATGAGGCAAAAGTAAATCGCTTAGTCATGCTTTGAGTTTTGAGTAACAAAAAGTACTGTGTTTATGAGATGTTGCCCCTTACTTTCATGCCAGTGGTAGCGCTAATGCTGTCGTAATGCCACTTTCACCTGGCATCAAGTCTTTTTATTTTTTTGCACTTGAGCCTGTTTGGTAATTTCCTGGCTCTGAATCAACTCAGCTGTGCAGAGGTGCGTGCCGTGCACAGTTTCATTCCTACATGAAATCGATGTTTCTTCACATCTCATCACAAACGCCGGTTCTAACAGCGGTTTTTGTGGCTTACAATGACTGCCGTGCTCACACAGACCTCTTCACAATGACAAAAACACTTTGAAGTATGTTCAGTATCATCGGGGAAACCAGGCACTTGTAAACACTGAGGCGAAATCAGTGAGAAGAGGAGTCAGCGGCAGGCTGAGTGATTTAAAGCATATTGACAATGCAATCAGAGAAGCCGGCCGCACACTGAAGAGCTTAGACGAGGAATTTACAAATGAAGTTAAGCAGCTTACGGCCGTGCAGGTATCATATGGTTTTGTGATGACCTCTGACTGGCGCTGTTTCCGTTTTTTCCTCATCCTCTCGCCTGGAGCTCAGTGTTCCTGCAGCAACGTCGTCTGTCGGCCAGCACTTAAGATGAATAATGAGCTTTTATTTTTATTTCACTCACAACACACTTTTTTTTAGAGACGCTACGTGATTTTAATAATCATCCCACAAATCCAGAAGGCTGTCTGGACCTCTGCAGCAAACAAATCTGAATCATCCAACACAGGCCCAGAGATTTTACCCTAAATTACATTGAACACATCCCAAGCAGCAGCCACCACAACTTAAACCACTACAGCTGTGTTAAGCTGTAGTGACTAATAGCTTTTATGTGCTTATTCCATAAAAAAACTTGGACCATTTAAATCTCTTCAACAGTTGCATCTAGCGCTTCAACTCAAATTTCAATTGTTTCATTATTTACACTTCAACTGCTTTCATCTCTTACTATCTGAACACCAGCGTTACTTGCATTTATTACGCTTCAGCTGACAGTTGAACTGCTTTTATGGTTAAGACATCTGCTGACATTTTCATCGTACTCTTAAACTGACACTTCAACTGTTACCAGTGTCATTCTCTTTCTATTTCAGTGACAGTTCAATGGCTGTCATAGCTTTGACATGCATATACTGACATTTCACTCTAAAACTGACAGTTCACTCGCTTTCAGCTCTTGCTTGTTTGTTCAACTGCTTTCAGTGTTTACACACAAAAAAAAGACAGTTCAACTTCCTGCAGTCCGTCCATGAGATTCAGAAGGGATTGACAATTCTTCAGCAGTTCCTTTTTTTGATGTGCTGTTATATTTATTGAAAGCGGATTGCTAGAACAGGGTTTCCCTCTAGAATCTGAGATTGTGACACATCTTGTCTTGTCATCGGTTTTGTTGCGTTCGTTAAATATCTGTTTGTGGAAAAGGTGCCTCTAATGTTCTGTACCATAAGGTTTTCATCACGTTAGAGGAGGTGGTCTTTGTCTCAGGTGAGGTGGCTCAGAGAAAACCCTGGAATTACTTAATTAGAGAGATCTCCTCGTAGGTTTACAGCAAAAACAGAGACAAATGTCAGGTGAGATGTACTACAAGTGCTTTCCCACAACAGCCTCACTGTTTACATTCAGTCACAGGGGAATCCTTTGCCGTGTGAGGGGAAATTGCAGGCTGTCGTGAGAGAATTGGCTAAAAGGATTTGACACATCCTCATGAATGTTGACAATGTGTATGTGAATATCCGGAGAGACTTCCTCGTCAACAGGAGCTTGTTTGTTTACACATGTGGGTGCTTTCACCCTCAGGTTGTTAAGGTAGAGGAGGACTTGGTGGCATTTCAGTCGCCTGATTTGTGCCCACACGTTTACTATTTTGGGAGACGAAGAAGTGCCTGAATCAGCCGCTTGGTGCAGTCGTTATGTAATTTTTATTCCTCAGTTTGTTTCATTTATTAAAATCATTTTCAGCTCTGCATGCATGTGAAATGTCAACCTAAATGCATATTTTCTGGCTTTATTCCAGTGGTTGGTACTTTATGAAAGATAAGAAGGATAGAGGCTCGCTTGGAGCGGGGGGTGTAAACATCTGGGCCAGCAGATCCCCTCCACCTCCCCCACTCTATAACTCCCACAACACATAATACAGACAGACAGGCTCACCCCTCTTACAATAACAACTGCCCTTTAAAACAGGGAGCTGTTAAACAGTGGACTTTGTTACTACTCACAGACAGACTCGCATACTGGGGAATGAGGACGTACCGGCAAGGCTCTGACGTCTGTTTCCATTCATTCATGCGCTGACTTTTCACATCTGTCTGGACGTGAGTCTGTGGTCATGAGTCAGTCACTGACATAAACACACACCAAATACGCAGCACTGAGGACACACTGGTGGTATTTGTAACACTGTAGAGGTGTCGGGAGGTATGTGGTTATCCTCAGATTTAGGATGAGATAAATCACACGTCCTCATCCTCTGAAGAGGCAGGTTAAGCCCCTGCTGGTTTCATTTGGCCCCTCTTTAAACACTGTAAGATAATTCTCTAAAAGAAACTAGAAAAGGTAAGCGCACTGACAAAGTGCGCTTACACTTTGACATTGTAAACAGGTGAAAAATGTCTTAAAATGTTATTGCTTCACAAGGTGAAATATTTATGGGAATTGAAACTCTGAAAGTATTTGCAGCATGTGTTGAAGTTTAGGAGCCAAAAGCAGTTGAACGGTCATTTTTCTTGTAGTTCAAGCACTGTAGGCAGTTGAATTGTCAGTACGTATAAGCTGAAAGCAGCTGAACTGTCATCTTCAAAGTAAGAGATCAAAGCAGCTCAAATGTCAGTAGATGTCCCACCTGTGAAAGCAGTTGAACTGTCAGTTTATGAGCAAGTACTAAAAGCAGTCAGTCCGTTGAACTGTAAACAGTGAAAGCAGTTGAAATATCCCACGAACTGTTTAAAGTGTTAGTAGTTAAAGTGTTTGTGGATGTCTTAGAGCTGAAAGCAGTTGAAGTCAGTGTAATTGCAATTGTTTAGAGTATTTACTGTGCTATGCTAAACGCTGCTGACCCCGTTTTAGTATAAAAATGCTGGAATTGTGTTGGTGGAAACAGAAAGTTTTGCAAACGATGCAGACACCCATGTTGGCATCCTGATTGGGTCTCATCAGTCATGACGTGCCCCTCGCTGATAGACCATGTGAACGTTTTCTGGATGAAATCAAATGACTTTAGTCTCTATTTCCATCTATCAGCCCTGAATACCAACATTTAATTCAACATGGCTAATGAATTACAGGCGTTGCTGACCTTGTTGCCGATGCCAGCAGCTGCTGTGCAGTTAAATTCTGCATTTAATCACGCTGCTTCTGCCTACATGTGCAGGAGGCAAGCTTTTGCATGCCCAGTCCATGTGAATAGTCATGTGAAATGTTTTTTCACGCATGTTAGTCCGGACGGAGATTATTTCTGTTTCGGTGCTAAAACACTCATCTGGACGGGGATGGTTTTAGTTTTAAAATGAAGATGTATTGGTGTGGATGTATCCTTAGCATTGACTCCACTGCAGGAAGTTGAATTGTCAGATTGTATTGAACGCTGAAAGCAGCTGAAGTGAAGAGCAAGAGCTGAAAGCAAGTGAACTGTCAGTTTAAGAGTAAGATCTGGAAGCTGTTGAAATGTCAGTATATGTAAGTCAAAGCTGTGAAAGCCATTGAAGTGTCGTTGTAATGGAGAAAAACACTGGTAATAGCTGAAGTGTCGGCTGGTATGTGAGCAGTGGCAGTGGGCTAGACTGTCAAACGCTGCTGATCCCATTCATACGTTTCCTTTTTAACTCTGACGGTTGTGTCTGGAGGTTTTTTGGCTGTCCTCTGATTTAAGAGCAGTTTATTGATTTAAATAGTGATTTATTGTCAGCCTTTGCTCTGAATAACATTGTCCTTAATACTGATTTAACATTTCCGGTAGTTTGCTAGCTCCACGTCAGCATTCCTCTGCTCTGAAGTGTTGATGGGAGGTCTCCCCCTCCCTCACCCCATCCCCATCTATTCTCCAGGGCCTTGTTGTTGGCCATTTGTCTAAATGTCGTAAGTGACAACTGGCATTTTCACGTGATACCTGTAACATAATTTATTATCAAAGGAATTAAATGAATTGGCACTGTAGAGTGCAAAATAGCTCTTTGCACTCTGTGCTGTTCAAAAACTGACTCAAATCTCTGATGTCTGATTTACTTCCTGACATGAGGCTCATACAGGAATTTGACAGGTTATGGTGCATATAGGAAAGCAGCTAGAGAGAGGAAGTGCAGGAGGAAGCAATCGTCTGTATGTCTGTATACATGCTGTGTGGGTTCGCATATGTTTGTGTGTGTGTGTTTGACTGAAGCTATGTAGGAAATAGCCTTCAGTATCCGGCTATTTGTGCCCTGCCTTGATAAGAGAAGGTGTTTCCTCTGGTGCATGAACGGCTCCTTGGCGCCCATTGTGTGGAAGCAGCAGGGATTTATTATTGGAAATGGTATAATTAGGGTCTCTTGCATGTCTGGAGGGGCGGTGGGTCTGGGAGAAAGGAGAAAAAAGGGACGGAAATGGGGTTGAAGGGCTGTCTGCAGCAGGATGGATATACTGTAAACTGGGGGAGGGGTGTGTGTGTGTGTTTGGAAGGGTAACACAAAGGATCTGGGTTGGACGTGGGCACCCCCCGCTGTTACAGCTGGACTGGGACTCACGCCACTGTCTGTCTATCCCGCAATGACATCATCACCGCATCCTGTGTGGTACACAGGCATTCCCAGTATCCTCCACCCCCAAGAACTCAGTTGGCGCGATGACAGGATTTCCCCCAGGGCACATCAGCCCAGATATACAGTACAAGCTCATCGTTATTCTGGAGAGTGAAGCAACGAGGGACGTCATTCCTCTCTGTGACGAGTGATTGAACAGCACATTATAGCACAAAGCCCGACACAATCGATGGAGAAAATAAAGGCTGTTGTTTGCAGTAATGTATATAAATGCTGCTTTATGTGAATGCTTGCGTTCACCCCGTCCCTCTGTCTTTTGTCTTTTATGTGCAGCTGAAAAGGTGTCATCGCTGGGGAAGGACTGGCACAAGTTGTGTCTTAAGTGCGACCGCTGCAACAAGCTCCTGAACGCCGGAGGCCACGCTGAGGTCAGAGAGACACCACCAGTAACAGAACAGTACTGATCCCTCACTGCTGACATGAAATGCATCTGATAAAAACTGAGAAATTTTTAGAAACAGTCAGAAATGTCTTCTTAGTGCTGCAACTAACAGTGTAGGAAAATAACTACCAGAGTACAGTTCAGTTGCAGTAATATTGATGGAAATATGTACTTTTGACTCCAGTACACATATATATTAAACTACCAAGGAGTCTTAATTAAGACTTCTTGCTTAAAGGCACTTCAGCAGGGGCTAAAGCACAAACTCTCAAGCTGACAATCAGTCTGCCTATTTAAATAAACTGTGAAACTGTGACCCTCAATATATGGGTTTAACTCTGCAACTGGGTCACTGTGGGCTCTTTGTAGCCCGTATAGCTGTGTGCATGCAGCACGTCACTAAACATGGCCCGGGGTAGGAGTTCACTTCCGCTGCGGCCACTCATGCCAACATTATATGCACTCAGTGGTGCTGTGAAGCACTATGGCTAAAAGTGTCCACCAAATGGCTCCTCTGAATTGGCTTAATGGGCTTTTCTCTGTTAATGCGAGTTCTATTTTTGGCGGTCATGTTGGTTTTCTTTCTGTAATGTCAGAACAGTAGTGCTGATCGCTCCGGGTCAAAGGCCAACAAACTCCCTGCCGTTGTTTATGTGCGGTTCATTGACTGTTGTTGTGAAATCTAACAAGAGGAAGCCCGTGCCGCCTGGTCATGTATTGACTTATTGACAGGTTGCCCCCACGGTGGATCCTCCATGAAAAAGGCTCGCCATGCTTATGCTCTTAGGAAACCTCGAAAATAGTTTTTATTGAAAATCTATTTACTTGTTTACAGTACACCAACGCACTATGCTAAATATTCGGTTCTAGACACTCATTCACATGCAGGGATAGTCTATGAACCGCCACAGCTGGCGAGCTAACTGCTAACACAGCAGCTAATACAGCAGCTGATCCGAGCTTCTTTCTGTTAAAACTGATTGGTGCAACTCAGCTACTAGCCAAAGCAACGGCAGCAAAAGTCAGCACAGTTGAGATGGTTTGCTATTGATTAACTGGTAATTAATGTGTCAGACTTCACCCCTGCAAGCAAATCCACGGATGAAGTTTCATCGTCTTACAAGCTGGTTTGACTGGGCCTTTAGGCTGGAAGAGGGTCTTTAAAATGTTTTTCAGTGGGTAGAGATATGAAGTTCTTTCCTTTGATTTCAAAGGACTTGTGCGTTTTGTGCAGGAAATTGCTGCGTGCATGCCTTATTCCTGCCTCGTTGTGCGTCTGGTTGCATCTGTCAAAACGAGTCGTCGTGGAACTTTTAACCCCTGAGCCTTACAGCATGAATTGCCTTTTTCCTGTCTCTATTACATAATCACACTGCAGTATCACGTCTCAACATAGAGTGAGCTGCTCCCTATCTGGCACCTTCACCCTGGGGGTTTTCTTATCATGCCCTTTTTCTTTTTCCTTTCACGACCCAGCCAACAATTCAATTCTCACCCTCTCACTCTCTGCATGTGGGTGAATATCACACACACACACACACACACACACACACACACACACACACACACACACACACACACACACACCTCTCTGAGACTCCCGCTCCTTCCTCAATTCAGAAAGGATGTGATCTCAGCGGCTTTTGTACACAAAGGCAATTTTCCCTGCAGACCTCAAAGGATGCTGCTCTGCTGTTTAATCTCTGCATGATTACAGTAATGTAGTCACACAATCTCTCTGAGGCCGGCGCTCTCTCGGCCCCTCCATCCACCTCTCCCCCTCCATCCTCTCTGTCTGTGGACAGCATCCAAATCCCGCCCCGGGCCGCAGTGCTGTGCCATGAGCTGGACTTTAGTAGGCGAAAACTCAATACTTGATCCTCGTCATGGAAACAGTGAGGCTGAGAGACATTTTATTTCTATACATACACACTTCAAAACAGGCCTGATATGCAGAAGGTTCTGACCCTTGAAGCAATACTGCCTGCATCTTCAAAAGGAGTTGGGGTCAGGATGAAGCCCACTGTGGTCTGTTGTCTGTGGGCCAAAGGAGGTGTACCCTCGTAACTCAGCCAAATTACAATGTACAGCACTGATGAAGAAAAGGCTGAAAGCTCCAGAATATCTAAAAAAAAAAAGGACCATTAACACTAACAGAAATTAGCATTGAGACTGCGATAATGTTGTCTTATAATATCATCCAGCCACCACTAGGTGGAGACACTGTGTGCCAGGATGGGGGGGTACATATACTGTTTGTGCTCTATTCATGTCATTTTATTGAATATTTTCTTCTGGCACTAGCGTGATGAGGAGGAGGGACAGATAAACAATGCTAAAAAAGCTAATAAAAATTGCATTTTAGTATCAAAAACTGAGATTAGATCAGATTGATGTGCTGTATTTCAGTGGACCACAGTGAAAAACAAGAACTGCGAATAGCTAATGCAGACTGACTGTACACAGTGCAGTCAAAAATCAAATAATTATAGGTGGGGAAAAAACATGGCTCAGGTAAAGTACACTCACTGTCTCCATGGCAACATCACAGTTTCTGTTTTTAGCAGTCAAAGCTTAATGGGAACCAAAAAAAAATAATCCTCATAAATGGAAATTAAAATTTCTGCTCACTGAGCAAACTCCCTCCACTGTGACATGATGAGATCTTTGTGTTTGCCTGTTTGTTTTACATGATCAATAAATATTTGTGTTGGCTTTAAGGCATTAAATATGCCCGTCACCCTGTGGCCTCTGTTCATTCGTCTACTGACAGAGGAATCTGAGGAGGGTCGCAAGATCATGATAACATCATCGATGTAACATTATGAAACTCAGGATGGACAGTTTTTCAAGAAAGGGGTCAATATTGATGCACAAGAACCAGAGGTATATTTTTCCATGCATTTTTGCACTTACATTACCCATAATGCAACTCTACCGCCAGTGGCTTGGTGAGAGACTCAGGTGTGTTAAGCTAGCAGTGGCTAACGTAGCCTCTAGTTACTAGCCTCAAGCAGAGTTGAGGAGCTTCAGAGGTCTGCTAACCTCACGCTGATCTAACTCCACGCCCCTCGATTTTTCTCGGTTTGAAACATTTCATCTTCAGGCGCAACCAACGCTAACTCAAGTGACATCACTGGAGGCAATTAATCAGATTTCATGCAGCGCCCTCTGGAGCCACAAAAGGCTTTATACAGTACTCCTTAAGACCTGTAAGCAGGTGTTGAGCTGTCTGTCTTCAGGAGCGATACAGTCTGAGAAGGGAAAAATCCTTTAGGTGGAACTGCCCAGGCTAACGCCGTAGCCTGTGACGGGGGGTCACGTGCAAACAGTGCTTTTGTTTTAAGGGGTTGCAAGCCAAAAAGGTTGGGAACCACTGTCCTAGAACAAGAACAGCACCACAGTTAAAGCTTCTGTGCACAGAGCTAAAGGGGATGATCTGGAGCAGGCCGGGGAAGGAAAGAAAGAGGTCTAGATGGAGAAGACAGATTTCAGTGTCAGGATGTGGGAAGTTAACTGTTGGGAAGAGAGTGGGCAGTGCAGCGATGGATAATCCATTTTTAGGATCTCGCCGCCTGTTGACGTCTCACAGTCAGAACCGCAGCGCTAACTGTACAGCTGACTGTTAGCAGACGAGCCGATTCACTTGACAATAAAGCCCTGTGTGTCCTGTCCTGAGAAAGTCATCAGAGCTTAGTCACGGCTTGGCATTGGCGCCCAAACCCTCACGGATCTCATAAATGTCAAGCAGGAAGTGTGAAAGGAGCGCGAGGCTGCTTTAACAGTAGCTGATCCTGTCACGGCTGATGCATTATTAAAGGTGAGAGGACAGTCCTTTTTTTGGCCACACTGACTTCTGAGGAAAAGGAGCTCATGTGGCCAAAGAAGAAGGGATTGTGGGTAGTGTGTCCCCTTTCCTGTCCACCCGGCGCCTGGCGTCTTGCCCGTGGCATTCATTCGGTTCTTTTCATCTATGGGCATCGGGCTCTGGACCAGTGGCCACCCTGGCCCTCAGCCCTGATCCCCTACCCAAGCTGATCACATGCTCCTGCAATGACCACCACATTCCCAGCATGCATCAGCAGCAGGCCATCTATGTCTTAGACTGGCTGCTCTGGCCCTCAGATGGCAGACGTAGGATGCACTGAAGTGTGGCGCTGAATTCATCAACAAAGTCCTATTTCTGGGATACAGCCGGTGTCATTATTATGTGTTGACATGGAAAAAAAAGGCTCATCTCCGTTTTTGGACACAATCTCTCCTTCTCCTCTTCCACCCACGAAAAAAGATCAAAACCAAAATAAATGATGTCAGAGAAACGCGTGAAAAATGGGACTTCTCCCCACATGTCATGGTTGCATTTTCCCATTTGCATCATCACCTTTCTTTTAATCCTTCCATGCCTGTTGAGTCGGTTGCTCTTATCTGTGTGTCATAGTGTTTTTCTGTCTCAACAGCATGATGGAAGGCCTTACTGCCACAAGCCGTGCTATGCTGCCCTCTTTGGGCCAAAAGGTAAAGTACACATTTTATTCAGTGAACTACTTTACATTCAGAGAGTATTTAATTACCTGTTTATGCATTTTCCCTGACTTTGTCTATACTCTCTTCCTGGATCATGACTGGACTTGCTGAATTTTCTTTTCTGGTGTCTGACAGTTGTCTTAATTTGTTTATATTGTTTGCAAAAAAAAAATTTAATCACAATGAGACTTTTACCTGGTTAAATACAGGAAAATGCATTTATGTATGGAGGCCTAAAAATGACTTTTTCATCAATCAGTAGACAAGTAAATTAATACATAAATGGATCAGCATTTATTCTGTATTTATTGGTTTAATTTACCCAATAAGTCATTTTTAGTCCTCCATAGTTGGAGGTTTCAGACTATCAGATATCAGATATCAGCCGAGTCATTTATAATATTTCAGTGCAGATTAAGATGCCGTATGTCAGATTTTTTTATACCTCCTCTCTTGTACCTTGTTCAGGTGTGAACATTGGCGGAGCCGGCTCTTACGTGTACGATACTCCAGCCAACAACAACCCATCTCCCACTAGTGTGGATTCAGCCCCTAAAGCTGAGGAGAAGCGAGTGTTTGCACCCAAGGCACCATCAAAAGGTAAAGCATGTGTTCAGACTGAATGTTGTGGATTTGAGTGGAGAAAACGGCTCCTCTTTAGGGGTGTTTGTCCTTAAGATTTTGGTGTTTTCAAGAAGCTGTCATCCAAAAGGAAAGCTGCTGCTGACTCAATGATAAGAACATTGATACAGAAGTCTTTTGGGACGTTAGGAGGATTTTCTCAGATGTGTTAAATAGGGTGTGTGTTCTGGGAAATCCCTGTTAGCAGGAACAAAAGGGTGTTTTTCGTCCATTTATCTTCGCTGTGCAGTTTTCGGTTTTCCACCCACCCACTGTGGAAGCCAGAAAACTCGACAGTAATTTAGGGTGATTTTTGTTGCTTTCTGGGTCTGAATCCTTTAAATGTGCGGGAGCTTCAATTTGAAACAATGTATCAGATGACGTGAGATCTTCTAAATGTTTTAGGTTTGAAAAACTGGTTTAAGAAAAGTTTCATTTAATCAACTGGAGAGAGAGGAGACCAGTGAATGTCTTCAGTCTGTTAACACTGTTTGAGTAATGCATAATATTGATCTAAGTAGCAAGACCACCACAGACATAAGTAACGCAGAGCTCTTTGTTTTGTATGCTGTTATAGCACTTTGAGTGTGTTCTGTGACAGAATAAAACCAAACCAGTGTCTTTGCCTCGGCTCCACCTGCAGGTCCCAGCTCAGCACTACACGCACTCTCAGCATTCATCGCCTCCCATGATTGGCTGTTACAAGAGGGAGTGAATGAAGTGTTTTAGCCTGGCAACCTGAATACCTAAACTGGCAAAATTAGCCTCATTACTCAATAATTCCCTCTCGAAACATATAAAAGCTGTTTAGTACTTGGCTCAATATTATTTTTATACCCCTACATTATTAGTACATTGGATTTTACATCCAAGTATAAAGATTATTGGTTGCTCATTGAGCCCTTTCCCTTGCCGTACCTCTTCAGTTTTTCCAGCTTCCAGTATTGTAATGTGTCTGTAATGTGTCGGCAGCTGGCAGCATCACCACTTTTTCCGGAGAGGCCAACTTGTGTCCCCGCTGCAACAAGAAGGTGTACTTTGGTGAGTAATTCCACCCTTGTAGGAAACAGGGCGAGGGGAAAAGGTGTGAACCTGCAAAGTGGTTGCCATGGTGTCTCACAGGTGTGTGTGTGTGTGTGTATGTGTGTCATAACAGCTGAGAAGGTGACATCACTGGGTAAGGACTGGCATCGACCCTGCCTGCGCTGTGAGAGGTGCAGCAAGACTCTGGCTCCTGGCAGCCACGCAGAGGTGAGACGGGAAGAACGTGAAGGAAGAAATCAAAAAAGACGAGTGAAAAAAGACAAATACAAAAGAAATGCTGCTGACAGAAACTCAACTTTATTCATGTAGCACCTTTCACACAAACGATATGTTTTAGCTTTGAGATCATAGGGATGATGATGGACCGCATCATACTTAGAGGCCACTTTTACACCAGAATTTAGATGCATGTTTTTTAAATGACTCCATTGCCGAGTTTGCCTTTTCTATTTTCACGTTTGATGTGACAAACACACCAGAATACAGGGTACAACAGAAAGCAGCATTGAGGGCAGTGACGACATTATGGTGCTTACTTTTTTCTAACTTTTATGAGATGATGGTGATGAGATGGAAACGGAGTGTTGATAATTCTCTCTGATATCAGGGAACATGTAAGCAGCAACGTCCGAAACTTCAATTGGTGTCACCGTCGCCCCAGTAAAGGGCTGAAAATGAGCGTGTCCACGCGGGTGTCACGTTTCCATCACCGCTGATAAATTCTTGCGATCACTGCGGAGTTATTTGACCCCCCCGAAGACAAAAGACAGGTGTTGGTGGGTTTTTTTGTCCAGTGTGAAAGTGGCTGCTCTACCCCCTGCATGTATGTACATATGGTGGACAAAAAAATAGGAACACCTCACTCTTAATATAATGTATTTCAGTGCAACACCACCTCAGTCATGAACATGAAAATTAAATTTGCACTTTTCAAACAAACTGAACATTCTGAGCTTTGCAAAGATAGACGTTATGGCATTATGGTATTAGATTGTACAGGTGTACCTAATAAAGTGGCCCTTGATTATGTAACAGAGAGCACCTCTTGTTTTTAATCATCATGGGTTGAGTGCACACTAATCAGTGATTAGTACTCATCATATATCACTAATACCAGTAAACCAACCTGCTACCAAAAGAGAAAGAAAGAAATTAAGAAAGGACACAAAAAGAAAGAAGAATTGAACATAAAATATGAAAAAATAACTAAGGAAAATGCAAAAAAATGAGTCTTTATCCTCATTAAGACCATAAGGCCTTTTTATCTTTTGTACGTTGACAAAGCAGCATGCCTTGACTTAAATGACGCTTTTATTGTGTTGATGTTTGTATTCTCTTCACATTGCAGCACGACAGCCAGCCTTACTGCCACAAACCATGCTATGCTGTCCTCTTCGGGCCCAAAGGTAACCGCTAGGGGGTGCTGTCAACCCACCAATTATGAGCTACTCTTGAAACAGAATGTCGTATGTCTGAGCACTTGATCCATGCTGCACACTGCACACAACGAGCGTTACTCAAGAGTCATTTCACCATAACTTTGTGTGTGATGCAGCAGATTCTTGAGTACAGGAAACAAGTTGCAACCTCTCCTGCTCATGCTGTACCTTTGCCTGCCCTCTCTGTTAACCCCTGACAACCCTCTGCTGTCCCTGTGGTTTTTCCAGGCGTGAACACTGGTGGTGTGGGCAGCTACATCTATGACAAGGAGCCCAGTGCAGTGACCCAGCCTTGAACCTTTGCCCCCTCAGCCTCATCCCTCTTCTCTACACACCACTGACCATCAACCACAGTATTATCTGAAGCCTTTTTCTCTTCCCCACCTGTACACTCGCACCTGAGACAACCAGTCCTCTGCTCCACATTCCTTTTTCCCTTTTTCTGACCCGCTCCTGGCAGATTTAGCACCATGAGGAATGAGTTCAAATTGCGTAGACATGTGTTGTATGTTGTTGCTCCAGGAGAGCCCCCGAACCACATCCAGCATTCCCACATTATTGCTCTAGGTTATTACACACCACTCAAATGATTTCAGACAAATATTTTGCCATGTTTACATATTTATACATGTATGTGAACACATTAAATGTCACAAAAAGAGTATGAAGGTCTTATATTTCCATTTTTGTACCCTGAAAACTGTGATTTGAGGATGTCTGTTTTGAGATGAAGAATGTTTAAGAAGACAAAAAACAGGATGGGACGTGATTCTCAGGTGTGGAACGGTGCATTGTGGGTAGAGGTGCAGCGCGTTGATTGTGACGTGGTGACAGCCAGAGGAATTTCGCCTTGGCGGCTGCTGCACACACAGGTGGTGCTCAGGAGCACGTTGCCAATAAATCCGGATTTTAGAAAAATGCCATATTTAGAGTTTGGCTGCCTGACAACATTCCTGATGTGAAAAAAGGTAGACTGTTTTTAAAAAAGTCTGAACATATTGTAAAAAGGTGGGAAAAAGGCGACTGTTCGCATCACATCCACGAGGCTGTATTGAGTCAACGTGAATTTATTTTAGTTTTGAGCATATGTAATAACCTTTTTTATGTAAAAATCAGGATAATAAGATACAATGGCCTCATAAATAACACAAATGTCTGGAACCAGCTGTTACACATAATGCTTTTTTTTAACGTGAGGCAGAATGTGGTGAAGTTTTGGGGAGGGAGGGCTGTGATTTGCCAGGGGAGAATCATGTATTTATTACTTTTATTCAAGGCCTTTAAATTTCATCATTGTACTACTTCCCTGTATGGGACCGATTATGAAGGAGGTGAAACAAGGCAACGGTAATCAAGATTTTTAATGTTATTTTCAGACAAATAACCCTGCTGTTATTTTCCGAGAGGTGATGCTGTTTGAAGTATTGCATTGTTTGCCATTAGCAGAAACAGTAGCTTAGCTTGTAGAAACAAAGACGAGACACTGCAGACAAGTCATTCTCTAAGAATGTGCATCCTAGTATTATTGTATGACTGTTACTGTGTTTGTTTATGACCTGTTGTACAGCGTAGGGCTCCATAGACACTGCAGGGCTCACCGTTTGTAGAACTGAACGCTGCACTTCAGCCCTGCTGCATTTTGTCTTTTTAATTCCCTCGAATAAATATTTCAACAACTCTTCATCCGTGTTACTGCAGTTATTGTTTGACAGATTTTAAAACTCCTCTGTTCGTGGATTGCAATAAACATACACTCCATGCTGTGTGACTTTGTGGCTTTCTTGTCTAATTTTAAGAGGAAATTCATGAGAAGCATTAACAGCTCCGTCTGCCCTATGAATAACAAACTACTTCAGATTAGGGGCCACTGGTTAAGCCAGGGGAAGTTAATGTGTCGCCTTCCCTGTGCAGAGCAGTGAAACATCATAACAAAAGCAGAGCGAGCAAGCTTTCCCTGAATGAATCACTGGGTTCATTCATCTCAGTCTTAAGTGTCATAACTGTAACGCAGCGTGCTTTATGATGCAGGAAAGCACCGTGATATAATCTGTGCTGCATGTGGGAAACCTTGAAAGTTACACGAGGTGCTCTTCACTCTTTCAGTCAGGCGTAAACTGTTATTTTACAGCTGAATGTAATCTGTGTGTTATTCTTGACAGCTATCGGAAGGAGAGGAATGCATGTGACAGTGTTTATTCAGAGGTTGGACGATGGGAAGTCATGAAGTACACACACAAACAGCTCAGAATAGCATTAATTTTCTATTTTGCATATTACTTCAATTACCAGTTTACAGTTTTTTCTTACATTCACACTTTTATCCAAATTGACTTCAAAAACTTCATTGTTTTAGCCCTCAAAATTAAATTGTACCTCTAAAAAGAGGCTACAGAGGAAATCAACAGTTGGTTCAAACTAAGATCCCACCTCTCACCGGGTAGATAGCCAATCATATTTAAGAAGTATTAAGAAGAAATGTGCTGGCCAATCAGATTTCAGGGGCGACCACCCCAGCCCCCCTATCAGACACACCCCTGGGAAAAATAGATATAATATTCTGAGTTATTTTGTTTATATCATATGTATTAAGTAGTTCTGTTAAATGTGTTGTTGGTAACATTTTACTGTACTTTTCTGTCATTCCTAATCAGTTTATGCACCAGCCTCCACAGAGAGGATAACACTCATAGTGCTGCAGTGAAGGATCTGTATGATGGCATTATAGTGCTTTGTTTGAGGTTGACAGTTGTATTCCTAAAGGAAGAATGTGTCTTTGAAAAAAAGGATGGTATTAGCATAGTTTGTACACTGAGGGAACACTTAGCTCACTGTGTCTCACTTCACACACAAACACAATGAGTCACAGCTGGAAGAATGGCTTCATCCTAAGTCTCATTTCCGTCTTACATCACTTTTAAAACATGCGTACAGGTTTCACTGTACAGCAGGTACGGCAGCTTTGCTCGTTTATATGCGGCCTTCACAGTTGCACATTATGTCATCATTTTAGTCATAAAATCAAAGTATGAACTACCAGTTTTCCCACATTTGGTCACTTCCATTTTACTGTGGAAACATGCAGCCTACTGTTTCACCGGACCGCGCCCGGGAAACTGTATGTTGCCTGGATACCAAACAGATGTGAGCATGGCGTCACATGGCCGCCTACATCATGAGCTCTTTATTGTTTTCACATTACTCCTGACAGACACACACACCAACTGACTCTGGCTTTGTGATGAGGGCTGCCAAATGAAACCATCTGTTGCAGGCAAAATTAGACACACAAGACTTTGAGAGAATACAGCTGTCAGCAGCTGTAGGATGTGCTGACCTCAGGAATGAAGTCAACAGCTTCAATCAGGTCCACTTTGTTTGTAGCTTCTATACTAAAAGTGGAAATCTTTTCATTGTATGTTATGTCTGTCCAATTCTTTGGTCATTTTGGATGCATGGTATCCTTTATAGCCTGCACAGCTTTGAACCAGTGTCACTGAGATACCTGCCTCATCCCCCCTCCTAGCTAGCCTTTAGCTTCTGTAACACAACTAGCTTTCTCAGACGTTCGTCTTTCTGAAAACCCGAAACATATTCCTGATACAAGTTTCTGTCTATTTTTGGTGCTAGCTAAATGACTATCTATTGGCAACATTTTGTTAGCATGCAACAATTAGCATGCCAATGGTTAAAAATTACCTTGACAAGGCAACCAGTACACTTCTAAACCTAAGTTACTACAACAAGAAGACCCCTGGATATTTCATTTTCTAAAAAGGTGACTTACAGAAGCCGGCAAGGAGATGTTTGGATTTTGGCTTTGTTTCTTTATAGTGCAGGTGTGAGGCCATGTTTTTGTGGACAAAAAACTTCAGCATAACTAAGTTAAGACCCTACAATCCCTCCAAAGAAAGAAGAAATACATTTATGTTACACGAGATTTCAGTCTTTTCTGACTGTCAAGCGTTAAGGGTTCCTGACATGGAACCACGCTAAGGGTTCCAGAAATGGAACTGTTCTAAGAGTTCCATGCTAAGGGTTCCAGAAATGGAACTGTTCTAAGAGTTCCATGCTAAGGGTTCCAGAAATGGAAGTAATCTAAGGGTTCCACTCTAAGGTTTCCAGAAATGGAACTGTTCTAAGGCTTCCATGCTATGTGTACCAGAAATGGAACCATGCTGAGGGTTCCATTTCTGGAACCCTTAGCATGTATTTTGATGAATACAGAATGTATTGCACATGTGTCCCTCATCATTGCAATAACTTTGGTAATGCCCTAACTTTTTGTCCCCGACATACTTTATTTAGAGCTAATTAGCAATTGCTAGCATGCTAACATGCTACACTAAGAGGATGGTCATGGTAAATTTCCCTACATGAGCATATTATGATTGTAAGTATCACCATGGTCGCCTATTGATGTTGGCATTTTGCTCAAAGCAGTAGTGTGCCTCAGTACAACATTACATTACATGATTTGGCTGTAGACTGCTGACAAATCATGTCGACACTGAGACATCACAAGTGGACATTGCTTCGTTTAAGGGTAAAGCTAAAAGGGTTTAGAAACCATACCCCAGGAAAGAAACCTGCTATTAACTCTAGTAGAACCCAATCTAGCTTGAAGATGGGGAGGAACTCGGTCTTCTGTGACTCTTAACAAATAAAGTGAGTCTGCATTGGAGGTGTCAGATATGGAAACGTCTGCTCTTTATGTCTTTTTTTCATAAGTGCTTTTCCAATAAGGGGATATCAAATCCTCCCTGTGTCCTTCTTTTCCTTTGGACCGTTTCCTTTTCACTGAGGGAAGCGAGACTTTGTCTCACATCATAAAACAATTCCACCATCCACAGTTATTCCCTAAATAGAACTTGCATACTGGGGCTGTGAACGTTCCATGGACTCAACCCGTCTACCAGATGTCCAAAAGCTTCAGTGAAGCAGCCGTATTGGAGGAGTGAGAGTGTAGAGGTCACCTTAATGGAACCCGGACAAGTCTCTGGGGATGTCTTTGTCACTTTCTCTAGCAGCCAGTATCGCAAACATAAAGCAGAAACGTCCCATGTCCATAAATGGTTTGTTTGCTTTCAAAACTGCAGAGGAACATGTGTCAGAGTGGAGTTACTACGTTAAAACTTCCAAATCTGAAATCTATCTCTATACCTTAAATATTCAATATTAAATATACAAGCATTCACTTCATGTGACGGATGGAAACGTTCCCACATCAATGACCTGCAAGCGTTCATGTCATCAAGATGCTCATATGATTGCAGAGATGATCATGTGAGGATTAACATACTGTGCATTGAGAGCACCACCACATCCGTATTTGTTTTATTTTGGGGCACTTCCGTATTTGATTTTTTCAAATTCAGATACTCATAATCACTGTGGTATGAAGGCAGCGTTGCACAAAAAAAGCTCAGGACTGTGTGAGTGTGGTTTGATCAGATTTGAATTATAGCAGCCTGGCAACAAGAGCAAAAAAACACAGCAACTGTCATCAGTTTTTGATTCAAATGTTGCTCAATTGTTATTGGTGCACAGGCGTGCATGACATCACCTTTTTTCCAAATGAGTCCTGCCGACTTTAAATCAGTAAAGCAAGCCCAGACGTCTCCAATGGTAATAAACTACGCCCAAAAGCATTGCGTTCATATAGAATCTTATCTCTCACAGGATTGAGAAAATAGGTTTTGAGGGCATTTAAATAAGCTGTGCTTTACACAACACCCAAATCTTAGATGTCAGTTGTCAGTCTGACTCTGACGCTGATAAGCAGCTGTACTGAACTATCTGTACTCTGGATCTCACCCATGTTAGCTTAACTTCAGCCCCAGTCAGGTGGATGACCGGCTGCCAGGGAATCCCTGTTTTGTTTCCCATTCAGTTAACTAGAGTCAATTATTGAGGCGCCTCCTGGTAATTAGATTTCACATTTCGGAACGCTTATTGATCTGCAGCGATTATAGGGAATAGCTAATCAAAATAAATGTACACTGCAAAAGCCATCGCTCCAGCCAAGAGTCTAATTCAGAAAAACATTAGATGGGAGGTATGCACTTAACAACAAAAATGTGCCGTCACAGCCTGGTTTTTGTATAAGGACTCAGTCTGGTTTAACTGTACAGTTACATCAGATCCTGCCTATTAATAAAAGGCGTCAGGGGCTTTATAAGCATTGTCCCCCTCGTCACGGTGACAATGCCATCTGCACCGACATCCTTCCACTGTCCCCTGATGGTTTTCCCAAACCACAGATGCGGTCTCACCACAAACTCCAGCACCCTCCTTTTTTACGTGTTTTATGGGGCAGTCATCTGCATCTAGAGTCCATGATGTTATCAGAGAGAAACAGATGTGAGAGTTTAATCACAGAACAGCCTCTCCCTCCTCCTGCTCATAACGTCCTCCCTGAGGCTGCGACAGCTCGAGCCCGCCTGAACACAGCCAGATGGAGCCGCGCATCAACTGCGAGGAGGATATTGCTGCAACGATTTTCAAGACACAAAGAGGCAGAAACGTTGAACCCCAGGACCTCCTTGCTACCCTGACAGCCTAAACTAAAAGTCTTTCTCTATCTGCCCCACGTGAACAATCACTTGGCACAGGTGGGCCATCTGCTGTTTCACATTGACGTGAACAGCAGAGGAGAGACATGAAACCATGGCAAGCTGCCACTGTCCAGGCCTGGAGCCAAGACCTTCCCTCCCTCTTGTCTCCTACGCTCTGAATCCTCTGTATCCCTGTCTCCCACTGGTCCCTCAGGCTCTGCCCAGCCCACGATGAAGGGATTCTTATCATGCTTTTGGTGAAGAGAGCTAATTTTTTTGCACAGATATCTCAAAGACTCAAACAAAAAGCTGCCTTTCCAGGTTATCCCACACCCACAGTGTCCGTGTCCGAGCCGTGATACTACATGGCAGGGGTAATTGGGGGGCCGGTGGCAAAGACAGAAGGGATAAGCTTTGTTTTGGTTCACTCCTGGTTGAGGCAGCCAAAACACATCATAGACAGTGCCTTTGATTGAAAATCCAAGAGCAACAGCAGCTCTTTCTGCTGTCTGCTGAAGCGGACCGACTCAGGAACAACAGGGCAGATAAAACTAAAAGCGAGATTATAAAAACAGTGTTGCAGCAGAATCTGGAGATTTAGTTAGCTCTGATATACAAAGCATGCTTTTGAAGCTCTGGCTGACCTTATGCGTTTGCCTGGGACGTCTTCGTTTTAATTTGTTGTGATACTTCTGCAGAATCTGAGGCAAATTTAAGCACTAAAATCAGATGCCCTGCCCAGTCTCACTTCTCAAAATGCCCTTTTGCATGTTTACTGATGTCAGATCAGTTACATAATGTTCAGCCACACCCTCCAGACGGGCAGGAAGCAGCTGTTAAACTGATCACAAGGAACGGTGGGCTTCTCATCACGTCTCCAAAGTCTTTTCCATCTTTTGTCACCCTTCCTGTTTTTCTGCTCTTCACTGCAGGTTTCCACTGTGTATATTTAATTCAGTATGCATACCTCCAGGACCTCCAGGAGGGTCAGGACCAAAGGTGAAAGATGAAAAGAACGGAGGAGATTAAATTGGAAAATTTTGTGGCCTCGGTTGCATTTTTTTTTTTTAAAGGAAAGTTGGCAGTTCATTCACCTTTTAGTAGCCTGTTTTTGTCTGATTCTGTTAAGCCAGTTGGAAAGCTGAGAGGGTGCTACAGCAAGAGAGTGAAAGCACAGAAAGTTCAAATTCAATTCCAGGGCTGTAGGTGGGTGCAGCACTCGGATCCGTCGCTCTTGTATGAAATGTTCATT
Organism: Chaetodon trifascialis; assembly: GCF_039877785.1. Classification (NCBI taxonomy): domain Eukaryota; kingdom Metazoa; phylum Chordata; class Actinopteri; order Chaetodontiformes; family Chaetodontidae; genus Chaetodon; species Chaetodon trifascialis. The sequence goes on from NC_092069.1 coordinate 22,058,005, forward strand.
GAAAAGCAAAAAGTTGAGGAAATACCTCTGAGACGAGTAAGTTAAAGCTCTTCAGTTGATCCTAAACCAGATTCTCATCAGGTGGGCTCACATGAAGTTTAGCTTTTTAATAAACAAAAAGAATAATCAGAATATAGCAAATAAGTGATTGATAATGACAACGTTGTTCTTTACAAAATGAGCTGTTTCATGTGTTTAGTCACTAAATGAGCCAATGAGTCGAATCATTATGTGCAATGTGAACGATGTTGCTTGTAGTGATGAGCCTACAGATAATTATCACCAATTCTGCAGCTCTACAAAGGTTTTTAGCCTGTTTTAGTTCATCTTTTTGTTTTTACGGTATGCATCTTTAATGTTTTGGTTCAGTCTCACTGTTCTGCAAAGTTATTGAGGAGGCTGGCTGATGAACATAGTCAAACATTTAGCGGCTAAATAGCCAGATATTTCTCTCAGGAGTTGATGGAGACCAAAATAGATAAAAAGCAAAGTGGATACTGGACACAAACACGACTCCGAATTATTGATAATGTTGCTTTGCTGGATCTTTAAATAGGCAACTGTTTGCTAACAGGATCACCATATCAGCTAGGATGTTGTGCTTCCAGCTTAAGGACTAATACAGTTACTACAGCCATCAGACAAGCAGCAGCCATTCGCAGTATGTCAACACTGTGGAATCAAGTAGCCAATCAGTGAAACTGTGCCCCAGACTGATGTACCTGCGAGAAACTGTTTGACCCTTGATCCACAAAATCACAAATGCTGATGAAAATTGTTCATTGAGTGAGAAAGTAGTCCATTAAGTGATTATGACATATGCATGATTGAATGTCTGTGAATGCAGCAGCAGTCATGAGTAACTCCACCTGATTCTTATCTGTAATTGCGCTGAGATATAAAAACAATGACCTAATACCTGGCCTAGAGCCACTGTACACACTAGTATGCTTAGAAGATGGTTAACAGCGGTGCAAGAGGAAGAACAAATTTATTTTCTGCTTCGTCTGGCAGCTTTAAAACATACTGTGCATTTTGATTTTTTTCAGTTTCTGTTACACATAAATACAGCAGGCTCCTGCATAGAGGACAGAGAGGACAGAGAGGACAGAGAGCGTGTCCGTCTGCATCCAAGGCCACACCCGCTGACGTCACCGCAGCTTCCCTCATTGTGGAGTATCCGGTAAATGGGCCAAACCTCGCAGTGCACAATGGACCCTGTGTGCACACATGCCAGACTGAGATGGAAAACAAGCGAGGAGGGGCGCTAAGCTAAAGCACTGCAAGCAGTTTGTGGAGGAGGATGAGAGACGACTGGAATGTCAATGAGAGGAGATGATAGGTAGGGAGACAACAATGGCAGAGAGGACAAGAAAAAAATGTGACGAGGGTTGACACATGACACTCTCGTCTCCTGACAGGATGTTCTGTATCAAAGCAAAAGTGGAGATTGACAGCATGTCTCCTAGCAACGGCAGGCCTTGAATGTCAGTCAACACATTATGGGAAACACCCACCCACAGGCCTGGAGCTCAGACATTGTCTCCACAAATATGTCCCAAAACAGCTTGAGCATCTTTTGTAAAATGGGTATCAATTCATAGTATCTGCTTGCACAGTAATTGTGGAGAACTTAAATTTCAGTTTGGTCCTGGGTTTTCGGGGAAATAACTGATTTAGGTTAACTTATGTGACTAACGTAGTTTATCTAACACAAACCATGATCTTTCCAAAACCTAACCAAGCCGTTTTGTTGCCTAAGCCTAACCAAAGCGCAGCCTTTCACAAAGTGAGCCACATGTTTGTCCGGCAGGCCTGTCGCTGGTTCTCTCCAGTGGTCATTTTGGGAGTCGATGGCAAACGACCTGTTCTGTTGTTTTGGTACAAGGACGTGTTGGAGACTCCAGATGCTACATGAAGCAAAGCAAATCTCAAAAAAAGCGGGCAACAACAGGATCTCAATTCTGCACACTTCGCCTGCAAAGACCCCAGCTGTTGCTCTGATATTATTTCAGAGACTTGTTCAGCGGTCACAGAGTGTTCCCATATAGTGAAAGCCCACCACAGGGACCCTCCAAAGCTTATCACTTGGGAAAACATTTGCCTTTTATTTGCCTGGCGAGGGAATCGAGGCCTGTTTGTGTAATGGGGAGGCGGTTGCCAAGGACACCCGGGTTTCTCAGACGAGCAGCATTCCAAGTTATTTTGAACATCTCTCACTTTTTGTATGATTTGGAAAGTCTCTTTAATGTTGAGACATTTCTTCATGGGGAAATTTTAAAATGACTCCATTGTATCCTCTTTGTAGAGGACATTTAGGACAGAGGCAGGAGACACAAATGCATCCCACTCCAGATGCCTGTCTGTCTGAGGATTCCTCTGTCTTAAAGGAATAACATGTGATTAGTGCTTGATTATTCACTGGTCTGTGGTCAGCCAGTGTTGGCAGTGTCTCCAAAATGTGGCTCAAAAATCCCCCTGCTGCAAGAACCTTTATTTGATTTGGTCCAAGACAAAATTTATCAAGGAAAACCATGAGGTTTTATGGTTCCCTCCAACGGGAAAGAAGGTGGTTTTCACTCTGCAGTGTTTAGGAAAATAGAGGGGGTGTGACGAGCGTGGACGATCGGTTCCTCTATAATTGTCATGTTATACATTTGCATGTTTTATTGGCTGTTTTACTGTCTGTTGAAGCTGGGAAGCAGCGTGACATTTTGCCAAGCTTTAGCTTTCTCCACATGCTGAGGGCCTGTAGTAAAATAGTAAAATAACACTCGGTATATAAAGACTTTAGAGGGTGGTGTCTTTATTTTTAACCTTTCCAAAACCAAAAATGCAAGAGCAAATGTGCAAGGAATGGATGAAACAGCATGCAGCAACACAAGCTGCAAACATTAGCATGTCCAGCTAACAAGTTACTACTGTAGTTGTGCACATTAGCAAGTTGCTTCCAAAGCCAAGGAGCATATCGTAACCTACGTACATAAGCTTGTTTGTTTGAACCATTCAAATATCTACTTTTGTGCATTATGTCCATAAGCAGGCAAACCAAAACGACATGAGACATGCGTTTCATCATAAACATGTCTTATCTCTCTCCACACCAACACATTACAAAACAAGCAAATAAATAATGTTCTATTCTGTGTTGTTGAATTATATGCTTGTTTCAGCAGAGCCTACATTTGATTTTCAATCACTGAAAGTGACGTTATGAGTTTCTGTTGTCGCAAACAAATGTGAGAATTTTCCATCAAATATTAGCCCCGTTTATAGACCTTATGTTCATATGTTTTTGTGTCAGAGTGACTGACGGGGACAACAATTTTTGAAATTAGTCCAGTATTGAGCTGCAGCCGGGCTGCACAAATGGGTTGTAATGTAATCCCCCGGGCGTTTGGGTCCAACAATGTGTTTGTTTGTTTTTGCCTCTGACAGACTCAGATTGTTATTCTAAGTGTCTGACAACATTACGGAAAGGATGCCAACAGTCAGACTGTTAGGATCCTGTTTTACTTTGGTATCCTGAGTTCCTGTTTTATTTTGGTAGCCTTCTTTTGTGTGTCATAGTTCTCTTTACTTCCTATATGTTTCCCTCCTTTGTGATTTGTGATTGCGTCCACCTGTGTCTGTTTAGTTCCCCCTCTTTTTAAGTGTGTTTCTTTTGTCTTTGGGGGATCTTTCCCGTTGTGTGAGGTTTTCCTGTTCTCGTTGACTTCAGTGAGTATTCCTGGTCTTGTCTTGGTTTCCCCGTTAGTATTAGTTTGTCGTTTTTTATAGTATTGCTTTTGGTTTTGTGTTTTTGTGCTAGAGGATTTTGGTTGCCTTTTTGTTAATAAAGCACTTTGAACTGTTTTTGCTCAGCATCTTTTGTTAAGTCTGCACTTTTGGGTTCACTCATTGGTTTTGGCTCAACCACTAACTGTAACACAGACATTTTTATTAAAGAGTTAGATCCGTTTTGTTTATCCAGAAACAGCCACTATATCGCTCTCACCAAAGCTACCAGACTCCATTTACAGAAACAGGACAGGACATGCTGTACATTCAGTGAGGCCGCCATGACAGTTCTGCTTTATTTCACATTCGATTATTATTAAAATCTGCCCATTATCATTGCAAACTGCATATGTGCTGTGTAAAAACAACATTTTTTTTAGAAGGTGTTTTACTGTGTCTTGTAACAAGGGTGACACCTGCCATTTACAAGGCTGACTGTGGAAACTTTAGACAGGAAAGTTACACTAGCCGCCTTCAATAATAGTCAATAATGTGCCCGAGCTTAAGCGAAGCATTGTATCATCAATTCCTCCAGTGCAGCAGCTCAGAAAACAGTGGTTTAAATAAAGAGCTCCCAGATGTAAATGTCTACGATTGCGTCCTCAATGAAAACGAGCACAGTTGAACTTTCCTGGACAACAAAAGGTCAAAAACACACCGGCGATGGATCCATTTAGACGAAAGGCTTCATCAGAGTCTGTTTACATCTACGCCCACTTCAAAACACATCTCCGGGTCTGGTGCTCTGTTCAATGCAACATCCAGATCCCTTGCTGAGACACAGCTCACACAGTGGCCACGTCACACATGGCAATTACAGCTGGATAAAGGTAGCTGGGGCTACCTTTATCCAGATGGAGCTGAATGACTGAGAGTCTCAGAGGTGGACAGTTCTAAGGAGCCTCACTGGTCTGCAAACTCTTGAGCCTTGACAACAAAGTAAACACACTCTGGGACTCACAGACGTTTTTGTTGTGGAACTTTTAATGCAAAACTCTGATCCTCATATGTATGTTTCAAATTATTGCATTGCCCTCCCTTGATTCACTGGTCTGTGCCGCCATATTTAATGGGCTGAAGAGAACAACAGCACTCGTAAACAGACGACCACAAAAGGTGGCCACCCGCCACACTTGTGGAAATAAATCTGAAAGCGGCCACAGCAAACAAAATACACAGTCGGAGTCGTGTCAAGTTTCCGTAAATTCTTGTAACTGTGTGTATTTCATTAGGGTTACGGTTACGCAAAGATAGGGTCATTGTTTATGGATTTGAAATTAGATGGTGCACCAGGGACAAAGAAATAAACTGTCCCGATAAAATTCCCAGTGTCTCTATTATCTTGAGGTCATCTTTTTATACAATGCAAACCTTGCATGTGGGCAGTTGCACACCTCCAACTCTGGCTAGCTCGCTGTAGTACAATGTGTTACAGTTGTTGAACCAACTTAATGAGGGTTTATGGAAATACAGGCAAACAGACATGCACACCGGGTGATTAATGGCTCCCTGACTGCGATCTGACGTCCACTGGCATTCACAGATACTGTCCAAAGGAGAGGCAGATCAGTTTTCCGGCAGCGTTTAGGTATAAATATCATGAGATGGTTTTTTTTTTTCTGCGTTCACTCAGTGAACTCTCCAGTTGCACAGAGCAAACGGTCCAGTAGTTATTTTCCAAATACCAGCATTCAGTCATTTTAAGCCTCTAATATTCTAAAAGCGGCCTGTGGGAAATCAGACTGGTTGATACATCAAACAAGATAATTTTGAAAATCTTGTTGCTATAAGCATTTCTTTAGGGGGATTGATTTAAGTATCATTAATGGCTTTAATTGTGGGTGTTACTGCATGTACAGCTGAGTCAGTAGGCTGTGAATACATCCATACTGCTTCAACTTTACTCAAAACAAATGGACTCCTGACCTCACCTATTTATCTAAATGGTTATAAATACATCCATCCCACTGAGTATTCCAGTCTTTGTGAAATAAACTGTATTTTTGTGACATTATGATCCTAGTTAACTATCTCAGTTATTGAATTACCATGAAGTGAGTAAAATTTACAGTCCATCACTGGTCACTGCTCCTGCTGCCTCTCGTCCACATGATTTACAAGGAGACGGCGAGCACCAATATGTAATTTTGTGCACTTTTTGAATCATTAGTCTGGTGATTGAAGTGAAGTGGGATTTATATGGCATTTACAGGATAAAAATGTAACTATTCAAAGGTTTTCGGCCAATGATTGCTCGCAGTGTTCAGGAGTTAAGTACAGTTTCAGCTGAGATTGAAACCAACCATGAAGCTTTGAAAAGAATCAAAAGAAAACTGCTGTGTGATGGAAATTGCCCGTTAGGAGCGGTGGATGAGGGAAGCCGCTTGGATTGGTGGGTTTCTGCAGGAGTAATTTCCTAGAGACCTGCTAACCATGTGTGGTTACCCATCCTTAAAGCTGAGTAAACTATTGATGAGGCTAGAAGACTCAACTACTTAAAAGAAGAGATCAAGACACCTTAATTCACTCTCTTGCCGACATCAAAACCACATTACATTACTGCAAGTATGGAAATGGGGAGAGGAGGTGGTTAGCTTAGCTTAGCATAAAGACTGAAAGCTGGGAGAAACACATATAGCCTGACCAAAGGTAAAAAATAACCAAAACACCTGCCTGCACCTCTACAACTAACACATGGACACATTGCATCATCTAAAGGTTTCGCAAATTGTAACTGAATTTCAAGAAAATCATTAAAAGAGATAAGCAGTATGCCAATTCTCCAGACTGAAAACCATTATAACACAGCAGAAGAAGAGGCGCAAAAAGACAACATAATTAAAAGAAAACCGGTTGAAGCTCAGACTACAAAAAAAAATGAAGAAAACACAATGGAAATATGACATTTCTGTTTCAATATCAATGTGAGGAAAGTTACATAATGTGTGGAGCAATCAGTCATGAGTTAAATGTTCTTTCTGGGTCTTGTTGTCGTGACTTCCCATAAAACCACCTCTTGTTGTTATTTGTGGACAGATTAAACAATAAAGACACAATACGCTAATTTATGATCTTTACAGAGCCATGCTAGCTGTCTTAATGCTAAGCTAAGTTAATTGCCTCATGGCTCTGCCACCATAGTTAATGCACAGATATTGGAGTGTGGCGTCAATCTTCTCATCTAATTCTGAGTAAGAAACCAAACAACCTATTAAATTATCCTCCAAAAATGTCAAACTTTTAAAAGCAGAGATGCATTATGAGATCTTCCACAGTTGGCAGGCGACAGTACTGACACACAGTGAGCCATTCAAGCTGAAGCTCAGTGTCCTCTTACCGAAAGTACTCAAAGGTTTTGGTCACCATGGGAGAAGCTGGCAAAAAATCATGGTATTCTCCACAGAGTCTGGTTCTGAAGTTGAGACTCAAAGCCCAACTTGGCACCACAACAGATCTTGGACATAGAAAATGTCACCAGGTGTTGCACAAGATGGATTTATGAGCCATCTTTTGTTCAAGTCAAAGTCTGGAGAAGCAGTCCACTGCGTGTCCTCTAACTGTAAACTTTAAAAAGGCCATGAAATAGAAAAGAAAGCTGGCTGGCTTGTAGTTGCTCGGTGGGAAATGCTATTAGATTTGTGATTGTTCTGACTGCGTTCCAAGTCTATGATGAGGTGAGACGAGACCTACTGAGTTCCTAAAAACTGACAAATGAGTCTTGATCTAGCGACTGTAAATCCCATGTTTGCATTAAAGTGTTGCCATTTATTTTCCAAAAACATAAAAATCTCCCTGCAGACCTTCTCTTACCTTTAATAGGCCCAGTGGTGCTGAAATAAAGCGGCGTGAGTTGGCATCACAGCCAAAAATAGGCTCTAATGAGCAGAAATCTTAACACGTTCGGAGTTTTGGTGGCACCAGAGGGAAAGGCAGGAACAACTGAGAGACTGTCAACAGGTGCTAAATTATAGGGCCATGGTCAACAGATATTTGATGCCTTTCTGTGAAAAGCGGTTTGATCTACGACGAGGATGGAGGGTTATGGAAGAAGGCTGCTCTGCTGTTCTCAGCGAATGGGAGACACCTTCGAGGCTGCAGAGGAGAGAAACTTGATTTACTGGCTGTACACAGCAGAAGTTGTGGAGGGAACATAGAGGGGGTTGTGCCTTTTGATCACTTCTTGAGGTCGAGGAGGAAAGCTTTTCCAAGCCAAACAAAGTGTAAATATTTAACCAACAGTGCTGGACATATTTCTGCTGTCTATGTTCTCATTCACTGATACAAGAGGAAAAACTATAGCACTGCAATCAGAAAAGCAGGCAGAGGAAAAAGCTGCATTGCAGGCTGTTTCAGCAACTGGTGTTCAAACAGTGGCAAAGAAAAATAAAATAATCAACTTGTTTTCCGCTGTATTCATCTGAAACTCAGCGTTCAGTTGTTAACATGGATGCATTTGCAAACAGTTGCCTATTTCCACATATGGAGCAACACTATCATTCATCTATCTGATGAATGTAAGTCTACTTTTCAGCCTCTTTTAGCTCTGCTTTTGGTCTCTACCAGCTGCTGAGGGAAATATCCAGCTCTACTGCCTTTACTGTGCCAGTGTAGTTGGTAACTTTGGTTTCTTTACAGCTGAAAACAGCTGCCTGCTGCTGCAGAAAATTTTGCTAACCCCGAGATTTCATCTGGCACATTTCAGAATCAGAGCACCTGATTTTGTTAACTAACTGATTTGGTCATTTTTCTTTATTATCTGTGCTTCTACCCTGGATAAGTAAGCACAATAGTTGAATGTTTACCCCTTTTTTCTGTTTTAATTGTGTTTATTGCTGATGTTTGCAGAATTCAGCTGGAAACCTTTGAAACCAGTGCCGCACGAACAGGAACACCACTAAAAGTTTATGAAAACATGTTGTTTCACAGTTTCGCGCATCTTAAACTAATCTCTGCTGTGCTTTCATTCAAAATAATATCCAAACCTTCTGTCACACATTTATAATACGCAAACGTGTGACTGTGGAAAATTGGAGTCGTGCTATTTTGAATTAAACACCCCTAAAGCGTGCCTTCCCTGGTTACCATTCGGCTAATGACAGCGGATTTGAGGTGGTGGTGTAAAACCACAGATCTAAAACTAGTAAAGAAACAGGTTTGGAGAATGTTAACAAGGAGCTTATCACCAGGCACTTTCTGTCAACAGGCTAAATACCAGAAGGTGTGAGAGTGACCTGATCGCGGAGCAATCCAGAAAGCAGACGTACACAGTTAGGAGTGAAATATGATGTTCTTCTCTCAGGCAGAAAACAAATTGTGTGAAGCAGGTTACAGTGCAGTGAATAGGCAAGTATGTGCAACAAATCTTAAGGCACCAAATGGGGCTCAGGGGAAAACTGTGAGGCTAAATGCTGGAGTGGCAAGACCAGATGTTGATGATATACAGACACTCCTGGGTAAAATATATTATCTAAAGCATCCCAGCAGCAGGTCACTTGTTTCCTTTGAGCACACGTTCAATTTTTAATTCACAGATTTATGGTAGATAATATTTCCTACAAGTACGAGCGGATTTCAGTCAGAGTCTGATTTCACAGTGTTTAGATAAATTCACCGTTCACTACGAGCAGCCGCCTTAACTGTCGCTACGCCTGTCAAGATTTTCACATTTGAACAGTACGTATGCAGTTTACAGTCGTGACAGGACAGATATATACTCCAAATTGGAGTATAAACTTGCCCAAATCCTGTAAAAGCATTAGCCTGAGCCCTGATTTAGTAGCAGGGCCAGCTTCCACACAGTAGAGAAATACTCAATAGTGGATGCACTTATAAGAAACAGGAACTTTTTAACTCCTAACCCCACAACAGGCAGAATCCCACAAGCACAACAACAGCAAGAATGATCAGCATTTAATCTGGCAGAGGACCAGTGGAAGCATGCCAGCATAAATACTACTGATGTAATCAGTGTGAATGGGGAACAGGTGAGTAAGCAGGTGCAGCTGATCAGGTGATGAAACTGGCTGGAACAGGGTTAAGGGAGGGCAAGACAGGTCTGCAATGACAGCAGAGTTATGCTGCGTTACAGTCAAACTTTAGACCTCCAAGCATTTTAAGTGCACGACGCCAAAGGTTAACAAAGGTAAACTGATGACTCTGGCAAGTGCACACACAGTGACACTCTCAGCTTCCTTTCATACATAAATGCAACACAGGAGCAATAATGACACCTGAGTTAACACACGCCATTATACATTTCATTTTATGGAACGTTTATGTTTGGAAAGCTACCGAAATAGTCCAGTCAGCAGCCTTTACGTTGCCTTCTCGTGGATGGTTTACTGTTTACGATTGGTTAGATTACTACAGACAGTGGTAACGTTAAGCTAGTTGGCGCACATGCTAACGTTTGCGACTTACATTCCAGCAAACACACTTTTGAAAACAGTCCATACAGTTTTGCTCCTGAATTTTTAGTTTTATAAAGGCTAAAAACAAACTAGCCTCCAAGCTCGCTGCTTACCTGCTGCGGCTGCTAAGCTAAGATTTGACAAACACTGTTCTATTTATTATAATTATTAGGTTTTCCTACCATTGTCCTCATTAATATGCACCAGTACATACACTGATGAATGAACAGAGAGATGACTGTGTGGAAACAAAATATAATGTTAATCCCCTCTGATTTAATCAATATCTGTTGTCCTCACAAACCACATATACACTGAGCAGGGAATTTTTTTTCATGTCTTTAAAAGGAAATGATCACATAGTGTCCTCAGAAGCCCTCAACCGTTTCATTTCCTGTTATTGAGGAACTCACTGTTGCCATAGCAGCGGACACAACCTCCCCAACAAACAATTGCCAGTTGCCAAGGAAATTGCAGCTTACCACAGTGTTTATTTGTTTGACCTTTCTGATCCGTTGAAATAGTTGAGCTCGTGCCAGGTCCCAGCGTTAAATGAGCTTTAATGGTTTGCTGCAGCATGGTGGGTTCAGATGTCTGAATTCATACAATCAGTTTTGATTGGGTCCATTTTCATCAAAAATGTCTGCAGCAATATTATTCTCAATTTGGGTTTCCCTCCCCCAAAAGTTCCCATGAAGATCCAAATGCTTGACCTGTTCTTACCCTGACCAGCGTTTGAACATGTATCTGTGTGTGTGTGTGTGTGTGTGTGTGTGTGTGTGTGTGTGTGTGTACATTTGTTTCTGAAAGACAGCCAAGTCATGGTTTGAACTTGTCTGCCATCGCTGACTTCTTGCACAGAGGCTCTGGAATATTTTGGTGACACTTTGCAACCACAGGAATAAAAGGAGACTCAAAGCACACAAAACCTGGGCACCAACTCTCCACTCGAGGGTTGCTGGTTCGAATCCCCTCTCTTTAGAACTTTAAGGTAAGACGAGTATGGGCTAGCTTGTTTGTACAGCACCTTTCAAAGTGCTTTACTTTAAGACATAAAGACAATCAGTTGTTAATCAAACCAGAGTCTGTTTTGGTGACATATTTGGTTGACATTTCCACAGCATTAGCATCCATTCAGTAATAATCCTTCTGTATACAGGTTTCATTTCCACACTGACTGAGATTTACAACTAAATAAGCACTGATGTGATCCAGAGTTACTTCAGCTCCATGCCATTCAGTGGTTTATATACAAGCTCAGGCTGGTATCTGAAAATCAATTCCACTCAATCCACTTTCTTGCTGCAGCGTTCTGAATAAGCTGCAGCTTTTTAGCCAGACCTGTAAAGATGCCATTACAGTAGTTAATGTAGCATAACTTAATGCTCCAACAGAGCTGATCAGAGGGAGACTGTGGGCATGCATGACAGCATTTCTACAGTGTCAACAAGCCCCCAAAAAATCCTCCCTGTGGTCATCAGGACACTGGGATTCACTCACCAGTGCAGTTACACTCATCTCGTCCAATCAGTATCCTGCAAAAAGGATAAAAAGGGGATCTGTTTGCAATTCCTGCAGCAGCAGTAGCTGCTTAGCATGTTCAGACAAGTTAAGTATAACTGAGCAGCATTGATGAGAGAGAAGGGACACTGCCAAGATGATGTGATGCAAGACAAATGACTCCACAAACATGTCAGTGGGTGCAGTGATGGTGGTGTTTAGGGCAACTGAGGAGGGCCTTCATGAAAGCATGCAGTGTTGCGGTATGGACATTATCAATATTACACATGCAATCTTTAATGCATGTGTAATATCCTCTAAAAATGGAGTTCCATGGGAAAAAAACTCCCCTGATTACAGTCAAATCATTTTCAAGTGTCTCATTTTCGGTCAAAATATAACACACAGAGTCTGTCATCATCCTGGGATGGATCGTCAAGCCTTTCTGTCCTTCCTCTAATTGTAAAATGTCTCATTACAGTCCTCACTGACAACAGTTACCTACAGCGCAGGACCAACCCAGACTTTTACCTCTGATGCTCCAGTGTTTCCATGTTCAACTCTAATCACAGGAAACTTACGTGGAGCGTGAGATAATGAAAGCATCAAAGGCGAGCAGAGATAAAAGTGGAGACAGTGACCTCGGAAAAACCTGGAGTGTGTCTGAGGGAGAGACAATCTGTCGAATCCTGCAGGAGAAAAACAACCATTGTTAACAGCATCCCACTGATGCTTAACAATGTAAAAACATAAAAATACCCAGTTACATGTAAAAATCCTATATAAAAGTAAAAGCAACTATCAAAAAAAATAAGTAAAACAAACAAAAAGGGTTCGGTGAGTTTGAGACATAGAAAATGAGGAAGGAGGGGAAGAAAGTGGGAAATAAGGGGGCGGCAGAAAGGAATGAACAGAGGACAGGGAAGGGAAACAGACATTAATAGCAAATAAGAAAACAAAGAGCGTTTGGTGGCTGTTCATATCACATGGTGGTAAATCATATCACATCCTGTGTTGTGGCTGTTGTCATGGAGTTATAGATGTTATAAAGTTGTCAGGAGAGCAGCTATTAAATGGACCTTTGAGTCGAGAGTAAAACCTGGATTTCAACCTTTGAGCCAGCATCAATCAGTCATTGAAGAGCTCAGAAAAGCTGAAAATTGTACTTCAACCTTCATATATTGTTTATTGTTGTCGTGTCATTGTTTATAAGTTAATATTCTGGCAAAAAGCTGTTGATTTACACATCCAGAGCTGCAGATATGGAGCAACATGAACATTTATTTGGCTCTACTGGTGACCTGACTAATCCAAGTCTGATATTCACTCTACCGTTACCTCCAGTAACTGAAGGTGGATGTGAGAAGTTTCATCTTCTAAGCGTGTGAAACTGAAGCACTTCCTTTATGAGTCAGCTGCTCTGTCAGCATGTGCTTCACTGAATGGACACAGTGTCCTCCACTAACAGACTGGCTTCACCTCCTCCCCGGCCTCGTCTCCCTCCTCTGGGTCTCCATCTGACAGATCTGCAGGAGCGATGGCCGCCACGCCGCCCCGGCTTGTTTTACTTCACTCCCTGATTTCCGAACAACAGGTCATGTTTGCTTGTGTTGTGCTCTGCGTGGCCCCCGATCCATCACTGTGTGTAATTAGAGAGCCGCTCACATTGTTCAAACAAATCCCAGAGAACACTGGTACAATTAAAACAAGCAGAGCAGGGGTTATTTTCAGATCCAAGAAATGTATTTGGCTCATTTTGCTGCTCTGTAAGTAATTTCTCTCTGTCGCCCATTAATTTTCCAGCAAACTGAGAGGCCTCTCCAATTTTCTCCTAATTTTCTGATGCAATTTAAATGTCAAAGAAATTCTTTTTTCTTGATTCTTGGATGATGAACTGCTTTCATGGAAAGCTGATTTTCTCCCAGCAAATATGGATGCAGCAGGCTATGATGTCACGCTGCAAAATTTATGGCTCCCAGAACACACTTTATCTCACAGTAGCTCGCAGTAGCTGCTCTTACAGTAGCTCCTCTGTGTTTGGTGCGTTTGAGCCAAGGGGTCACACTGAACAACTTGTTTTTGGATCGTATGATTTCACAGGTCAAAGGTCACTGCACAGTCTGAATGTGTTTGAATGACATAAATGGGATAGAAAAAAGCAGCATGACTCTCCTCTCAGTGGAAACATGGCATAATAATTCAGTCCCGATATTGGGTGCCAGATCCAGCCCCTGTTTTCAGTCGTAAAATTATTAATCTTTGAGACTGACTGCAGCTCTTTAGGCAGATTCTGACAGCTGAGGTGCTGAAATGCATCGCAAAGCAAAAAAATCAAAAAGACAAAATCCTTCCTAGTTCAGCTTGCAAGCATTCTTACATAATCATGTTTTTTTGACTCAAAAATTATCTGTTTGGCTGAGAGCTGTTTTACAAATACCAAGGTAAAGAGTCCAAGTCAGACCTGTCAGATAAACCTTGGGGGCAGCCGTAAAAATGACACTGATGTGATGGACAGTTTACACAGCCAGCAGACACCGACAACCAATTCTGAAGGCAGCGATATGCCACTTCAGTGGGTGATTTACTGCTCCAGTCTCCTCAAATCAAGGAATTCAGTGCTCATAGGGATGTTACAAACAGTCATGTGATAAATACAGATGGCCAAAAATTTGATTTCATGAATATAAACATAGATATCGATGATGATGTACAAATCTTTATGCGTTCTATTACCTCAAATGGCTTGAAAAATAGTGCATATAGCACCCGTAAATGGGAAAAAGACCTCCCTGTGGTAGCATGCGCCCAGACCCCCTCGCTTCGGGCTGAGCCCAAATGTTTACAATGTCTGGCTCCACACCTGACCACTGGTATCTGCTGCCCTGGTTTGGCAAACCACTTCTGCCACCACATGCAGCTCAACCTGTGCGCAGTTTTGCTCCTGCATGACTCAACAACTGTGTACTGCACACTTCTCTACTGTAGGCCGTGCACATGAATGTCTTCATGTGGGAGCAGTTTGTGTGTAGTAACTGTGCTTGATTAGTGATGTGGTGCACAAAACCTCCATGTTAATCTTGTGTAATTTAAGGGAGGAGAGTTGATCACTGGGAGATGTAATTACACAGCAGTAACAGAGACACATGAGGGGCCGACCTCACTGGCTGGACGAGGGCCCATGAGACCAGGGAACAGAGCACAGGCTGCTGAGGCGTGGCTCTCAGCTACCTGGGTGGCTGGGAGAGATTAGCTCTCTGATTAATCTGCAGAGGGTACAGCTTCTGCCCGACATCCCAGATTTAATGGAAAACATCCCACAAAGAAAATTACAAGGCACTCATTCCAAGGACAGAAGGATTTCTCCCAAATCAGCAAAACCTGCAGGTAAATCTATCACTGCAAACCAGATCTGAAAATGAATTTGATTATACCAAATGTTTAGAAAGCTTTCATTACAAGGAATTACGCAGAAATAAGGTAAATACTGTGTGTTTATTGGTATTTTACCTTCATCCCACCTCACTCAAAGATTAATGGAAATAGGTCTATAAAAAAGTCATCTTGATTAGCTCCATGAGTCAACCTCCTAAAGCCCCAACCGAGATAAAAAAGAATAACAACAGGTCTGTGTTTGGCTGCCATGGTGATTTCATTATGGGTTCGCTCAGTCATTCAGCTTTCCACGAAAAACAGACAGAAACACTTCGCTCTGAAGGTGTGTCTGTATCTGCCGCGTGAAGACACCACATAAAAGTCAGTATAACAACATAAAAGACGCCCATTTACACACACACACACCCACACGCACACACCACACACACACACACGCATACACACCCAGACAAACGTGCATGCACACACAGACACAGCACACATAAAGATACAGATTACAAAGTGGTGGCAGCTCTACTGATCAGGTCAAAAGTCGCCCCGGGGTTGGGTGTGATCTGCTTGTGTTGTAATGATTACACCAAGAACTTTGTGAGCTCAAAGTCAGAACAGAGTTCAGGCCAGAGAAACATCTGACATTATCGTCATCATCATCATCATCATCATCATCATCATCGGTGTGTAATCACAAGCCAACCTGCTGCACTATGCTACCAAAAAACAACAGGCAAGCAGCTGTGTGACTACCAGTCTGCTGGATTTAGCTCATCTGATTTAAACTGGATGGTGTTTAACACCATTAATAATATTTTATATACTTACTTGTTAAGAATTTCAGCCTTTATCAGATTATTTGTCTGTTAATATGAGCTATTTCATCCATTTGTTGACTACTTCAGGCTAAATATCCATTACTTTGATCTGTACGTCACCTCAGTGATTTCAACTGTTTATCCATTACTTTTAACTAAATATATGATCTATCACTTTGACTTGGATTATTCATCAGGTGGGTTACGTTGCCATTCATCAGTGAATAGATTGGTGGAGTCACATGTCAAGTAGACTATGGCAGAGCAGCAGAGAGGTGTGTTTACTTGCATCAGACACACACAGAAAGTAAAAAAAGTCAGAAATTGTTATCACCTTCTTGTCTTACTTGTCATGTTGTTTTAATCTATGGTTTTATTTTATGGATATTTTGTTGTGTTCTGTAATAATTTTCCAAGATTTAAAAGATTGATTTCCAAAAGGATACTGGGCCTGAACAGAAGAGCAAAACAAAAGCTTTTGTGTAGAGTATTAATAATTTAGTATTTATTCCATAGAGGCATTCTGCAGGAGCTGTGAAGATGAAGATGAAGATGAAGATGAAGATGAAGATGAATTGGTAGAGCAGCTAATGAAATGCATCCCAAATTACTTAAGCTGCTGGCATGCAGACTCTGCACTTTAGTCACAGTGATAAAACACGGCTTATGAATAACAAACCTGATTGTACTTGTATGTTATTGTGCAGTATTCTTACATTAAAAGAGTTATAAAGTTTGTCTGATATGGCTTTTAATGAATATGAAAATATTGTTGACGTCAAAAGTTGGACATGAGACGTCTGATAAGTCCATTCTCAGTGTATGTGGACATTTTCCTCATCAGCTTGTGCTAACATCATCATGGACCACCGTGGGCTCCTAAACTCAGATTCAAGGTGAGCACAGAGAAACTTTCCTCCCTTCACCAGATGAACGTGAATCTCTGCACATGCATCGTTCTGCACAGTGAAGCTCAAACATCCAAATTAAATGCAAATAGACAAAACACATTTTTGAGTGGAGCTTTAAAATCATATTAATCTGCACTGGAAACAGTGTGATTTTACTCTAATGGTCACTTATCCTGCGCCCCCACTCATCGTGACCTGCAGCTGTAAATAAACTGCGTTTATAAGTGCTAATGCATTCACTTCAGAGCCCGATGAGATGTTTCCTGCATCCACACTCGCACAGATTCAACACAAGCCTCTCCCACCGTCAGAAAAAAAGAGAAAAGTTTCGGTTGAACTATTTCCTCGATGGTATAAATACAGGCGGGAGCGCACATCTGCATTTGACAGCGAGGCGTGGTTGTTCAGAGCGAACAGGTGGGACAGTCCGAGCGTCATCCGCAGGATACCTACAGTGCGCAATAACGCTTCAACAGCTGCGACAAAATGCCAAAGTGCCCGAAGTGCGCCAAGGAAGTTTATTTCGGTAAGATGTGTTCTCTTCATTTCATTTTCCTCCTGTTGGTTTGGTTTTTGCATGAAGGAATGGATTTCCTGGTTATGAAAGTGTGCGCTTTTTCTGCACAGATGAGGAAACAGGAAACCCAAACTGCCAAACTGACAAGATGACAAGCACATGACTGCAAGCAGGCGTTTTTAATTTGTCTTTCATACGATATGGAATATTAGATAATATGTGTTTCAGTATTTTGGAGAGTTTTACAGTGGCTGAGGATGGAAGTATTCAGATCCTTTCCTTGCGTAAAAGACGCAGTGCCTCTATGAGAAGATGCACAAGTACAAGTCGTGTATTCAAAGTTTTACATAAATATCACTTGTTGCCACACACCGTTAGGTTATCATCGAAACAAGAACATGCAGCCGGTACCGTGTGTTGCAGTTGGCAAAGTGGAGCTAATTTTAGGTGTACCTTTGGGTAATTAAACAAATAATGCAGGGTGTTATTACATATAATACATACATAGTTTGTGTGTAAAATAATAATATGCAAAGTAATCAGTAGCTGGAGTATAAAGTGCAGTATTTGCCTCTGGAATTAGCGCAGTATAAGTAGAAATTTGCATAAATTTGAAATACTTTGAGAAAGTTGCTCAAACTTGTGCATTAGTACAGTAAATGTACTCAGTTACTCTCCAACACTGTGAGTATTGGTCCAAAAAATAGAACAATACACACAAACAGAGCCCGTGCTGCATACTGGGTACTTTCTTTAGAGACTTAAAGTATATTTTGCTACCAATACTTTTTGCAATTATATCTTGCAAAAGAGTATTTTTTTTTTTTTTTGCGTTGTAGTAGTGCTACTTTTACTTAAATACATAATCTGAATGCTTCCTCCAGCGTTGAATCATATTGATGAGCAGTACTTTGTTGTTGGGTCGGTTGAGGTGCAGCAAATTTTAACTGCTTTATATACTTTTGGGTACTAGTATAATATGTATTACATCATATTTTAGAAATGAAAGTTTTGGATGTAATGTTTATAACTCTGAAATCAATCTAGAAGAGTAAAAAGTGCAATATTTGACTTTGATATAGAAGTAGGACGTAGCAGAAAATGGAAATACTTAAGTAAAATATTGTGTTTGAGTACATGTAATTAATTACTTTTCACTACTAGAGTTTTGTTTTTTCAGTATTTTTTAGCTTACTTGCTCACTCTATTCAACTGTCTTCTCATCTTACCTGTTCATTTTTAATGTCCACCTGCTATACATGCGTACATTTCTGCAGGTTAATGCCTCAAAAGGTCACCGCACTCTGTAAACTTTCTTGTTAACAAGTTACTTTGGAGTCAATTGTCTTTCCCGATGACTGACGGGCGACATGACTAATGACTCGATGGAGCAGAAGACGCAGGTTCCTTCTGTCCTGAAATACGGCTCCATCCTTCCAGAGCGATCTTGTAGGTCTGTCTCACGAGGGACACATGAAAGCAGGGAGCAATTAGGGCATCCAGGGAGGAAAGGGACAGCTCCATTTTATTTGTGTCTTAATCCATTTACCACACTGTCTGCAGCTCAGTAGTGCAACAGAGTAAATCTCCTCCAGAGAGACGCACCGAGGCCGAGGCCAATACAGAATACAAAGCCAAGCCTTTGGACTGTCTGTCAGATGAATTGACCATGCAACCGGGAGGCCATGCTTCCCTTTCTTACTTTTCATGGATAAACTTTCCCCCTCTGGCCAAAACAGGCAAACTAATTTTTTTTTTTTTTTCAGGCAGAACAAGCTGATCAGTCTTCTCCTTTTCCGTGCACCAAGAGACAAAAAAAGCTCCTTTCTAAAATATGACCGAGGGAAGAGATTTCATATTTGTTATATAGAAGCACAGTCTCGTCATTGCCCTCAATGGCCTGCATCAATTTCCCGTCCAGACCTCCTCTATAAAGTTGCTCCGTGTGTCGCTCCTTCACTCTGCTGCATCACACCTCACTGCTCTGCTCCCCCACCCTCACCTCTCTTTAGCTGCTCATCTGTCTTCATGTTTCTGAGCTTTCAGATGGAAACAATCAGGCTACCGCTGCCTCACTGAATGATGAGAGGGATCTTGGTCCTGTTCCAGCCACACAAAGAGCAGAAGACAAAACAATTTTTAAGACACTGTTCTTACTTGAAACGAATGCTTTCCACTGCATACCTTAAATAAGCCTTGGAGGCAAATAAACTAACATGTGGTGCAGGAAATAATATACAGCATGTTAATTAGGGATATTTAGACATGCTGTTAGGAAAATTTTGTTACCTTTGGACGGAATTTGGCTAGCTGTTTCCCTGCATTGACTGGAAGTCTTTGTGCTAAGCTAAAATAGTCATCTCCTGGCTGTAGCTTCATGTTTAGCACACAGACATGAGAGTGGTATCAATTTCTCATTTAACCCCACAAGAACTTGAATAAGTAGCTTATTTCCTTAAGTGAAACTATTTATTTAATGAGTGAGATGTTTTAGAGCTGGCTTTGCTTGGCAGATTTTGTTAGCTTTGGACAGAGCTAGGCTAGCCCTTTCCCCTGCTTATGCTAATCATAGCTAACAGGCTGCTCTTGGTAGCCTCATACCTGCATGCTTAATAACAGGTGTAAAAGTGGTATCCGTTGTCTCATTTTACTTTTAGTAAGAATGAACAGAAGCCAATTTCCCAAAATGTCAAAGTATTCCTTTAAATGTAAGGTTACAGCCAGCAGTTGGTTAGCATAGTGTAACACAAAGATGCAGCTAGCTTGGTTAGTCTTAACTAGTCTGCCTGAAGCTAACAGGCTGTAGCTTTATATTTCCTGATCTGATAGGACAGTGTATCAATCTTCTCATCTCACTCGGCAGAGAATGTGTATTTTCAAAAACCTACATGACCTTTTCCTTTAAAATTTTAACACTCAGTTGATCTTAATGCTGTAAAGAGCGTTTTACTGTATTTAAGCTCATTCACTCGACTCTCAGTGCTTTGGTCTGCATTCTTCGCCTCTTGTTTTAACTTGACAAAGCATTATGCAACCTCTCTGTCTTTTTTCAGATGGAATGAAATGCATGGTGTATTTTTCTATTCAGATTTGTGTCTGTTTGTGTATTTTGGACTGCCTCCATAATGCACCAGTCAATGTGAGTTGATGCAAGGAGCAGGTTGCATTATTCTTCTGTCTGTCCCAGTCCGTTACTTGTCATATCGTCAGGTTAAATAAATAGCCTGTGCACAAAAGTAAGCTTTATCAGATCCATATACAATGACGAGTAAAACAACATGCATGGGACTGATCAGGATGGACTCTGAGCTGTTAGGGTTAGGGTAATTGACTGCTTGGACAGGCAAAAGCCTCCTGTTTAACCAGTCCACTAGTTTGGTATTTAGGTAAGTACAGTAATTATTTCGGGTCAGACTTGCGTTCCAAGCCTCACCACATTTTGCTGGAATGTTTTCATGCTGCTGGCCTGAGAAGTTGACCTCGCCCTGGAGTACTTTCTCTCTTTCCGCTGCCTGTTGCATAATCTCATGCCACATCAGGTTATTTTTAGGGAGGAAATATGCTGTCATATGCTAATATTATGGGAACGTTTGGAGGCCAGTGGCTTCACCTGAAACCAGAGTTACTTGCATTCGTTCATACCTCTGCTGTCCTTCCGGACTTTCTTTTATGTTTTTAGAAAATTTGGTGGATATTAATCAAGTTTTGTGCTCCTCAGTTTTGACATATGTTAGCTAGAAACAGACTCTCAATAATACTAGCCTTTCCTGTGCTTGTCCTCTCTAAACTTATGCATTTACTGAGGAAGTTTTCATCATGTCCAGATTCCTGCTCATGAACGCATGATGAGTCTCAAAAGTCATCTAATCTCTTGTCCATTTCCTCCATTAAAGATCTGAAACTGGAGATTGTTGAGTCATGTTCCTCGGTACTCCTGATAGGTGTTTGTGCATATCAGCCCTGCAGATAACAATGGTCTTTATCAGAGTTTATGAGGCAGGAGGACAGATTCCTCTGGGACACTCTGTCCTCCTTTTTCTCTTTTTTCACCACACCCAAACAATGTTCTTATCTGCAAAGACATGATCTTGCTGGTCTAAAACTGATATTAACATTCACAACATTCACAAGACTGTGAGCTCATGCTGTGGTCTGAGATGCATTAACTGACCCATGTGTGACCCTATGATGAGTCCATCTCTGTAGACTACAGAAGCTCTCCTTGTGGTGGGAGATCAAGGATGTGGTTATTAATTTTGTTTTTTGGTGTCTTTGGCAGCTGAGAGGGTGACGTCACTGGGGAAGGACTGGCACAGGCCCTGTCTGAAGTGTGAGAAGTGCAGCAAGACGCTGTCAGCAGGCTCACATGCAGAGGTGAGACCCCGAAATATAAAAATATCCTGTTAGACAAGAATGTCTTTAAGAGTGTGCACAGGGTGATTTGATAGCAGTTCATCAAATCAAATTACTTACTGATTTTACACTAATTAAGTTTAACTTTCAGCACTTTTGAAACATTTACATCTGATTTGATTTATTTTTGTATACACTGACAATTCATCACAATTATATTACAACATTTTACAGTACCTCCTACTATCACTGTGCTAGCTTCTACTAGCTGCAAGCTAATGGTCAAATGCAGTTTAATATGATAGATAAGGTTAGCTAGTGGCATCAAATCATATTTGACTCGATAAATATATGAAATCCCCCCAAAGTTCACGCAGAGGCATCAAAATCTTGACATGAAAACCCTTTTCTTTTCTTTGATGTATATTTAGCGTGTAACAAGAGTGAAGTGAACGATTAACTCAGCATTACAACTTTGAAAATTAATGGTGCAGTTAATGCATTGGTAGTATCCAGAATATTTGATCATACTTTTCACAAAACAGGTGCATAGTTCGACAAAAAGAGTCTTATTCTTTTATGTTCTATCAGCGCTTAGCACCGTCATTTTTTAATTTTTTTATTTTGATGTTTTGGTATTTTCAGTGCACTCATGCTAATACAACTCTGCCTCTTACAGCATGAAGGCAAGCCGTACTGTCACAAGCCATGCTACAGTGCAATGTTTGGACCTAAAGGTAAAAGCATCTTCTCCTCAAAAAACACCTTTTGCACAATAGATAAGCTCAATCTGACCTTTGTTCGTAAGAAACAAGTCGGCCAGGAAAGCCCTATGTGAAAATGTTTTGTATCTGATTGTGTTGAGGCAGTAAACAGCCCTGTTAAAGCGTACATCGTCACCTGACAAGATCATTACATCATTGGTACCATTTTGTAAACTCTTATCTTGAACGGAAGTCGCTGAACGTCTCTGTCAGGCTTCCAAAGTAAAAGCTTTCCACATTGAGGCCATGAGATCTTTTCCCTGCTTTCATTTCCACTCATGTTGATGCTAGTTTAGTGACGCTTCCTGTCTCTTTCCTCGCAGGATTTGGGCACGGTGGAACTGAGAGCCACACATATGGTAAATAGACAGGTACGTGTTCCTCATTCACTGAATCATTTGCTTACATTTGTTCATCAAACTGCTATTTGTTAAGATCCTTGACTCTAAACAAATCCTTCATTGTACATTGCACTGCCTGACCTTTGTTTCCTCTGCTTCATCATCAGATTCTGGCTTAGCAGTAAAAATGTTTCCTGGAAACTAGATGGAAGAAGCCAGCATGCTCAGCAGGCCCAATAAAAACCAGCAAACAAACTGTGCTCCAATTCAGAAGAAACATTTTGTATGCATGTGTTTTTATCCTGTTTTTGATCTGTGTTTTCTGAAGATGAGTGTTTGCAATATATATACCAAAGACGTTCTCTGGTCTCTTCCTGTTATTAAGGTGGACATTCTGATTAAACGCTTTTAAATTTGTGTCGTCCTTCATTTTTATTTTCTTTGCAGAGCCTCTGTATCAAACAGCCTCAAAATAGATCAGTGTGTTTGCCATTGACGGCGTTCAATCACTTGCATTTCTGTTTTTCTTCATAAACCCAATGATAAATATGACTGCTTTAGGTTTTTAGACCTGTAAACCACTGAACTTTACAGTGTGTCTGATTGTTTAAAGATTAACTTTCACACTTTATCACATCAGATTAAATGCTTTTAAAGATGGTGATGCTGGTTCAAAACTGCGTAATTTATTGTGTGTTGTGTATTGTTTGCACTCATATAATGAGCTCAATAACCATGAGTGGGACAACAAAAGTCGCATAATTTTCACCTGACCAGAAGTAACAAAGAGTAGTTTGCAAACCAATCTCACTACATGGTCTGTATTCTGGAGCTTTCAGTCATACCACATGATCTTCCTCAGCAGAAGTCATCTCAGTTTGCCATGTCATTGAATTTAAGATGTTTGAGCTTTTTAAGGTATTCTTTTCAACAATGGCTGAAAAGAGTGAGTTTGTAATTCAGATTTTTGCCTATTTCAAGTGTGAGGTATGTTTCAGGGATGCATGTGCTGACCATGAACAGCAATGTCTCTGTTTCACGTCCATTCTGATATCGGCTATCAATAAATGTCCAAAAATATAATCCTATAAAGAACAGTAGCACCACACATGAACACATACAGGCCATGTTGAATATAGAGGTTTAAAACTGATTCTTTACCCCGGAAACTGTGATCAGCATCTACAATTCCAGGATATGACAGGTCCATCTGCTGAGGAAGGTCGTGTGATGTGACTGAAAGCTCCAGAACAGCTGCTAAATGGACCTTGTGCTGAGATTGTTGTGTTTCCAAGGTCACGAATATGCTAAACACAAAGTATCTCAGCGACATGCGGTAAACATTTTTTTGGCAATGCATTGGTGCAGGGGAATCAAAATGAAAACCCTGCTCATGCTGGTGCATTATGGGTAGCAGCCCAGAGCAGCTGAGGTCAGCTTGAGTCTCTGCAGATCCACCAGATGCTTCCTCTTTGGTTCTTTTGGTCTCCGTAGCCAAACTTCTCTTCTGCACGGCCGCCCTCACTGTCCATGAATCACGCAGCAGCCACCACCTCCACCATGCCTCTGCCATCACAGCCCGGCCGTCGCTGTGGCAACAGACACAAACAAGACCCAACAGACCCAACAGTGTGCCCGTCCGTCTGGCTGTCACCCTTTTCTCTGCAACAAAGACGCTCACTGTCACGGGAAAATCTCGACCAAGGCCACAGACACTGCGGCAAATGGTGAAAACATGCAGAGGATGTTCGGCAGTGAAGCATTTTCCAGCTGTTGCTTTAAGTTGGTTGTGAGATGGAATAAAAATGTGCCTTGTTCATACATTTTGCAAATGTGTCGCTAAAAGGACTGCTACAGCACTCTAATTGAAAACAAAAAAGAACATGAATGTATATGACGTAAACATGGATAAAACCAATGAAACTGTGGAAGTCGATTGACTGTTAGCTAAGCCCTGCCCCTTTAGCCTACTGTTGCTACGCCTGTCAAGCTTTCCGTGTGCAGTTTACAGTGATGACGGTGCCAAATTTACCTCTGGAAAATCTTAGTCGTTTGGAAACAATTGGCCTCTGATATAAACAAATGTAGGAAGTAACATTTATAGCCAATAATCATGGATACGCTAAAATCTGGAACAAAATGCCACATCACATCGGAAATTCTCCCGCTTTTTAAAAAATAACATAAACATCCATACAGTTGTTTGCTTCTTCTGAATCCAAATTATTATCATTAATGTTTCAATAATTAATTTTAGCGCTCACCGTGAGTTTCTGTGTAACGTGTCATCAAATGTATTCATTTGCAATCTGCTTTTATTCTTGCCTAAGGCTAGAAGCTTATTGGCATTTCATTCTTGAAATTAAGCATGTCTTAGCCCATATTTTAGCCCATATGTTCATATTTTTACTGCTTTTGTCCTCACCACAGAGCAGTCAGGCCCACAGCTACCAATGCCTCTGTTGTTTGTCACTAAAAATTTACATGAAAATGTACATTTTGCTAGCTGGAGTGACTACAGTTGCTAATATTTTATCAGCTGTAGCTCACTAGTTAAGCTAACATTCATTCCAAGTTGGTCAAAGACAAATTTAGTCTCTAGCATTTTCAGCTGACTCGTTTTAAAAAAGAAGAAGAAAAAAAAAAGTCCTAAATATGCCTTTGATAGCTACATTGTGCTAAAAGAGGGAGGCTAAAGCTAAGTCCAAAAATTTTGAAGACATGGAAATAAAGAAACAGTGCTGGTAGAGCTAGTTGGTCCTCCGAGCATGATGAGGAAAAATGTAAAATCACACACATTTTTTATTTTATGACCCTTTCAAACAGTATATTTTAATTTTACACATTACACTGAAGGCTCTTAGGATGAGGGCTAATTGATGTGTTTGCTTAACATCCCCTAATCCAATAAGGAGCATGTCTGAGCTGCTAACATTAGCCTTAACTCTGCTATAATAGCATCTAAGACATGCTTCCACACTGTGGGGAAATAATACACCCACAAACCCACAAACTAATAGAGTTGTTGATGTGCTCTTGGAAATAATGCTCAGTTACCACTATCTGTGGTTAGCTCGTTAAAGAAGATAAACACAATTTTAATGAAGAAAAAGCTAAAAAAAAGAAAACAAAACACCATCCATCCATCCATCCATCCATCCATCCATCCATCCATCCATCCATCCATCCAAACAATTAAAAAAAAAGAGTATTGCTGTCTCTACAGAACCATGCACACCATGTAAAGCATTTGATATGGCCTTTTTTCTACATGAGAGGAGGACATAATAAACTGGAAAATCTCATTTTGATAGGTGGAAGAAAAATCCATTCTCAGTGGAGTAATGTTCCCCGTCTGAATATTCGCTGCTCGAAGGCAGAGAAGTGTCGTGTTTCACTGTTTTGAAATGGTCTGTTGGATTGTGTTTACATTCCTCCTCTGATAATAATCACCCTCAGTTTGGGAATGTAAAAACGTCTCTCTCACTCAGCTTTCTGCACAGGAAATACCAGCATTTGGGTTATCATGGTGATGCATCCGGATGTTTGTGTGAAACCTGCAGCATTAGTCAAATTCACAGTTTGACGTTTAAGAAGTGCATGTACCAAAATCTGGCTCCTAATAGTCTCGCAGCGCAGACTTGATTCATGATGTTGAGGCCGAACGTGTTAAACTGAGGATAATTTCCTGACATGATGCTAATGAAAGCATCATGCAGGCAGAAAGCACATTTATAAAGCACTTACGCTGACTTACACTGCACTTAAAGTGAAGTGCTGCCAGTTTTTTCTCCCTGTCGAGCAGGAGGAGAGGGAAGCCAGAGTAATTTGCCGGAGAAGACCTGCTGCATCAGCATGAATCAGCCATGAAGCTGTGAAATTAGACTCATGAACATATTAAAGGATGGAAAATAAGTGTAGTGTGTTTCACGTCAGTCCTAACTCACGCATACATTCACAGCTCACATCTGTCATTTCTCAGGCTGATCCAACGAATACTGGCTGGAAACCTGGTGCTGATATACTGTGAGGCAGGTGTAGACAGGTGAGTCTTCATTGCTTGATTGAGGGCAGCTGTGCTCAGGAGGAGAGGAGGCTGGGCCCAACCTGTCAGCCACGCCCTGCAGAGACACTGACTCAGACAAGACAGACAGGGGACAGACAGACAGGAGACAACAGGAGGGGAAAACACAGGAGCACAAAGGGGAAAAGGAGGAGAGACTGCAGATCTCCACACGTTGGACAGAGTACAATAACGCATATCTACAAATGCAAAGAAGATACAAGTGATTAGACGTTAAGTAAATAATCACCTACTTTATTATAAAACAACAAAACATCAGAGCAGACAAACAAGAATAAAGTACATTTACTCAAGTTACCAAAAGTTTTTTGGTACTTTACTTGCGTAATTCCATTTACGCTACTTCAAAGTTAATTTGCAGATTTGGATTATTAACTACGGTGGCCGACAGGTACAAACGCGCTGCATATACAGAAACGAGACGCAAATACAGAAACGAGATGCATATGAGAAAACAGATGCAAAAGAAAAACGTTGTAAATACAGAAACGCGCTCCGAATAAGAAAACAGATGCAAGAGGAAAACGCTGTAAGTACAGGAACGCGCTGCATTTAAGAAAACAAATGCAAGAAGAAAGTCATACAACGGAAGTGCTCCAGGCCTCTAGGGGCAGTGGAGACACACAACGGACGTATCAACATGCGGGGCAAATGAGGACATGAGGAGAAGAAGAAAGTTTTCAGTGGGAGGAAAGGTTGAGTCTGGGGAGACACTACATGGAAAAGTACCCACAAAAAGTTTTCACACGTGGGAAAAAGAAAGACAGAGAAGGTAAAAAGAATACGTACTTTTCCATGTAGTCTCTCCCGACTCAAACTTTCCTCCCACTGAAAACTTTCTTCTTCTCCTCATGTCCTCATTTGCCCCGCATGTTGATACGTCCGTTGTGTGTCTCCACTGCCCCTAGAGGCCTGGAGCACTTCCGTTGTATGACTTTGCATTTGTTTTCTTAAATGCAGCGCGTTCCTGTACTTACAGCGTTTTCCTCTTGCATCTGTTTTCTTATTCGGAGCGCGTTTCTGTATTTACAGCGTTTTTCTTTTGCATCTGTTTACTTATATGCATCTCGTTTCTGTATATGCATCTCGTTTCTGTATTTGCATCTCGTTTCTGTATATGCAGCGCGTTTGTGTATTTGCAGCTCCTTTCTGTATATGCAGCGCGTTTGTACCTGTCGGCCACCGTAATTAACACAAAATTATCTAAACAAATAAATTAGGATGTATTAATTAACATTAAGCTACCCTGCAGTAGTTTTAATAAAGTCACTGAAGTTAGCCTCATGTTTACCAGCTGCAACATTAAAATAGAATCGATTATCGATGCACTATTACTACTTTTACCTTTGGTACTAATGCTGCTAATAGTTATGCAATTTTACTTAAGTAAAATTTTTAATGCAGGATTTTTACTTCTTGCAGTGTATTTCTACACTGTGGTATTGCTACTTTTACTGAAGTTATCAGAGTACTTCCTCCACCACCAAATAAAACTAATTAGGAGAACTGTAACAGACTTAAACTTACAAATTTACAATAAATAACAATTTGAGCATCTCTAAAGCTCCTCTCAGTAGGATTTGGAAGATTTGGACTTTGGCGACTCCTAGTGGTCGTATTAAAAAGACACTGTGGACGCTGAGATGAACTGGCAAGAAGCCGCATACAGATACAACCTGCACATGTGTTCAAATCTGGAAACGCACACGTGAGAGTCAAAAGAGAGGCTGGAAAACTAATGAGCAACAAGTTATTTACTGAAGCTTGTTTTATTGTTGGTTATAATTGAACTTGTGTGTACTCTGCTCCTCAACTCCTTCCAAGTGTCATAAAAGAGGACCTGTAGGCTCTTTAAGAGACAGCAAGTGAGAGAACACAAGACGCCTGAAGAAGAGGAAGAATACTTAATTTCCCTCTGCAGTGAAAACTTTAAACTGTATCAGATGTGTGAAGCCAAGTCTAAAAATCAGGCCTGCCAGTGGAGCTTTAATATGGACCAATGAGCATGCACATGTCTCTGCCAACATGCTATTATTATCTGGAACATCTGTCTTTCCTACATGACTGACCTTTTTAAAGGAGACCGCTTAAAGTTTATTTGTGAAAATAATCTATGCCTTCAGCAGTCTGTGCTCCGGGGTCCCCTCAGAGTTTCCACCCCAAAACCTGTTAATGTGATTTCAGAGCATAAAAGAAACGTGAACAGGAAATCCACCATATACTTTTCACTCACTTTAAGACTATCCTCACGTTACTCAAAAATGATTATTGCTAAATGGGAATACAAATGTCAGAGTACGTTTTCAGCTCGAAGGTTTAGGATCTGTGAGCTTGCTGCTGTGTTAAATCAAAATCACTGTCATGCTTGAATGGGAATGATTCCTATGTTACATAGTTTTAGCGTTTTAGGCTTTTAGAAATTACTTAAATTGAACATTTCGGAATGGAAAATGCACTTTGGTTGAAGTTTGTATTATAGATTATACATATTATACATTAAACCTGGGTGTAGACGTTGTTGTTTGTTTTAAGGGGCCACAAGCCAAAAAAGTAAGGATGAGAAGATTGATACCACTCTCATACATGCCCTGTAAATACTGTATAAGGCTACAGTCAGTTAGCTTAGCATAAAGGCTGGAAACAGGAGGAAACATCATTATCGAGCTTAAGAGGTGCTGTAGGCACATTTTGTTACGTTCAGACAGAGCTAGGCTAGCTGTTTCGCCAATTTCTAGTCTTCATGCTAAGCTAAGTTAACGGGCTGCAGCTTCATATTTACTGTACAGATGTGAGAGGAGTATCAGTCCTCTCATTTAACTCCTCAGGTTCAAGCAAGTCAGCATATATACCAAAATACTGAACTACTCCTTTACTTGTAACATTTCTTTTATTTCACAAAACGAGCTAACATCGGAAGTAAAACTCTTCCACTGTCCTCAGATGATCGTCATCCTCTTGTCTTCAGAAACGGTAACTCAAAGAGTGCCTTCAGCCCTGTGAAGCATCCCCCAGAGTCCTGTTGGAGTCTGGCTGAACGTATCAATCCAGAGGCTCCAGCACTGAGCTTCATTTGTGTGCAGATGACTTGTCAGCCATTGGAGGGATGAGAGCCATCATGGTTACTGAGTAGAATCTGGTCCTCATTTCTGTAATTGAATGTGCATGACTATCTTAGACACTCCCTCTCTCTATCCCCTTTCCTCTTTCACTCCTTTATTCCTTCCTTTGATCAATTTCTAACTCCTCCTTTTCCCTTTCACCACCACTCCACCTCCTTCTAACCTCCCTCCCATCTCATTTACCAGGTCTGGGCTGCAGTTGATTAGTGCTGCTGGATGTATCTGTTTCCACTGGTGCGCCCTGTCTCAGCAGATGTGTATAAATAGGCCCTCCGGCGTTGTAATTGCTAATAAGGATCCAATGTGTGTGCAGAAAAGACGAGCTGCTGCCATAAGCATCTGTAAGGCAGCCAGCTCCCCCTGAACGCACACAGAGAGGGGATTCATCAGCGACTCCGAGCCCAGGAGGGAGCCTCTGCGCTGGGGTAGATAATGAGGTGGCCAGGCCTCTGAGCCCAGGCCTGGATCTCAGAAAAGCATTGTGGTGCATCATGTTTTTGTTTTTTTACCCTACTTAAGCCAAAGGCTAAGAGTCTGGCAAACACTCATCTCCTCCAATTAGGCTACCAGCAGCTTCAATAACAAGAGTCTCCCTATTAGAGTACAAGTAACCCTTGGAAACTAACATTAGTCTCCACGTGTCTATACAAGACGTTTAATTTTCTATTTCTATTTCTATTTCTGAACTGCTTTGTGGCAGGCTCTTGACCTCAGGCTGCTCCTATATCACACCTGATGCTCAGGCATGTACAGTATCATATGGAGGTTGAAAATAATGATGGAGGTGATGAATATGTGAAAATCCCTCTGTCTGACTCCTTCACACGCTCTTGCTCTCGCAGCACCTGGCCACGTTCGCAGGGTTTCGCTCTCGACATGTCGTCTGAGCCTCCAGGGATTCTGAGACAGTTTGATTGTTCGAGTTTTGTGATAAACAACCTGTCGTCTTTGCGTCCACAAGATGGATGCTCTGCAATACCAGTGTAAATATAAGTTATCATTAAGCTGGAGGAATTTCTCAGATGTGCAGTTTCGAATGACACTGAGAGATGAACGCGAAGGAGCTTTCGTGCAATGTTGTGATTCAGCGTTTCCCAGTGAAATCCTCCAAGACCTCGCTCTCATGTCTAATTTTCTCCAGCTGTAAGACAGTCAGATAAAGTTGTGTTCTTGCACTCAGGATTCTTCTCCTCCCTTCTTTGATTCCCATCCCTCTCATTTGTCTTCCTCCTCCTCCTCCTCCTCCTCCACCTCCCACGGTTTGGAACAGGCAGAAAGAGTACATGAGGACACACTGAGCCGCATGCTGCTCTTGTTTGCCTTTCCCAGATTGCCCTGCTGCTCGCCCTGGTGCTGGTGGGAGTTGGCAGTTCCCCTCATCATTTCATCTCCACTGTCAGATCCTACACGGCCGCAGTCATATATATACACACGCACATCAGTTATTCTACATTTTCCATACTGTACTGCTGTTTTCTTGCTCATCAAGGGCCTAAAGAAAGCCACAAACTGAATAATGCTGCAGTAGGAATGCAGAACATAGTGCATGCAGCATGGAGGGGATGCTTTAACAGACTAGCTCCTTTTGACGCTGCCATGAACAAAAGGTGCATGAGGAAACTTTGCATGTTAGCAGCGTCAGTTTGATTTTTCTCTCTTTCTGTGGGCAAGGAAGTGTGTAGAGCTGTGTATACAAAGAAGTGTATTGTCTCAACATTTAGAAACACAATACAGCAAAAAAATATGCAAAATCCCATGAAATCATCAGCTTGATATTCAGTGCAGTGACCTGTGAACTTCATTAAAATTCCCAAGTATTAACTAAAATATGCTTTGAATGATTAATTTGAGCAAATTTATTAGGTCTCAAGCAGTGCAGATGGTTGCAGCTCCATATTGCGATTTAAGCCGATGTGATGGCTGCATTTGAAGTTAAAATCTTGCCTAAAACGGCCTTAATGAAATGAATGAGGTCACAACATGGATGCAACAGAGATAAAAAGGAAGCACAGCAGAGGGAAATTAGCAGAAATGTTGATTGTTGTGCGTCATTCTCATATATCAAGGCAATGAGATGTAATGACACAGATCCATTTTAAGAGTGGAAACTTACAAAAAACTTAAGGATATGAGGCCACAAGAAGCACCAAACCACAGAGGAAGCACACAACTGCAACACCAAATTAGCCTTATGTAATTAAGGTTATATTAGGGATTAAAATAGAGTAAAGAAATGACTCGCTGTACAGATGTTGGACAGATTGTAAATCCCTCTGAGACAGTCTTGTGGTTTTCTGTCATATAAATTATTCTGTACACCTCTGAGCCATTGAATCAGCGTGATTCAAACACAGCGAGAGGAGACGCTGTCAGACATCAGTCACTGGCAGGCTGCAGCACAGCTCGGCTCCCGGCTGGTGTAGTGACGCCCTCCTCTGCTCTTTGTGGGCGCTCTGGTGCACGAACTGCTGCAGCAATGCTGCCCCCTTGTGCAGCGTCTTCTCTGAAACGGTACCATCAACAACACCACCATCGGTTTGATTTTTCTCAAAGGCACGGCTGGGCGGAGGATGACGGAGGGAAATAAAAACGGCAGACTCGAAAGCATCATGAATATTTTAAAACTTTAATATACAGTGCTTCATAAATCATTACTAAAAACACAGGTGGTAAAAATCAAATCGAAACAAATAAGTTACACTGTAGTAAAAAGCACTTGAGATTCCTTTCTGTTTTCATCATTAGTGTGAACCCCATATGAAAATAGCATAGAAAGTATGCAAACATAGAATTTCATTCATATATATTTTCTAATCTTTAGCTAAATAAACCTTTTGTCCCCTTTAAAATTCCCTTAACCAACCGGATGAAATGAGGAAAGTTTACAGCTGTGTGTTTGTGTGTCGTGGCCTCGATTTCATCTCCAATTCTTCTTTTAAAAACATCTTGAAAACCTTTGCGTGGACAACAACTTCCTTCCGGTGAGAACCTCAAGACAAGCCCAAATAAAAAGGAAATATAAATTAACATACCAAACATGTGAACAGTCTGCAAAAACTTTTTTTTTTTTTCCATTGACTGGCGTACAGTTTAACATTTGACCTCAAAGCACTCTCACGCACACACTTTTAACAGTATGTCCACACACGCACGCACACCCACACACACACGAACAGTCTGTGCATAGACCCAGGATTAACTTGTGAAGTAACTGGTAATTGGAGCTGTTTCTCCCCGCTCCCCCAACTCCCCACCGTGGTTTGTCCTTTAAAGGAATATAACCCTTTAACCCATCTGTTGCTATGGCAACAGAAGCTGGCTCCGGGCCGAAGGGCTTAACAGAGATATGCAGAGATAGACGGATCAAAACATGCGGCTTCCATGGTCCAATTCAGTGCCTGCTATCAGCAACAAGGTAAACAGAAAAAGTCAGCCACAGACACACGTCAGGGTCGTACAAATGAAAGTATGGAGCCTTTAATAACAGCCAGGCGGTCTGTGCACCTCACATGTTTGGACGACCTCTCCTATCCACTGTGATATTCTGGCAAACAGTCGAATTCACATTTAAATTTTAATTTATTTCCCCATTTTTCTCCTGACTTTTTTCAATACTTTCCCCCTTTGCATGAACTGTGTCACGCCACCCTGACCCACGCAGACAAGGTATCAACGGAGCGTGTCAGTGTCACAATGATCTGGAAGCAGTCTGAGACACTTTTCCATGCTGCTAAAAGACAGAATCCAGTCCTCAAAAGGTTCTGGCTTTCAATTTAGAGTCCCCAAATATCAGCAAAAAGGGACTTTAGTGTGAAAATGCGGGTGAGATATAGCACTCAAAATCCCCTATAAAAAACGGCAAATTTTGAATTAAGTTTGGTTTGCAGAGAAGAACGCTTCTGTCTCTTACAGCTTGTTTGCTGATGACAGTAAATCATTTACTGAAATGTTAAAGTCTGTGGCAAGTGTCAGAAAAGTACACTAAATGTCTGAGCGGAAAGCATAAATCAGAAGCTGATATCTAGTTTGTGTATGTCTCACGTCGGCTTTCAAAATCTGTTAACACCGGCAAAATCTGGGTCAAGTTTGGTTTACAGTGAAGAATGCTTCTGCTTCTCTCAGCGCCTGTTTTTATCAGAAGTGAACTTAAGTTTCAGAGCAGGAAGCATGCCATAAACGCTGATTTCCATTATTCGTTTGTGCCGTTTGCTCGTCTCTCCTGCTTTGTTATGTGTATCTACGGTGGTTTCAACAGTCAGAGTCGGTGCCTCCTATCAGTTACAGGGCTGACGGAGAGGCATCCAGAGCAGTCAGTCAGAAGCATGAGGGGAGGGGGGGCTTGGACACTCTGGTAACGGGGGGGGGGGGTCATCTTGTTCTATTGCACATACGTTTCTGCCTTTTCTTCATTTCTGGCTTCCAAAAAAAATCTCACAGTTAAAACAGGCAGCGAGTAGCATTATTTCTGTTTTTGTTTAAATAAAAAAGAAAAAAGAAAAAGAAGCTATAGACAAGTACGGAAAAGCGCTCAATTGAATCGCAGCCAAAACCAGGATATAATAATAATAACAATAATAATAATATTAATAATCATCAACAATAATATTCACAAAAACAACAACCGTACATAGCTACACAGGCAGAAAAAGTAACGTTTACCTGTATATATATATTCATAAAAAAAAGCAACAACAACAGTGTAAAATTGATTGTCATTTCAAGATAAAAAGCATCAAAACATCCAAGGCATCAACAGTGAGGAACAAACGGGGAACTATAAAAAGTGACTGAGGAGGGATTCACAGAACTGAAGTCCAAATGAACGACGCTCACAGAGAGAGGGGACCCATTCGGTGCACAACATGCGTCTGAGAAAGCTTTTGGCAGCCTTGAGTGCAGAAGAGCGGCGAAACAAAGGCAACAGTTTGCACATGCCATCCAGCCATCCATCCATCCATCCATCCATCCATCCATCCATCCATCCATCCATCCATCCATCCATCATCCTCGAGCAGAGAAGCTAACAGCACGTCCCTCCGTTTGTTTGCCTCGCCGCGCTCGCCCCAGCTGTCAGATTTCAGCGTCTGTGTCGCCAAAACGTCATCCAGATGGGAACGCCGCTCAAGCAAGCGCGTGCTGTGACTCATCGAGCGAGGACAAAAAAAAGGGGTCCGGGGAGTTCTGCGCCCGCCAGAGGGCGAGACTCGAAGTGCCGAGGGCGGGACAGCGCCGAGGGAGAGAGGCGGCATGGCTTTGATTTGACCGAGCCCTGTGACCAAGAGAGGTAACTCTTAAGAAGCTTTTCAAGCCGAGTAAAGGGCCGTTGGCGAGTTTTGGAAAGCACACACACACACAGTCTCTCTCACACACACACACACACACAGTCACTCAGTCAGTCCACACATTCACAAACGCATACGTGGGAGAAAATCTGTCC
The DNA here is from genome assembly GCF_039877785.1 of Chaetodon trifascialis. NCBI lineage: Eukaryota > Metazoa > Chordata > Actinopteri > Chaetodontiformes > Chaetodontidae > Chaetodon > Chaetodon trifascialis. Next base: position 22,093,423 of record NC_092069.1, read on the forward strand.
CTGAATGTGCCAAGCAACGGAAGTCTTCTTGTTCCACAAAATATACAGAGTCTACAGGAGGGATTCTTCTTTCCTTTAACGTTTCCTCCTCCCATCGCCGAGAGCACGCCACGCCGCGCTGCGCAGTCAGTGCGCGTGTCCTCCCTCTCACTGCCAGTCCTCATCGTCCTCATCCTCCCCGTCCGACGAGTCGTCGTTGGTGCTGTCCCCGCTTGCCTGCCGTGTGCCGTTCTGCTGCCGCGCAGCGAGGAGGGCGGCGGCCTCTGCGGCCGCCTTCGCCGCAGCTCGCTCTTCGGCCTCCTTCTGGCGCAGCGCCGCCGCCTTCTTCTCCTGCTCGGCGTGGCTCTTCATGTGGGCGCTGCGGCTCTTCACCTTGTAGAAAATCCTGCAGGAGAGAAGGAGGAGGAGCTCAGACGTGGGACATTCAGACCTACGTGTCCGGCACATTAACGTTTCTTACAGCGGCGGCGGCGCCGTCAGTTCAGGCTGCATCAGTGATGGATTTGAAAACTTATCTTAAAGCTGTTCAAATGAATAATGAATTAAAGACCAGTGGGAAGCTGGCCTCGCTTCTCGCTGTGCAATCACCATTTAACTCTCATCACTTCAATAGTCTGTTCGATGGACAACTCTGCTCCTGTTTCATAACGTCCAACAATGCACAGGCCTAAAGTGACGAGGCGTTCAAGACTCGTCAACAACATGTGAAGCTGTTTCATTCGCTCACAAGCTGCAAGCATTTTGCTGGAAAATCCATTATTCCATACAGTTTGGATTCAAGTTTATTCAAAACTAATTTAGTTTAGATTAAGACTCATCTAGAGTTCCAAAAGATGGACAGAAAGCACAAAAATAAATGACTAAATAACTCATCATGTTTAATTATGATATACTGCAGTAACACTGGGTTTAATTGGGTGCTAAAACAGACAAAATATGCTCATTGTTCAGCACGGCGCTCTTACGCATTGTCAGTTTTGCATGTCAGTAGTTTTATCATAGTAATTACTCTCTTTGTCTCTGCTCATGGTTCGGTGATGCATGGAAATAAGAGCTGGGTGAACATCACAGCACGTGGGTCTGTAGGTGCATGAAATATGGAGCCATCTGCACCGAGACTGAAACCTTCCCCAAATTATGCAATCCAGAACCTTCTCAATGACTTCTAATGGCTAATAAGCCTGGTTGGATTTGCTGCGCCATCATCCATCAGCCTCTGTAGTGGCGTCTAATCTATAACGAGCATGCTCTGAGCGGGGTAAGTATTTAAAAGGGCGAGTGAAGCTCTTGTCATACCACCGGGTAGAGCTGCATTGACAGGAGGTGCAATGTGCCGTATCTCCTCTGTGTTTCAGTTGCTAGGACACAGTTGGCAATAACAGGCCCGGTGTTGCCAGAGGACGGACTGTTATTTAACCAGAACGTGGCAGGATGGTTTGGTCCTTTCAAACACCGTCAGACACTTGCCTCTATTTACCAACACACATTCCAAATGGGCATTAGCAGTGGCAATATTTCCTGCACAAATTCTGCATTTCATATCGAGCTAGTTCAGTCGAAGGCCACTTATGCAGCTCAAATGGCTGCTGCCGCTGTCGGCCATGCGTAAGCAAACAGAGCCGTGCTGGCGTCTCCATCAACACCAGTGACTACGGTGACATTTCTGATCGCTGACCTGCCACATTTCTTGCAAGGGAACTCTCCCTCCTGACCGGCTGCGCCTTTGTTGCCCGTCGAAGGGCTGCTCCTGCGTGCGTTGTCATCGTAGCGCGATTTGGAGCTGGGAGGGGGCGGATGAGGGGGGTGGATGACCCGGGACAGCGGCTGGTCCTCCTGGCCTTTCATGATCAGGACGGTTCCAGGCTGCACACACAGTAAAAGTGAGAGGTGTGATGAACATGGAACGTGTTTAATGCAGTCACTGAGAGCAATGAGGAAAGAAGAAATGAGCTTTAAGCAACTTTACGAGCACATTTTATGGAGGATAGTGTTGCAATGGCCTCCGAGCATGTGCCAGCTAACACAAATGTGGACACGGTTTCAGAAAACAAGCATAGTCTGTCACTTTAAGGAACAACGTATCATGTGTGCTAAATTTTCACATGTAACGGGACTAACGGCGGTAAATGTATCTTGTCAACTCATTGTTTGCCAACTGACATAATGGACTTACACAATCCAAAGAGGATCAGATGATCAGCCACATTATCGCCCCTGAAATATCCAGCAGGGGGCAGCAAACCCAACACCCGTCCACCAGGACAAGTCGGGCAGAGTTCAAAAGGACAAACGTGTCAAGTCTGACAAGGCCAGCTGAGGTTTCTGACCACAAAAGCTTGCAGAGGTTTATTCCTAAATAACATCCTGGTGTGTTTCGTGTAATCCTGGTCCCTGTGCCTGCAGTTTTCAGGTCTGTGTTGGCTTCTCGCCTCCTACCTCTCCTCACAGGCTGTTGCTTCCTTCACATTCATGCATATGTGAGTATACGCAGGTTTAAGGGTGTCTGCATATATGAATATGAATGCACGTGTGTACATATCACATCCTTTAAAAGAGTCTGTTCTGTTTTTGTGATTATGCATGTTTGAGTTTTTTATCAATGATGCCATACTGACACATATATAGGACAATATTTGTTCTGGAAATCAGGTGTGAAAAAACATAAGGGCTGTTTTGGATTCATAGCATCTGATTTTAACGGCATGTGCTGCCTCCTACAGGGACTGTTGCATTATGGGTTGTTTGTAGCCATAATGGTGCTAAGCTAGCAGCTTTCATCAGGCTGTTTTTAGTGAGTTAGTCCTAACAGCTTTAAAGAGCCAGAATTAAAGCTACGGGAGTTTGTGACAGCTTGTGGGACGGCTTTGCTGCCACAGAGGAAATTAAGTCATCATGTGGGAAAACTAACCAAAGCAACTCCCGACATCTCTGCTGCAGAAACACACCAGGAACCGAATTATCTGTCAAGCTGCAGAGAATTACCGCCGTCACTGGGTGTCACGATGGCGAGCTCAAAAAGACAGTTTGAAAATGGCGAGAGAAAAATCACTCCCATCACTTCCAAGAGCCCTGACAGGAGTGTGTGTGTGTGTGTGTGTGTGTGTGTGTGTGTGTGTGTGTGTGTGTGTGTGTGTGTGTGACTCATAAAGACCATAGATGCTTGGACAAGTATTTGCATTGTATTGTATTTCAAAATGCTGATCCTTAAACTGTCAGTATCTCGAGGAAACTTTCCCAACAAGAAAGCCTGAAACTGTTTTTTCAAACTTCAAAGGGACTTTTTCCAGAAACACACACACACACACACACACACACACACACACACACACACACACACACACACACACACACACACACACACACACACACACACACACACACACACACACACACCATTCACTCCCTTATCTATTCATTTTCTCCATTCATTCAGGAGTTCCTTTCCCATGCAGCGCTGACGATCAATTTCACACTCACATTGTCGGTGGACTGCAGCGTGTGTGTCACCCTTGTGGGCCCGACTTCCTGTTTCCTGTCAGCTGACCCTTCCCACTTCCTGCTGTCCTCCTCCCGCTGTGGCTCCAATCTGTGAGAGCCCTGCTGGCCCGAGGAAGGAGAGCATACGTGTCAGACAAGACGCCTCCAGGAGAGACTTACAGCGAGACGTTAGCGGGTGGAGTGTCACACATGATACTTTCCAAACTGTGCTTCTATGTTATTAAACGATATACAAAAAATGGTGCATTCAAGACACCTCAGCGAAGGTATTCTGAGCGGTGTTATTTCTGATCTGAAACACTGCAGTTTCACATCTAAACAAAACTCTGCTGTAACACTTTTAATCATGTCACCCTGCAGTTAAACTCTCGCATTCATTTCTAACCAGGTTAACTTGAGACACCCGGTCACATAAGCGCCTGCGGTCTTGAAAAATGCTCCTAAACCTGTTCGTGCAGAAGCTTGTAAACGTTTATCTTTCAGCAAAATCATTGAAAATCACATTTTGTGCCAGCCTTTTTCTGCTCTGTCCTGATTCTCCCAGTGGAGGCTGAATTCCCTGAAACGAGGAGCTTTACGTCGACGTGTCAGCAACAACAACACATCTGTTTCTGCTATAGACTAAACATGTGACTGACCTTGTGGTCCATCTCCTCCTCGGTGGTCCTGCTGTCGAGGGGCTCTGCCTCGCCGAAGGTCAGCGTCCCGTTGCGGCCAATCTTGACATGTTTCTTATACGTGTAGTAAAACTCCACACACTGTGCCACTGACTTGGTGTTCACCTGTGCACCACACACACACATTCCCTGTTAATGGGGCTGTAATTCCTCTTTTTTATTACTTACATGTCAGTGCACGTTATTCAGCACGTAACGATTGTGAAGCGCAGTCCGACAGTGTTGAAAAGCAACATTGTGGAGAGGAAATACAGAAGACAGAGCAACCTCAGATGAAGTGCAGCTTATATTATGCTTTGTCTGTTTCTGTTCAGTATGTTTTGTATTGTTTTCTGTATTTCTGGCACCCCACATGAATAAATGTCCTTTCAACATACCATGGGACACTTTGTAAAAAATAAATTAAACAGAATGTGATAATTTGCTAATGCTTTTTGACTTATACTCAATTGAAAACAGTACAAAGAGAATATATTTAACATGCAACAACGTAGCAACATGTTTCAAACAAGTTGGGACAGGAGCAACTAAAGAGTGGGAAAGATGTGGAATGCCCCAAAAACACCTGTTTGGAACATTCCACAGGTAAACAAGTTCATCGGTAACAGGTAAATGGGTATGAAAGGGGCATCCTGGAAAGGTTCAGTCGTTCACCACTTTGTGAACACATGACTGGATAAAGTGGCTCAGGGACACTTTGTCAAACCTTTTGCAGATGATTAAATTCTGTTCATTCTGTTTATTTACTTTTTACACTGCGTCAAACTTTTTTGGAATCGGGGTTGTAATAAACTTAGATTAGATTTGTTTTGAGAAGCTTCACTGCGGCAAATGCAACAGTCTCAACAACAACAAAGGCCTGAAGCACATTCATAAATCTAATTTTAAACACCTTTAATCTGGTGGTTTGGAAAAAAAATCTCACCCTTGATAACTGAAGTGGTTTAGACAAGAAAATTAAATAGTTTTGCAGCCTTGTGGAAAAGCAATAATTGACTGTGACACTGCAGATAAATAAAGAGGAAACACTGTTCCAGAGTGACTATGTTTCCCTTTCCCCGCCCACCCAGAGTCAGGTCTTTTTTGGGAGGGCTTGTAAACAGTTGGTAGAGGAAATCGAATTGGCCCTCCCACAGCTCCTATGTGGACTAGACTAGAACTAACTTTTTATTTTCCTGCTCTTATGCGCAAAACCACAACATACCTGTTTCTGCACCATGAAGAAGTCCTTCTTGTAAGCGGTGATGCCTTTGTTGAACTGCCGTCTCTCAGCTGCGGTCCAGTTGTCTGATCCTGAGGAGGGGGAGGCAGGGAGAGATTCAAGGAGGAGGAAGATGCAGCATATTAATGGCCAGTATAGAAAAACACTCCACAAGTTATCTGCTTGCAGACGATGATCTGCATGCGTGGGGAGTTCAAACCCACCCCCACCCCCCCACACACATCACTCGATAAACAATGGCTCCCCTGTCTTCTGCTCGGGATTAACCACATGCTGTAAAGCCCCTCCCCGCTCCCCTCCTTCCCTCATCGCCTTAACCCTGACAATCCTGCCCCGGCCGCTGCGACCCGGACACTCTCACTGCTGCAGCTGCCGTCGCTCTGAGGAGGCGCTGTTCGGCGGTAAGAAGGAAAAACTGTGGCACAAACACAAATACTCACAATTCATCTCGGCTGAATTGAGGATTTTTCAACTGATTGTGAGTATTTGTTCTGAGTGTACGAACTCCAGCTGAGTTCATTACATACGGCCATAATGGACGTCAGACTGTTATTTCAGAATTGATTTAGTCAAGTTTCTGTGGCAGAACAATGCTGATGCAGCAAATCTAAGCCTGCAATCGACAATTACGTTCGTTATCGACCTGCCTGCCTTTACCAATTAACTCCAGAAAATGTCAGAATGGTGGAAAAACTGCTGATCCCTATTGATCATTGACCTTTCACCAGACTGAACCCAAATTTAAATTTAATGTCACATCACTGACAAAAAAATTCTTAACTGGAAGCCTTGTAATTTGGTATTTTTGTTTGAAAAATGACAGATAGATTATCAAAATAGTTGACTTTCTATAGATAATCACCAAGTTCAGCCTCTTTCACACACAGCTTCCAGTAAATTACAGGGATAATCTGTCAGACACACATCTGAACCAGCGGTTCCCCTGAGATGTTACTCGGTCTTGAGGTGTGAAATCATTGATACACATTTCCCTGAATATTGATCCCTGCTTCGTTCACACGTGACTCGATGTCAGGGATAGACTGCATGTGTGAAAAGGGGCTTTAATCAAACACATTAATTATGATGGGTAAAAAAGGTGTTTTAAATACCTGAGTAGTGGTAGTTCACTAGATGATGAGACTTGGGGTAAATGGGATTCCTCAGCATCAGCAGGGACAGCGCAGCCTGAAAAACAAACAAACTCGTATCATTGCTGGAAAGTGAACAAACATCGCTCATTAAGCTGCGCAGCGGTGAGTGTTATGAGACTTTACACAGCGGGTTGCTCCTGCCAAGCGAGCTGACTCCTGTCTCGTTTGTGTTTTCTAAACTCGTAAAAGCTCAGAGCCAAGCGATGTGCTCACAGGTAACTGGGGGGAGGAGATAACCATCGTTCTCGTTCCTCCTGCATGGATCGAGCACCTCGAGTGCACTCCACCATGAACACACTCCCCTCAAACTCGTAAAAATAAGAATCAACTTTGTGCTCTTTGAGAAGAAGCTGTCTGACTGCATGAATGTTGAAGGACGGCGGTTTGAGCCGGACTGCTGCAGAGTGGGCGCTTTGACACATACGCCCCCCACCTCACCTCCCCTCGTAGTTTCCTTGACAACGTTGGACCAGTGCTGGTCGCTGGGGCCTGAAATCTCCACCAGTACTACCATTACAGGCTGCGAGCAACCTCCAGCTTGTGCTGATTTAGGATCAGTGCTGAAGTCACTACACTGTAAACACTGAGAGTCTTTCTCTCTGATCAGCGTCAAATAATTCACCTGCAACTAAGATCCACTGCAACTGACTGTCATAAAACAAGACATGCATGATTTCAACACTTAGAAAAGGTAGGTGTCACAGATAACTCAACATGTTTTTTTAGCAATATCTAAAAGCACATTCTAATCTTTCACTTTGTAAACTTTGTCTGAAAAGTGTTGCATGAATATAGTTATATTATTATTATTATTATTATTAGAAACAGAAAACGAAATGGCAGCTACAGATCTTTAAGTAAAAATATTTGATACTTCCAGCTTCTCAAATGTGAGAATTTGCTTTTAAAAAACATAAAATCTATAAATAATGGACAGTTGTTCGGACCAAACAAGATGTCTGAAGAAATCTCTTATAAATCTGCTATAAAGCATTTTTCACGCTTTTTTGGTGTTTTATACACCAAAGAATTGAGAAAATAACTGAGTTGCAGCTGCTCTTCATTGTTTGAATCAAGTCAAATTAACTTCACTCACAGTTAAGATTTGTGCAGTGAGGCTATTCTGAGGTGCTTTCATTTTTCCTTTTAATATCCCAGCATGCAGCAGTAGCCATCTAATCCATCCTCTGCTCATTTGGTGATCTTTAATAACAACAAATGTTTAACTCATACTGTTTCACAGTGACCGCTATTTAGCCTCATTATCACAAGCAGCACAGAACAAACCGTTTCTTTTTTTGTTGTTGTTGGATTACAACCTTGAATATCTGCACTGAGCTGAAGCAGCCCTGATGATGAGTAATTAGTGGTCTGACAGTGATGCGACAGCTATGAGACACAGGAAACATCACTGCACCAGTGTAGGTGGAGCTCCCGTCTGACCAATCGGATTTCCTTGTGGCTTTTTCTGACCTTCCTCTGGCACATTTATGACCTAGATGTTTTGTCTTGTTGCTCAAGATGGTTTCAAGCGCAGCTAAGACATGTGTGTAAACTGACTGTGTGTATGCAAACTTCATATTATTACAACAATGGTAATACACTGTATAAAGGTAGAAATCTTTCCCCTCATCATCATGTTTGGTAAAAACCTGACCTTTGCTTTCTGTATCTGCAAATGTCTCAAAGTGGAACAAGGCTACAGCACTGTAACACTCTATCAGGCTGCAATGAAGGATTATTTTCTTTATCGATTTATCTTTGGGTTTACAAAACGACACAAAATAACCGTCATGGTCTCCTAAAACAAAAGATATTTAGTTTCTGATTGCATAAGACAGAAGGACAGCAGCAAATCCTCACAAATGACAAGCTGGACCTCGATGTTTAGATCATTAATCGCAGCGGTTTAACTAACTGAGCCTGCGCATCACACCCCACGGGCAGCATGTGCGGCTCCTCTGCGCGACACCGTGGCATCACTCTGCCTACAAAACCAAACAGTTACACTATCTTAGTCATCTCAGGCCACCGCAGAGTTTCAGTCACTGCCGTGCAGTAATCACTGAGGGCAAAGGCGTTCGATCACTACATTCACATGCGCACAAGAAACCAGATTAGTGGAAAAGATCAAGTTAAGGCAGGAAGTTGGAGGACACGCGTACGTGCACTGCAACAGCCTGATTACTCTGGTGTTTCCATGCAGCTGGTCAGCAATTGGGTTTTTATTCTCCTACCTGCTCTGGACTGTCGGTGCATCACTGAGAAATGAAGCTACACCTTGACGTCTTTCTATCCTGGTTGAGTTAATTATTTCTGATGCAAGGATGCACTTTTATGGATGATGATCTCTTCTTTCAATCCACCTCACACCTGTCACAACACGACCACGTGGAGCCTTTGTCACTCGCACGTGTGCAAAAACCAGGCCAGATTAAGGGTTTATGAGGCCAAGAAAGCCGGTTTCACCAGCAGTTAGTCAGGTGTTTCCTTTACCCCAATTAAGGAAACCAGCCCCATCATTCATATAACAAGAGATCACATTAGTGTGCAAGCCCATAATAACCCTGTCACTTAAGTGCATATGAATTCTCTGATGGGTGAATTACTCTTCCATGCAGTAACAAAGACTGGAAATAATGAGTGTAACTGTGCATGAGGCTTTGCATTTTCTTATTCATCCTGAAAATGATTTCTGACTGTGGGAAAATAAAAATAATCCCATTAAAAGTGACCATCACCTATTATAATTTTCTTCTTTCATCCATTCTTTGAAGCCCCTTCAAATCTAAGGTGTTTCTCTGTAACGTTAAATCTGAATGACTTTTTAAAACATCTATTATATCAAACATTTACCACTTAAAAACAGAATTATGACACCAGATATATCAGTAGGAATACAGCTTTGGCGAGCGAGTGTGGGTTAGAAGAAAGCCTGACTCGATCTGCACGGAACACAGCTTCCAGTCATTTTGCCGTTAATGGTGGAAATCACTGCCTTGTCAGTCAGTGTGGATCGTTCTGCTGCGCTCACCATTATGTCCCCTTTGCACTCGTACAAACAATGGTGGGCTAACTCCTGGTTGGTGCCTCCTCCACAGAAAACGCTGGAGCAGGCCAGGTGCATGAGGTCTTCCACTGAAAGACACAGAGATGGTTGATTGTGAAAAACAGAGAAAAGCTGCACCTTGTTTTAAAATGCATGCAGCGCCGACAGTCTGTCTTAAGCTTGTAAGGGAGAGAAAGAATTAGAACTGATTAAAATATTCAATAAGATGAGATGTAACTTTATTAATCCCACGCAGGGGAAATGATGTTATAGTAGTAGATGTAGCAGTGAAACAACGGTGGGTTTGTGAAAACCAGTGCTGCGTTAAAGGATGATTGACAGTTAAAAAGTTAGATGATGGTGGAGATAAACAGTTAAACAGTAGTTATGTGTGCTTTAATTTTTGGCTTTTAACATGCATTAACATGTATAAAGAGAAGAGGATTTTAGGTATTGCTCTGAAAGCCTTGAAGCTCCTGTCTACATCTGCGACTTGCTAACTCCCCGTGAGTCTGATTGCTGCTTGAGAGCCTCTGGCTGAGCCTCTCGACTGGGTCCAAATATCCACTTACCACCGAAGCTGTGAAACTCGGCATCCTCCTCTAATTCTCTCCTTCAGAATGTTTGCTGAAAGGCTTTTTCTGAACTGATGGTATCTGCTGTCATTATTTAAATTACTTCATCTTGTTTGTATTTTAAGTTCTGGATCTTATTCTTTTTTGTAAAGCAGGTGCAATATAAAGTTATTATTATCATTTTATTATGCAGGATGTGCAGCACAATAACAACTGAGTCCATCTTACTATATTAAATTGTATACAGAGGAATCTGGAAAGTTGACATGTTTTGCACCTTCTCACTGAAAAGTCTCTTAATGTAATATAGAAACACTTGACGGCGTAATGACAGACTTCAGCTGGAGACTCGAAGGGGAGTCACTTTTTCCTGATTTATATGCAGAAAGATTTACAGTACATGAGGATCTAAGCAACCAACACCATCAATCTGTCTGCCTGTATTTCTGCAGTTATGCACAGTTTTACTCAGTTTTAGATGAGGTAATAATTGTGAAATATGGTATTTTTCTGACCTTTCTCCTGGTAATCAGGCTTCTCCTCCAGTTCAGTCAGCGGGGCCCAGACCAACTCTGCTCGATGTTGATCCAGCTCGACAGCTGACCGCTGCCTCAGCTCTGGCACCTCCGCCTGGTACCGCGACCCAATATTTATCCGTCTGGGAACAGGACATCAGTGTGAGCGGCGGGGCTCTGAATTTGATCCATTCAATGGGTTTTTAATTCACTTCTAAACATTTCAGCCAAGACGTGGATCTGTATCCGACCGCTTCAAGAGTAAAGCTCTTCTTTTATTTATGAGATCATATTTTGATTTCTCGGCTTTTCTTCCTGCCATGATCTTTAAATAGTCACAGGAAGGTTGAGCACCGCGATTCGTGCGCTGTTTTGAATTCAAACTTGTTCCACTGCTCTCTTCTGCTCTCAGCATAATGAATAAAATGCAAATCCCTTTCACAATTTGGGTTTTAAACAGAGTGCACTTCTTAGATTCACTGAACCGAAAGTAAATGGATCCTCATCCCGGTGTGGGACAGAGGTCGTGTTCAAGTAGGAAGAAAGGCGTAATCCAACAAATGCACGTATCTCTATGGGCTTACACGTCAACTGAAACCCGATACCTCAGTGCTATAGTTGTGAGAATCACGCTGCGTTGTATTAGCAGACAATCCTTTTCAAGCGTGCCCCCTCCCTCCCCTGCATTTCCAGTGGGCCTGCAGTATTTCCAGCTGAGTGTGTGTGTGTGTTCTGGCAGCCTCCCCCAGGGAAGGTGGGCTGCTAAAGGCTCAGCAGCGATGGCTCTGGTGTGTTTGGGAGCACACCAAGCCCAGCTGAGAGCATGATTTATGGGGAGCCTCCCTGACTAACTGCTGAACAGCTTGCACAATGCTCCCCCATAAACTGCGCCTCACTGTTGACGCAGCTCCACACAAGAATCCTCCAGTAATAGTTTAATGGTTAAACTAAACAGCGCCTCGGAGTTGTGAAAGCTCCCTTTTCTCTGCTGCTCTCCATTTCAGAAACATCCGAGCTATCAGTTGCTATGTTTACATTTATGGAGTAACTTGGCTGTTGGCCACGTTCTACTGAAGGTCTTAATTTGGCTCAAGTTGTTTACGTTTACTGTGGATATGCTGCATGAGTTTAACTGAGGATAAATTCAAAGTTATCATCCTTAACTTACATGAAATCAATGATCTTATTTATGGTCATTTTTCTGCAATAGCAATTCTATGTATTTATGTTCTGTAATTATCTTTTTATTGCCAGCGGCGGGGTCCGCCATTCCCAGGCTGGATTGAGGGTTCACAATGCAGCATGTAATCCATCATAATTTCATCTCATTGGCATCAGCCTCACTGTTTGGTCTCTTCACACAGTGTCAGAGCCATATCAAGTTACCTTACAGGCGAACGGATCGTCCTCCAGAAGCTGCTTCGCTTTGAAAGTGTTCAACTCGTGAAGCGCAGGGTGGCTTTTATTGTGAAGCAGCGTGAAGAGACGCAGTGTATTTGCCATCAAGGTTAGCGTTAACCAGGCTCAGTAGTCAAAAATGCAACAAGCATGTTTAATATTTCCAGCTCCTCGGCGTGGTAACAGGTATCAGAGTGACCAACGCGAGTCTGGCTGCACTGGAATCACATCAGTCGCTCTCCTGTTGCATTTCTGGTAAAGTCGCAGCTCAACAAGTGTTTGCTGCAATATTAAATTGCACTTACTGTTGCCACTGTAACTAAAAGTGTGCCCAAATCAGCCAGGATTGAAATCTTACGGATTTAAACTTAAATGTCAACAAGCGCCACATGCAGCGCAGCGTATTGCTGAACTCTGGCCCATCCTGTCCATTCTGATACATTTCCAATCGTGTTATCACATTTGCAAACATTTGCACATCAAACCGCATTATTCTGTAATTCTCTGTGCATGTCGGCTACACGGCACGGACACAGGCCTCTGATGTGCTTACTGCTGCTAGTTCTCAAAAGGCCTTTAAGGCTCCCTATTTGACAGCTAACACGGAGTTGTTATGACAGGATGCACTTTTATTTTATGAGAGACATTAGCCTGCACAGTCAGATCAGAGGGTGAACGCTAGCACTAATGCTAGCTGTGGATGACAGGGCAAAAGATTCCAGTGGTAACAGCGGCGGAGAGGGGTGCTGTGAAGGATGGGTTTAGAATTTCAAGAGGTCCGTGTTCTCTTCCAAGACGTTTCATGATTCAGCCCAGTGTTATGGCTTGAATAAATGACTGCAGAACTACTACTCCAGCTATGATAATGCCTGCCTCTGAGGAGCCGTGTAATGAAACCCCAAACCCACCCTTTCCATAATGGAAGATGATGACTTGAGGACGTTGGGAGGGAAATACTCACGGCTCTATGCTGACTGGAGTGGCCTCGCTCATAGCGGACAGAACTGGTGGTGTGATGTCGCAGCTGTCTGAAGGAGCAGCGACACAAAATGCAATCAGAGATATAATCGAAACGGTTTCTGTCATAATCACAAGAGTTATACGATCGTACATATGGTCTGGTATTATTTATGGGGAATTATTACCAGATGCTTATTACACGTGGCAAAGCTTCATGTGTGAATTCTCACAGTTTCGATTCAGGGAGGTTTTACAAACTTCATTTTTTCACTTACTGGAGCGCAACAGGCTGCGTGTTGCAGACTTGGGTGTTGCAGGAGGAGGCAGGCCCTGGCTGCTGGCTGCAGCAGAGGACAGGAAAGTGGAGAAGTAGAGGCCGGAGCCCTCACGAACAGGGCTGAGGATTGGCGGAGGCGTGTAGGGGGGTATGGTGAGGGGGTTGTCGGCGAGGCGGACGGGGGAACGTAGGTGGCTCTGGTAGGGCGTGATGCTGGAGTAGACGGGAGGGGCGATGAATAAGCCAGGTTTAGGCGGTGGGATGAAAAGGGGCTCGGGCCGGGGACGCCTTTTGGACTTTTTGCCATCCTCGTCTTTCTCTCCCTCAGCTCCTCCATTCTGGTGAGAAAAAACAGTTATAAGTGCTGAATTTATCACCAAAGTCCTGTGTGCTCTATGATACACATGTTTTAATTTAAAACAAGAATGCAGGAAAAACAACAACAATAGCTGTGCATGCTCACACAGTTGGTTTTTCAGGCATTTATCCAGAGAAATCCTACAGTGAAAGAACAAGGCACCCCAACCCTCGAATATATGGTACATCATGTTCAGTATGGCACTGCTAAACCCTGATAATCTGTCCGATCTGGGACAGAGCAACCAGTTCACCAAATCCCCCCTAGATGAAACAGGGAAAGGGGAAAAAGTATGGACGACTGAAATGGGGGCAGGGGAGACATGGAGCGTGGATGGGGGGAAGGGAGTGTGTGTTGGCGGGGCGATGTGGCATAAATGCAAGGATTTAATAGCTGGAGTTTAGACAGGCTGGAAACAGACTGAGGAAGACAGTGGAACACCAGTCTGTTACCTCTTTATTCTTAGCAAATCTGTTCTGACAGTTTAACAAATAATGTGTTACAGAATAAAAAGCTACTCACTTAGAAATAAAAGTATACAAACAGCAAAAAAAAAAAAAAAAAAAAAAAAGAGAGCGTGTCCTCACCTGATCTGGACTCTCTGACAAGGAGTTCCTGAGTGAGCGTCTCCGGGTGACGATGACTGAGGGCTTGTGGTCGGCGCGGCCGAGGTCTTGGGGGTTTGAGGCCCTGTGGGGCCAGCTGGAAGCCAGGGCCTCGTCGTCTCTGTCAGGAGAGGAGGGTTCCTGCCTTCGCACCGGAACGGACACGGGGATGACAAGCGGAAGGAGGCTGTCGTCTCGAGGCCGCTTGGCGTTCAGGCCCTCGGACTCGGTGGGACTCCACGGCCTGCAGGGTTCCTGATAAAGATGGTCGATGAGGTGTTACAATAGTACTTAGAAATTCATTTCTCCTTAATATATGACAACAAGAGCAATATTGAAACCTGAAGACCTTTGAGTTTTGGACTGTTTATCAGACAAAACAAGCTAATGAGGATGCTAACTTGACCTTCAGGAAATCAGAATGGGTGAAACAATTAACGCAGAAAATAAAAGATTTGTCGATAATAAAGAACGGCTCTAAACAGCCCCATCCTGTTGTTGCTTGCTATAGAGGCCCTTGTTCCAACACGTGACATTGCAGTTCACATTGTCACTTTCTGGTGACACATTTTCAGATGTGCGTATGAACTAGTAAGATCTATTTTGCAACAGGTGTGAAGAATTACAACCTCCAACGATGTAAGTAACTGTAAGTTAGCTTTCCAGCTTAGCACACCACAGCACAATGAATCCTCAGCTACATTCACTAGGCTGTTAATTCACATGGGCAGGCTGCTAAATTATGATCAATACAGTAAATGAGGAACCCTGAAACCTTGTTACTAGCTCACACAAAAACACAACACAAAGAGAAAATTATGTCAATACTCAAATGGAGCATTAACATTTGGTCAATGCAGCATTGAACAAGCCTGAGGTTTATTCCTCAGTGACAGAATCCAAACTCACCAATGAACCGCTGTGAAAAATAAGCATTTATAAAAAAAAATGATAAAAGTGACCATGTTTTGGATGGTTCAGTGAACACGCATTTTGCACGTCTGCACTTTGATACAGTGTCGTTAGGTGCAGCACTGAAGTAACAGATCTTACATACGCGACAAAGGAACTGCCCCCCAAAAGCATTCTTGACATTTCTTCTGAGAGAAACCATAATGAGTGGGCCTGTGTGCTTTACAGCAACGATCAACTGTGGAGCAACTTCAAGGCCATCTGAAGAACCACATCACAGGAAGACAGACAGTCACTGCATGCTGCATCTTCGGGGGCAGAAGCATGCAGCAGCGTGGCTGCACTGGATATGGGCTCATTATTGCTGGTGGAAAACTCCAGCCCCTACACCAGAGATATTCTGCTGAGCACTGCAGGCAGGGCAACCCTGCACCCCTCCCTGTATAGAGGGGGGAGGGCAGGCGAGGCCAGACTGGAGTTTCTCTCCTTTGATGGGATGGGGGGAGGTGTGCAGGCATGTAACCAAAACACACTGACTGTATGATCAGCTAGTCGTGAGGCGAATCCAGGGCACAGCCGCGCTGAACTACAGACACACTGACTCAATGCTGTTTGCCAACAGAACCTGTTGCACAATCAAGACATTCAGCGCATAAACATAGATTAAGGTATGACTTCACGTGTTACACGGTGTAATTTATCAGGTTTGTTCACCGAGTGAAAGCTGAAAAGTCACACATGAAGCTGTTTGTGAAGTACACTATATTTAGCCTGCGGCAATATTCACAATGCAAAGTCTTGTTTTAGCTACAGATTTTTCCCACAAGGCAGAGCTGAGCAGCTCGGTCATGTATACTTCTTGGGCGCTGATTACATTCAGCATCTCCTCCAGCAACATGTTAATCACAAACAACACAAGTTTTGGCACAGTTTTCCTGGCAGTTACGTTAGGCCGTTTGTTCCAGTTCCCGCTCTTGCTCGGAGAGCTGAAGTCCCACTGCAATTACACCCTGGGATAACACTAGAAAAATAGATTTTTAGCTCGCACGGAGATACTCGCAATTAAGGATTCCATCTTGCAGTTACAATATAAACTACATGGCAATCATCGGATTCAGAACTCTCAGTTCTTTTCCTGTTAAAGGTTATTTCTGTGGTTCTTTTGCTTGAGAGGAAACAGCTGAGAAACAGATGAGTGAGCAAAAGAACAGGGAGAACAGAGAGATGCAGGAAAGGAAAGGCACGGAGAGGAAAAGCGAAGACAATTTCAGAATGGACATTTTGTCTTGTCTTAAAATTGAACTGCTCGCTTACCTTTACAACATGTGAAGGTAGAGACTCCATTTCTGAGGCCTTCTGAGCAAGGGTCTCCAGGTTGACCTCCTGGGACACCCTGCGTTTCCTGCGCGTGCTCTGGATGACGCCTGTTGGGGCTGCCTGGACGTCGCGGGCCCCGTTCTGGGGTCCCTGCGGCCCGGGAGCAGCCTGATCCGAAGAGACGGAGAGAAAAGGGTTGTCGGACGGCGCCCCGCCTTCCTTGGAGAGCCGCCGTGATCTGCGAAGCTGTGTCTGCGACTGGAGTTGTGTCTGGGGTTGCGACTGGGACAGGGGCTCAGACTGGAGAGGGGGCTGCAGTGGATCTGAAGGCTGCTGGGGTTCTGGGGTGATGTCCTGGATAATTGGCTCCTGGATCTTTGGCGGAGCTGGAGCAGAGGACTCCTGGGAGTGCACCACCACCGGCTGTGGATGTGGGTGAGGGTGTGCATTTTGTGCACCGGGGTAATAGTCAAGCACATGAGGGTTTTGTTGTTGCAACTGCTGATGTTGCATTTGCTGCTGAATTTGGAGCTGTTGCTGCTGCTGCTGTTGTTGCTGTTGCTGTATCTTTTGTTGCTGCTGCTCGTGCTGTATTTGTTGCTGCTGCTGTAGCTGCTGCTGTACATGCTGTTGATGCTGAATGATTTGTTGTTGCTGCATTTGTTGATGGTGCTGCTGCTGAATTTGCTGCTGGATTATGTGATGTTGTTGTTGCTGGCGTTGTATTTGCTCTTGCTTCTGCAACTGCTGCAACTGGTGCGGGGGTTTTGCTTGTGTTGAGTAGATAGGTGGGTTAGGTAGGGTTGTCCTGTTGCCTTGAAAAGTCTGGTAGTACGCTGGCAGGTGCTGCTTGGGCTGACCAAATGCCAACTGGAATGGCTGCAAGACTGAGCTCCCTCCTGGGTGGGACGTGCTGTGCTGCTGGGTGTTCAACGCTCCAGGTTTCAAGGTCTCCTGAAAGGCCTGTGACTGCTGCTGCTGCTGCTGCTGCTCCCATTCTAGTCCCCGAGCCTTGACGGCATCCCTGTACGCTTCAACTGCAGGGTTAGGCAGCTTGTCTGCAGCTCTGTTAGGGGGCTGTTGATGTGGCGGTAAGCCAGAAGTGTCATGCATCGACTTTGAAAATGCATTCTGGGTCCGTGAGTCCGTTACATTAACTCCTCCAATGTAATTAGCAATGTTTTGTCCCCAGTTAGTCATAGTATTCCAGGATGCAGCCCTCTGCTGCTGGGACAAAGATGGCTGCTGCTGACTGGGCTCCTGGTGGGCCCACTTCATGGGCACAGTCTGCTGATAATGACCCCTGTTCTGGTCACCCTTATCTGGGCTGAAAATGACAGAGTTGAGGTACATGTGAGGGCCCTCTGGATTGGAGGTCACAGTACTTGCAGCCTCGCTCTGTCCAGGGTCTGAGGCAGTGCCTCCCGGGACATAGTAGGACCCCTCGGGGTGCTGAGACGTCTCCTTCATCGCTATGCTTTGTTCGTTGAAAAACGTGATGCGTTTGCCTGTTCTTTTGGCGCTGGGTTTCTGCTGGGCTGGTACACTCATGACGGGCATGAATAAGCCGAGCCAGGTGAATATTCCCAACCAAATCAGCTATTAATGCTCTACTGGATGTCACCTTCAGATATCGAAAATCAAAGGGCACCCACAGTAAAATAAAGCTGTCAAACTACGTTGACATCAGTTTGAGCAGTAGCAATGTCAACCAAGATAATCTTCTCGTCCCCTCTGAAGTTCTTCGTGAGCCACTCAGAGGTCGCCGGCCTGGGGTGAGCAGATCTGAAGAAGTGTTTTTCTCATTCATGGGCAACACCCTGCATAGAGAAAATGAGACAGAAAGGTCAAGCATTGAGCCATGAGACTAAAGGGGTCCCCACAGGGGGCTCTCATTATCATCCCCGCCTCAGCCATGTAAAAACCTGCTGTTTGCTTTTTCAACAATAGACCTCCACTGAAAGGTATCGGGTGTGAGAATAGAGGAAGGGAGGGTTTGTCTAAACTGTCATTATTCGCTAAGCTCACATGACATGGGGATAAGGTCCTGCATGCAGGAGGACACGTATACCCAGCCTGCAAATACTATTGGAACCTCAGGAAGGCAGCTGATAGATTGCTCAATCAATAGTTCCTGGAAATGTCATTACAGGATATTATTGCAGCACGTTTAATGATGGGCAATAACATCGGCGCTGAAGGAGAGACACACACTGAAAAATAAAGTCCACCCTGACGCTCATTTTCAACTTACAACACAAACCCCTCATGGCTCGACTGCTTTCCCGCCAAACTATCAGCAGTTTGAACGTGATAGAAACCACTCTTTACACATGTGCGATTCATCAGAGGTGAAAAGGGGAAGCCATGCCCTTTGAACTGTGGCTCACACGCAAAAAGGAAGAACAACTGAAAGTGAGCGAGAATGAGTCATGATGACACGAGCTACGCGAGGGAACAAAAGAGCAAGGGAAAAAGTCAAAATGACCTTGCAGGCTTTGATGGCTTGTGGGATATCTTGACAACTGCCGTGGGAACCTGCAATGATTATCAAAAATATTATTCGATGGCAGGCTTTTGGAGCAGATTTTGACACAGCGTAGTCTGCCAAATTTCAAGAGGCAGTGGCA
Organism: Chaetodon trifascialis; assembly: GCF_039877785.1. Lineage (NCBI taxonomy): Eukaryota > Metazoa > Chordata > Actinopteri > Chaetodontiformes > Chaetodontidae > Chaetodon > Chaetodon trifascialis. The sequence continues at coordinate 22,112,570 of NC_092069.1, forward strand.
TACAGATCCCGACTGTTTCTGCTAAAATTTCAGTCCTTGCACCATCTGTATGAAATAAAAATTGTGGCACTCTTGTGCAGCAATCAAACAGAAAACGCTTGAGAATGAGGAGGCACTTGACTGCCGCAGGGCTCACGTTACAAGAAAAACAATTTGTCGAGCTGATTACATAAATTAATACTAGAATCTCTGCAACTTAGACTTGCCAAAGGCCATCTTCGACAACCCAGGAAGTGACTGACAATTGTCACCCTTTACCCTGGTGGCCTAGTAAAACACAAGCTTCTTAAAATAGACAGCTGCAGCTGTTCAGATCCTGCATTGGCTCAGGGGCACCGCTGACTGAGGAAACTGAATGACCAGGCAATGTGGATAGCAAACTGTGTGTGTGTGTGTGTGTGTGTGTGTGTGTGTGTGTGTGTGTGTGTGTGTGTGTGTGTGTGTGTGTGTGTGTGTGCAGCAGCAGCAATGCCTTGTGATGTTACACATGCCTATGGCCATGTTGTCGAATCCTGTGCAATCCTTTGTGAAAATGTGCACACAAACCACACTTTCCTCGCAGACAGCCCCTGCTTTGAAGCAGAAACCTAACTGCTGATCGGTGAGCGACCCCGCTGCTGTGTGAGCAGTCTCTGTGCATTAAACAAACGCGCACGCCATCTGAGGTGAGGGATCATCGTGACGCATCACGAGTGCAACCTTATACAAGCCTGGGGTTTAGCCCAATAACAAAGTAACACGTTAAATTGGCTTAAAATAAATGTCAAGCACCATTAGCCGCCCTAATCCATCGCCGTTTCCTAATTTACATCAGTCCGCGCGGCGCTGCTCGCACACGAGCGGACGTGCGAGGCCTGCAGCGTGCAAGAGACGACACATAAAGAAAATCTAAGAGGAAAACATGCTGAGTCCTTCCACGACAGGACTCGTCCCGGGCCCCCCTCCCTCCACATCACTTTCTGCGGCCAGCCAGCTCAGCGCTATTTACGAGAAACCCTTTGTTGCAGGAAACGGATCATCCAGACACTGATGCCATGTCCCGCTGCAACAAAACCGAGCCAACAACGCAGCCCGTGCGATCAGAGTGTGGTGGCACAGCTAATAAACAAACAGCACGGATCGATTCAACTTGTCAACAGGGAGAATACGTCACACGGATCTCTCCGTGCAAACAGACATTAAAAAACATCCCACAGACGAGCGGCTGATGAGCGGCGGTGCGCGCCCTGTGCGCCTCCGCGAGGTAAACAAAACTTTGTCAGCGAGCCGGCCACAATAACATGCACTGTCGACCACAACAACAACGCCACAGTCATCGCCACCGCGGCCCCGGCACCCCCGTGTGTCCCGATACTTACTGTGCTTGTCATGAAAGCTGCTACTAACAGCGGCTCAGCCCGCAGGATCGCACGCTCGCAGCTCCGCGCGGCCAGCAGCGGCAGCAGGCCCGCACGATCCAGACCCGCGATGATGACTGCATACATCCCCGAGGTTGACTCATGCTACGCTGCTGACCTCACTCACTGGCACTTTTTTCCCCTCGCCTCGCCCCCCCTCCGGTTAGAAAAGTCAAGAGGAAAAAGGGGTCGACGTCGGGGCGTAAACAGAGTCCTTCCCGGTCGGAAACGGCGCGCTAATCTGCAGAAACGCGGGCGCAATGCCGCCACTGTCTCTTGCACATTATTGCACTACGATTGCACAAAATACTCACTGGCAATGCGGCCTTTTGCTGTACACCGAGTGTCTCCGTGTCTCTGCTTGTCTTGTGACCCCCCTCCCCTCCCGTCCTCTCCTCCCCAGCCACCAGCTCGCTGGCCACACCTACTTCCATGCCCATATAAGGCCTTCCTCCAACGTGCAAGGCGCTGTAATTTACGGAGCAAGATCCCTCTCAGTCTATGCGGGAAATTCCAACACACATGGGAGGACCGCGGGGATGGAGGGGAAGGGCACACCCGGCTGCTCTCCGATCAAAATTCACTTTTCTTTTCAATTCACACACTTCCTTCTCCTCTTCTCTTTTTTATTTCTGACAAAATTCAAATGAATGCATGAGTAGTGCATGCACATGACACAGCAAGCAGGATGTTATTAATGGACGCTGCAGAAAGGCCCCTGAGTGTGTGTGTGTGTCAGTACATTATTGTTTGTTTTAGAGCTGCTGGTAATACTTTCAGTGTGAAATCACTTTTTCCATGGGATTGTGAAAAAAGTCTAAAACAGTGAAATACAACTGACTACACATCACGCATTAGCAGATACTGAACGGAAGTAAAATGTTTATTTTTTAAACTTACCAGCTGCCAAAATTCATATTGTATTCGATTAATATTGAGACAAAGACAAGAAGAATCTGAGTTTGTAAGGACGGGGCCAGATTAAGTAAACTGCTGCTGCAACAAACAATTATTTCCATTAGTGATTCATCTGTTGATTATTTTCTCAGTTTATCATTTGGTCTGTGAAATGTGAATCACAATTTGGCATCTTCAAATGTCTGGTTAAATGTTTAAATTAAATTAAATGTTCAAGATATTAAACAATTAGCCGAACACAGGATATTCAGCGCGGGCAATATGGCCAAAAACTTCTACCATGGTGTATGCAATTTTATATCACAATACAGTAATTGTTCCGTAAAATCAATTAAGATATAGTTTAACATAAGTGTCACTAAGGGGTGACTTCTGCGGGGGGAACGATTCATATTGATTCATAGTCATATTGCTCAACCCTACAGGATATTGTAAATTTACAAGTACAAAGACATAAAGTCTCATTTATAACAGTTATAAAAAGTGTCATCTACATTACTACGACTGGCCAAACTGGCTTTTTTTCCACAAAGATATTTTGACATCTCTGGGAACTAATTAATACCAGGTAAGTAATAATATGGCTATATTTTCATTCAGGTATGCCAGGTGTAAGGGGCTGGTATTGTGAAAGATGCCCAACATTACTGTTGCTAGTCACACCTAAGCTTTTCCTGCAATGACAGTGAACTAGTCTGCCATGAGACAGCTTATATCTGGATAAAAGTCCAGTTTAACCAGCCTTTAGGTGAGCTGCCACTGAGGACAAAGCCGTGCTGTCAAAATAAGTGTCAGTTGTTCAGTATCAGTTTTCAGCTGCATTCATATGAGTTTCATATCAGGATGAAATCATACCTGGTGAATACTTAACCAGGCCCAAATGTTGCAAGGTGATCTGTGGCCTACTCCCTGACGTAACGTCAAACAAAACATCACCTTGGATAAATGTGACCCTGATCACCATGAGGCAAATACTCATTGACTGCTGACTGATTAACTGGTCAACCAGGTCAGCTACCAGTGTAAAATTAATGAACATCAATCATTTATTCTAAAGCTGAAACAATTAGTCAATTTATTTATTAGTTGTTGAACAGAAAATTAATCACCTACAGCATATGTAGGTGTTCATCACTCGACTGCATCATCAAAGGAAAAGCACAGGTGTAAATAATAAAATCAATCATGGCTGGATTCCATTTGGCTGTTTCGGCGTCAGGTAGCTTACAAGGACATTTGAATAGAACCAAACCACTGTTACTGTTATTAGTGACTCTTAGTGCCTGGCTACAAGACACTGATGTTAGAGACATTGAGTACCACGGACATGACCGGGCATGTGCCAGCCAGACTCTGCAGGGCCAAAGTCTCTCTCCCGGTCTCTCTCTCTGCTCTCTGGCCCTTAAAATAACGTGCAAAGCCTGCAAACATTCACAGATGCAGTTGACAAGAAGTCGAGACAGACGTGACATGCCGGCCTCCTGTGACACTGTGACTGTGGTGGGAACCGCGGTCTGACTGTGCAACGCTGATATGATGAGCTGATTATTCATTAAGCCGACTGACAGAAAATGAATCAGCAGCTGATTTGATTATCAACTAATATTAAAGTAAAATTTCAAGCAAAAATGCCAAATATTTGACAGTTGTAGCTCCTGAAAAGGAAAGATTTGCTACTGTTCTCTGCTTAATTTCACTGTCAGGACAATATCTTTGGGATTTGACTGCTGGTCAGACAAAACCAAAATTTGCTAATTAAATGAATGGATAACTGCACCATTATCTTAGATTTTCCCCAATTACTGACATGCATCTTTAAAAATCTTAAATCCAGTGCACAGCAGATGAGGTTTTATATATACATGCCAATTTTGAAGGAATTACATTTCACTAAAATACATGTACTGTTTTTTAGGACTGACACTGTCACAGCATATCAGGAGGAAGAGAAAGCCCAGAAATGTATGATACAAAGTTTACCTATGGGCAATATAATAAGAATGAAAGGCTGGGTGTCTTCCCTCTAGAACTTTCTGGGATTTCCACATTTGGTGTGTGTGTGTGTGTGTGTGTGTGTGTGTGTGTGTGTGTGTGTGTGTGTGGAGGGGGGGGGGGGGGGGGGTGGGTGGGTGAAAGTGACGGGGGGTGTCATGTCAGGTGAAGCTAGCTCTGTTCACGACGGCTAATTGTCCAGAAACAGCACATTAACGTGGCTAATAACAGCGTGCTAAACCTCCCATTGCCCCAATAACAAAACACTTAGCATGGCATGCATGAGCTAACAGCTTTGCAGTACTCACATTAAAGACTGTCCCTCCATGGCACACCAGTCTTCATTTCCCTTTTTTCACGGTGCACTGCTGCAGCTAAAGCTGACGGTAAGCTAGTGTTCGGGCAGCGACTTCTGCTGAAGCCACATAAACTTTTCTTTTCGGATTCCTCCACAAGGCGTCACTTCCCAGTTCTGCTCTGGAACACTTTTAGCTAGCAATCGATACTGCAGTCTATCTATGGGACCTACCCGCGCTTATAGTCTTTGATGAGAGACGGACCTATTGCATTGGCAACGTCGATTGTGACGAAAAACGTCGTTAAATTCACAAATGAATGTGTTCAATAGCTGCAGTATTGATTCACTGGAATAATAAAATGGATTGTTGAGGGCGCGTACCGTTTCTGGTTTGCCGGAGCTGTCTTATCCGCTCAACTGGACCCAGGAAAAGACCACCAACGTCTGGCAAGATAATGACCATCCAGTACGTCGGAACATTGGGGAAATCATGTCGCACTTTCGTATACTACCTCACATTAGCATCTAGATCATCAACAATGTTTGATAAACAGCTCATTTTAGTTACTTCGTTAACTCGACCGACATGTGTCATATTAAGCAAGCACAAAATTAAACAGCTGCCTGTTAAATGTTAAAAAATAATTTGAAGACATTTTGACATACTGGCAGCCCCGTGTGGCAGTGGGCTGATAGTTTACAGCTGAAAAAGCTATAAATACGAAATCAAACATGAGATGCTGATTGACTGCCCGCTGAAAAAAGATAAATTCAACTGCCTAACGGGATTTCAGCAAACCCGGAAGTTGGCAGCAGTGAATGCTCTTGCTTTGAGCCGAACGACACTTTGTCAACGGACTGTTGTGGACTTTCTGCTGCTAGCAGCTAGCCGACGCACAAAACAGAGGGAATCTGTCCGGCAGTGTGAGCACAGTGTGTAAAATAGCTTTTATTATTAGTTGACCAATTGCTCGTGTTGCTATTTAATATAAAACACTGTAAAACACTTTAACACTGTGACCTCATTGCACGCAGAAGCTTGGAGTTTGTTTCCAGGTCTGGTTGTCATTGCAGGTCCCACTTAGCGCAATTTAGAAATCAAGGTAAACTTTTCAAGGATGCAAGTGCAGAGAGTCGTCCTCAATTCACGACCAGGTAGGGAACTTCATGCTCATTGTTTTCATGACAGAAGACGACCTGTTTTCTTGTGTGGTGTGCTGCAACATTACTGCAGGCGTGTGGCTGACATAAAGTCCAACAACTCTTACTTTAAGGTAAAAATGGGGCGCCAGTTGCTGAGAATTTCCGTCTGGAGGAGACGACTTTAGCACCTGACCTGAAAGATGGAGAGGTCCTGGTTCGGACGCTTTACCTCTCAGTCGACCCTTACATGGTATTGATACAGCCAGTGAAGTTGTTGTATCTGCTGCACACTGAGATAAATAAATGGTACAAAGCACAAAGTTGCAGTTCTTAATATGCATCAGACAGTCAACTACTCCCCCTGTGTCATTTAGAGAAAGGTTAAGGCAGCCAAATGTCAAAGACTGGACCATAAAACCAATGACAAAGCGTGCCAATCTCTCCTACATCTCTGTCTTTGCTCTGCAGCGATGCAGGATGAATGAAGACACGGGTGCTGACTACATAACTCCATGGCAACTGTCTGAGTGTGTTGATGGTGGAGGTGTCGGCGTGGTGGAGGCCAGCCGCTGCAGTGTTTGCACCCAGGGAGATGTGGTCACTTCGTTCAGCTGGCCTTGGCAGACCCATGCTGTTATGAAAGGAAGTGACTTGCAGAAGGTGCGGCATATTGACTGTGTGTCAACACTGGGATGTAGTTCATAGTGATGGGTGGATTGGGCCATGTTTCCTTTTACTGAAAGGAGAACGCCTTTAAAATGCATGCATGGACTATAAGCTCTCTGCATACGCAAATCTTGACATTTAATATTAGCACTTGCGATATTACCTTCTGTCTATTGCAGGTTGATCCACAGTTGGTTGATGGGCACTTGTCCTACGTTTTGGGCGCAGTTGGCTTGACAGGCCTCACTGCGCTATTGGGCATAAGGGAGAAGGGTAACATCAGCAGAGGGGCCAATCAGACCATGGTGGTGAGTGGCGCGGCCGGAGCCTGTGGCTCCATAGCTGGACAGGTAAATACAGTAAATTTCATATTGGGGTCTGTAAGGGTTTTGATGTCTTAAATGCAGCTGCATCTATCTGAAATAACTGACAAAATGCACAGAAACAGCATTCTTAGAAATGTTTCTCCACTCTCCTGTGCCGATTTTCAGTTATCTTGTAATTTATGAAAACGCGGAAAGAGATCATTGGCATGAATGAAAATATTTCCGATTTTTAATGGATTAATGGTTGGTTGAAACAGTAACTTTTACGTTGCAGAAACCACACTCAGCAGATTTCATCTAGCTAACCACATAAACACAGAGCAGACTGCAAAGAAAAGGAAGTGACATCCTGACTACATCAGCCCGTTTTATTTTTCCAGATCGGCAGGCTGGATGGTTGTGTGAGAGTGGTTGGGATTTGTGGTTCTGATGAGAAGTGCAGAGTTTTAGTAGAGGACCTGGCTTTTTCTGCAGCCATCAACTACCGCCAAGAGGACGTCGCTACGAGGCTCAAAGAGTGCTGCCCTGATGGGATAGATGTTTACTTCGACAATGTTGGAGGTGCCATCAGTGATAGTGTAATTGCTCAGGTACGGCTTGACCTGTTTATGTGTGTGCAGAGCATAATCCAGTGCATGTTTTACTGTCATGTGTTGGTTGTTTGGCTGGAAAAAGTGTGAATTCTAAGGTGTTTTTTGTCTTTTCTTTCCTTAATTGTACTGCCAACATTTGCAGAATTAGCAGTGCTTCCTCCTGGTCTTCAGTGAGTGTTTTTTGGTCTTACATCTCACACACATTGACCTCCGGTCCTGTTCTTACCTCCAGATGAACAACGGCAGCCATGTGATCCTGTGTGGGCAGATCTCACAGTACAACAAGGACGTGCCGTATCCTCCGCCTCTGAGCGCAGAGATACAGGAAACCCTCAGAAATAAGAACATCACCCGGGAGCGATTTATGGTGCTTAACTACATGAACAAAGCAGACGCTGCCCTCTGTGAGCTCAGCCAGTGGGTTAAATCAGGCCAGATCAAGGTATAGAGGAAATGGTGATGTGTGGTTGACTGTGTGGGTGTCCTTGTTTGTTTGCAAAATGCACGCCTCTTCTCCATCTGTCTCTTCGCATTGTTTAGTTGTGATTTTGCTTCCACTCAGGTGCTGGAAATGGTGGTGAACAGCATTGAAAATATGGGAGGTATGTGGATGAGAATTTGAGCGTTTTTCTGTATTGAATGACTTTTTTATTAAGCTGGCAGGAGTTGAATCATTCTTTCATTTTCTTGCAGATGCATTTTGCTCAATGATGAAAGGGGGAAACATTGGAAAGCAGATTATAAAGATATCAGAGTGAAGAAAGTCATGGAGACTGCTCTCACCAGATGCCTGGGGAAATTAACCTATCGCTGCCACTAACATAATGAACTCTAGAATGATACTGCATTGATTAGCTGGTGCTACTTGATTACAATTATGTATGAACCGTAAATGAAAAATCACGCATCTTCTTTGAAATAGCGCTCTTAAGACAACTAAAATGAAACGTAAAGTGTGCTTGGAAGTTCGATGAGTCTTGAATTCTAATACTTACTGATTGACTGCGGCAGTTAAATAAATGTAGAGTAAAATATTTAAGTACTGCCTCGTGATATTAACCTATGTATTAAAGATTCAGAAACAGTATGTCAGGGTTTTAAAGATAGTACCAGAGTAAGACATCAGAAGACATGTTCTTGTATGTAGCTCCCAAACGGACGAAAAGCAGTAAAAGGTTATAAAAACGAGACAAAGACTAAAACTGTTTGTATGAAAAGGAGTTTAAAAAGAAATGTAAATCCTCCAATTCATTATTATTTCAACTGTTTGGAGGTCAAATAACTAACGTCAGTGGAGCAATGAGATAAGTGTGCCGCTAGATGAAAATACTGTTCGGTTAACACGCAAAGCACTAGCTTGCTCAGCTAGCTAGCTTGCTAGCTGAAGCCACCTTTATTCATTAAAATCAGCCTGTGTTCGTAATGTTAAACATCCACATACTGTAATGCATTATGCTGTAGCATCACTGTCTGAATGCTTTGAACAGTACCAAAAGGCTGGCTAGCTAAAAATACCAAAAAGTAGCTAGCTAACTGCTTGGAAATGGTCACCATGCTCCTATATAATATTAGCCATGTTTGAGGGCCGCAGTGGGAAGAAGCCACTGGACTTCACTCTGTCATCTGCGTATTTGTGATTTAATGCCTCTCATAATATTAAACAAAATGAAAGATTTTTGCCTTAGGGAGCTAACTTTGTTTACAGTATTTTGCTAGCTAAAGTGCTTTAGCTACAAACAGTATGAGTTCATACAGTGACGGCAACAGTATACATTATTAACATTATAGCTGGCTTAGTTTTATGAATAAAGTTAGCTGTGGTTAGCTGCAAAGATTTTTTAGTTAAGCTACTAGCCATGCCCATGTCTAAAGATTTTTTAGCAGCATTAGTGAACAAATTTAGTTTGCCTTAGCTAGCCAGCTAAAGTGCTTTAGCAACAAAACTTGTAAGGGTGACGCTAATGCAGTACGGATGATAAACACTTCAAGCAGTGGCTGGTGTAGCGTTAAGATGCGCTATAGCTAGCTGAAAAGGATGGTGCTTAGTTTGTTTATTACCAGTGTTGTCAGTTAAGATACATACACATGTGGGTAAATAGGGAGTGGATTAATAATGTGGACAAAAAACAGGAAACCCAAGGACTTCAGAAAATCTACATAAACAAGAGTGCTAGCTAACAGTATTGAGACAATGACGTGAAGAGAAACGCAACGTATATGATTTACTGTAATGAACATTTTATTCCACGGCACTATAAACCATTAATAAAATAAAATTGTGGTTGGCTCTAATTTCAGTTGTCACGAGAAAAATATGTGGCAGGTGTAAAATCATCATCTTTTCATTCATATACTTTAATGTTTGAACACAGGAGGAGATGCAGAATATGTCAAGTGAACACCAGTACATCACTTGCCGTATATTCCTCAGTGACGGTGGAGCTGATGTCTTGTTTTTCGTGTGAAAAGTCAAATCAGTGTACAGTACAGAACAATCACGACCAGATTCATAGCTAAACATAATCAGTGATCCCGATAACTAGCAAAACTGTCTCATCAAGACCAGGTTTTAGTGCTTTACTGCAAACAAACAAACAAACAAACAAAACAGTCCCATGCATAATTTGGAGGTGGAAGTGAAACCCTGTCATCTCCAAATCCATTCAATACTGCCACCTTGTGGACAGATGACACAGCTTGTGAGGTACTGGGCATGTTAGAGAGGAACTCTCCAATAACAAAAGTCCATAAATTGCAAATATCTATCTATATGTTGGAATTATATACTTGGGGAAGCTCCTGTACAAATGAAAAAGACTTGTCTGTGCAAAGAGGGGAAAAAAGTTATTAAACCATTGCCAGCAAGAGTGCACATAATTAAATTTTCCCAGTGTTCTCGATGTCTAGCAGCTGTTCTAATATTAAACTGCGTGTCTTATCACAGCACGGAGCAATTACTCTGTGCTCACGCTGGGTATGGTTTGAGAAAAAAAAAGCTGTTGGAACATTGCTTCTATTAAAAGACGTGATAAATGTGGTCTTCACCCTTTTTTTTTCTGATCAGTTTGTTCTCGTGGAATCCAGCACCTGCTACTACCACCGAGAGGGGATTGAATCGGAGTGCAATAGACGCAGCCCTCACGCCTTCGCAAACAAGGAATTCAGAGCATTACAGACGAACGAGATTTCACACAAATCTGTCAAATTAACCTTTGGCGCTCCTTCACCTTCCCGGCCAGGTCGGCGGTGAAGAACGGCAATTAACGCAGATTTATAACATAAAGGGAAAAAGAAATCACTCAATACAATCAGATGAAATTAAAAAAAAATAGCATAGTACTGATTCATCTCATTTCACCACATCTATAACACATTCATTTTGTTTTTGTTTGTTTTTTTTTTTTTTAGCCACCACACATCTCGATTGTTTGACATGGTCTTTAGTTCACTGAGCTACTATGGAGTATAAAAACATTGTCCTGAAATACTACTGGGACCAGCCTATTGTTCAAGTGCTCACATTCCTGAGAAACAAACAGCTGCTTCCTGTAGTCACGTTTAAAGGAGCACGTGGAGTCAGGCCGCCTCGTTTTTCTGCTCTGGTGAAAACTGGCATTGAAGGGTTTGATATGACTGTTCAATGCGACTATTGAGACGTTTTTAGTGGCAGTTGTGTGCAGCGGAATCAGTTTTACTTATAAGCACTTTCAATCGTGAACTACTTGTACGCAGATCAATTACAGCATTCGATTGATTTGTCATTGCCTTCCTTTGATTTCCTGTAATTACGTGTAGAATAAACTTGAAAACGTGATCGTCTAGGTGGCTTTACCTGCCTCGTCTTCACCACAGCTACTGGAACTACCACGCTCGGTCTGCCATGGGAAGTTAGGAAAAGCTTACAGTATACAAAATGATGTGTACGCCTTTCTTATCCACGTGATTTGTGTGTGAGAAGGTAAACATGAGGGTCGGTTTGGCACGTCCAGCCTTCGTCAGTGAATGAAAATGATTTTCAGAGGGAAGAATAAAAGGTGAAATCGGTCTTATTCATCCTTTGGCAGTGGTGAAGTGGCATTCGGCCAAGGCAACACTTCCAAAAAGTGCTAAAGCTCAAGTAAATGAGTCAGCTTAAGCCACAGCAGAATACAGCTCTTACACTGTGGACTGCGGCACACGTTGGACTAGTCCTCACATAGCTTAAAGTGGCTATTTTACCCTCAGCGCATCCAAGGTGTTTCGTTTTTTAACACTGTACACATTGCTATGAATATGGCCAGAAAATGTGCTCACCAGTGCTTTACAATAACATGCATATTAAGGAAACAATACTATCTAGAAACAGGATAGTGAGTGATGGACTGAGTGGCTTTGGAAAGAGGGGGGAAAGATGGGAAGGGGGCTGCTGTGTGGGGGCAACTGAGGCTTCCAGGGTGGACAGAGACAGCAAAATATATCTGTGAGTCAGGCTCGAGGGAGATCGTGGTGGTACAGTGCAATTACTGTCAAGAGGAAGCGACGCTCTTGCTGTTGTCACGAAGGAGAGGGGCGGGGCCCGTCCAGGCGCGGTAGACCAATAGCAGACTGAGCCCGAGCGCCCATGTGCGGACTGGAGACAGGAAAAAGGCCATGGGGCCGTAGGTCTCCAGGAGAAAGTAGCACGAGTGGGCCTGCCAAGAGAGCAGCAGCAGCATGAAGAGGTGAACGGCCAGAGTCCGCCAGCGGCAGCCCGGCCGCAGGAAGTGGGATCGGAAGGTGTTGCCACGGCAACGGTGATGGAGGCTCCAGCACAGGTAAGAGGTGAGGGGCATGTTGAAGAACAGGAGCTGGCAGAGAGGAAATGAGTTCAATTTGATTAGCTTATATGATGAGATGAAGATGATTATAATAATACGATTGAGAGTACAAAGTACACATTAGTACACAATTATGAAATAGCTGAAATAGAAAGTAAACTGAACTTTATAAATTAGCTCATTCTACGCTCATACACTCATGAAAACATACTTATACACAGTGAATATTATATTATGTTTCTGCCAATATATCCCCTAAACACTGGACCTTTAATTTGAAGGATTCTTAGGCTGAAGAGTAAAAGAAGTCACTATTTTACAAAAAAGCAAACAGCTAAAATTACAGAAATACACAGATTTCTTTGTAAGAGATGCACTAGCAGGTCAGTGGAACATCTTAAGGTAAAAGATGTATTTTAAAAATATCGTTGATATGACAGTATGCTATAAAGGTGAAACCTGCAGTAACTCATTTTTTGGCCACTTGGGGGCAGCAGAAACAAGCTGTGAACGCAACACTGACATATTACCACCTTGTTAGCAAACACAAACAAATAACAGCTACGGGGCAACATTAGCACTGATTTGGTGTTGTGTTTCTGTTCCGCTGACAATGGTTTCTACCAACTGCTGGGGGAAATATCTGGCTCTTTAGCTGCCAAATGCTCCAAATGTGGTCACCACAGAGTCGCTAATTGCGTCTGCCTGCCTTTTGTTGCCGGGCAGGTAGCGTAGAGTTGGTTTTTACGGCTTCTGTGATGAAAATAGATGCCAGCTGTGGGTAAATACGGGCTGTAAAACCAAAACAATGAGATGAAAGTTGCTATAAAGCTCTGCAGACCTGAGGGTAGCTGAGTCAGGCACTAATTCTCTCTGGTTCCATCCCTACGAGCGACCTCGTGTGACCTATTGCTAATAAAAAAAATAGTGATATGCCTGCTTTGAGTCCGTGAAAAGTATTAAAATGTTAAGTTTTAGCTTATATGAGCAAATCAGACACACAAATCTTATCTCTAGTGGGTCTTGCTCACGTACAGACATTCCTGAGGTGCAGATGTGTTGACTAAAACGTTCTTACTTGAACAACTCCAACGACGTAAGTGAGACTGCCCTCCAGGAAGTGTCCATCGATGAACACCCCAAAGGCAAAGCAGGCGCCACTATGGCCATCAATCAGCTCTCCTATGAACCACGGACCTGAAGAGGAGGAAACAGCCCAAAGTGTTTTGTTTTAATAAAAGTAATTATACAGGAACAAGATGTCTTATTTTTGCCTATGTATATTTTACTGTTAAAGCGAGAACAAAGAACAATTATTAAGCAGACTTAAAGCTTGAGATCACAGATACTGTGTAGATTTTCTGTTCCAACACTATTCTGAAAGCAGATGCACGTTCAGCCTGAAGCACAAGACAAAGAGGGGACAAAGCCTCTGCTGGGTCAACTCACCTAAGGCTGTACACAGGTTGAACAGCAGCAGAGAGTAGTAGAAGCTGTCCATTGTACTGACCAGACGGAGCGACATACACGCCTGAGAGGACAATCCTGTGGACGATAAACAAAACGAAAATGCATGAATGTGTAAGGAAGAATAATTGTTGTGATCGAAATACTAAATTGAAACGTAATCAGAATTTTACGGTGAACCTTACTCAGTGGCCCAACTTAGTTTATGATGATGTATTTATCTGAAGGGCCAGCTCACCTCTCCCAGAGGGAACACGCAGGAACCTGAAGGCCAGCAGCACCCCGACATTCAGCAGCATCATGAATATGAAGGCCGCCCGGCCCAGGATGTAGTGGTCTGTGAGGAGGATGAAGGACTGCACGAAACCAAAGCTGGGAGTCAGGTCGTCCTCCAGAGTAAAGTGCTGCTCCCGCACTGATGACCGGCCTGCCGAGTCCTGGCTCACACAAAACCAGAAGGAAGAAGCAAAATGTCACGTCTACGAATGTAAAGACAGACGACGGCGAGACAGCAGCTCAACCGCATCATAGTTCAACTCAAGCAAACAGAGCTACCAAATTTAATCAAGACGTATAAAATATTTAAAACACTTTAAATGGGAGATACACGAACGCTGCGCTGACCTCCACTTTAACTCTGATGGTGTGCAGTCCAGTGAGGTAGAGAGACGGATCCCACAGCAGAACATAGAGAGGACCTCCAGCAGAGTGGCCTTTCCCCAGAGGTTCCCCGTCTACGCTGACGTGCACCGTGGTGATCGGAGCCTCGGAGAACGCCAAGATCCTGGTGAGAACCGAGAAAATTAATGTTTTAGTGCTGAACATATAGGCAGTGTTATTGTGCCCCCACCCAATCCAAAACAAAAAGATTTATAAGCAGCAGTCAAACACACAACATCTGAACCTCCGAAGCAGAGGTCACTACAGTTTACTTCACGCTGATGTAATAAACATTGCAGGCTGGGTATATCAATAGCTGCTGTGCTGAATCGTAGAGCCTGTGAAGCTTTTAAGGTTCAACAAACACACAAAGAACAGACACCTGATGTGTGTCGATCTGCGTATTCGACCCAGCGGCTCCACGCCGGGATGCAGGTACTGAGCGTCCTTTGGGTTGGTGATGAGCACTGCAGGCCACTGCTCGAACCTCAGGTCAGAGAAACTCAGCAGGTCGTGGTCAATGGCCAGAACCCTGTACCTGGAGACAGACGTGTTTGTGCAGGGTGCAGGTGAAATTTAAGACTTTTCAAGACCTTTTGAATGCCACACAGTATGAAAACACAACTGAAAACCAGAGACAGCACAGCCTAGAACTATTTATTATCATGACTCTTTCTTTTTTAGCACTTCCCAACAGTACCCAACAATTACTCCTAAGGAAATAAGCAGCACAACTAAAAATGATTCATTCGTTTAAGTTACATAGTTAGTATAATGAGTCAGTGAGCTTCCAGCTACAGTAGCTAACAGAAGTGACGATGGTGGCAACAGGTCTGACGGTGCTGAATGAAAGTGCACAGAAAAGGATTGAGCAGCCATCTGTGTGAATAATCTACAATCCCACTTTTAGTTTGTTGGCGTGTGACGTCTCCCAACAGCCTCCAGTCAGACATAAACACACTTTACAGCTAATATTACTTTCTAAAGCAGCCCAAAAAAATATTTTTGTGAATTTAAGACCTTTTCACACCTTCCATGGCCCTTTTTTGACTTTTAAAGACCTGCCTGTGAGATGATGAACAGCCGTGTTTACTTGTCTTCCGTACCTGCGGTTGTCCATCCAGTCGCCCAGCTCCAGCTCCAGGGTGCCTTGGGGGTGTCGGCTGTGGAGGACGGGCATCAGGCCGCCCAGCGTGTGCAGGTGGCCACAAAGATAGGCAACAGCAGATCTAAAACACAGGAAGTCCCGATGTGAAAAACTCCAATAACATTGTCATAATATGCAGACAACTGCGTTAAATATTGTTGAAAATGCAAAAGAAAGGATTCTAAAACAGACATTTCCCATCATGCATCATGTCACCACGACCGTCCCTTGATTTTTAATATATTTTACAGGATGAACGAGCTTCCAGTCAAATGCTGCAAACCTGCATTTACACACCCAGTTAAAAAAACAAAACTGGTTTAGTTTGTACATCCGGTACGTTCTTACCTCATCATATCTCGAACTCCTGGAGAAGGCGAGACGACAGTGGATGTGGTGTAGTGGCCAAACCAGATCGACTGGTTGCTTTTCAGACTCTCAGCCCTGAACGTGTCCAGCAAGTCCATTTGAGTCTGCCATACAGAGGAAACAACACTATAATATATAATAATATACAACACTATAATAACCATCACATTCATTATCTACAGTGTGTAAGTGCTTTCTTTAGCCCTTTGGAGGCAGAAAAATGACTGTGAACGGCGTTTAAAGCGCTGTTAGGTATGACGTTTACACTCCATCAGCAGACGGTGCTGGACAGCTGTACCTGGTTGAGAATACCAAAGAAATTGTACGGCCTCTTGGGTCCTGGAGTCAAAGTGGCATCCGCACAGACGAACGAGTAGTTGCCAAAGGGCGTTTTGTGAACGTAGTGGAAAGAGCCGACCTTCTGGTTCGCCGAGTATTTCCTGCGGACAGTTGAGGAAAGTCAGCGTGGGCAACAAGATACTGTGGTCTGGGCTGGCGCCAGCGGCTCCCCTCCTGATACAGTCCTGAGATAATTTAATGATTTTGAATAAATAAATTGCAAAGGAGACAGACTCTGTCTCGCAGAGGACGCCCAAAACATGAAGAATATCGGGGAGATAAAAGATCAATCAGCGTTAACAGAAGCAGCGGTGTCACATGAAACATAATTTGTGTCAAAAACACAAGAGAGTCGGTCTGCTCGTGTAGATTCAGCTTCTATTTTGGTCCTCAGAGAGCTTGGGTTATTGTCAATAAGTAGGTCTGTAACTACTCGTGTTTCAGAGGCATTTAAGACACGACGCGCTCTGATCGACTTCACACTCAACGCGCCAACAGAGGACGTGCAGAAGCAGACTGGATGGATGCAAATGAGGCATTTACTGTCGTATTGACCATTTCATACTGACCGGTAATAATTGTTGATGCTGTCCAAGGAAATGATATTGAAGGCATCTGTCAGAAGAAATGAAAAGAGAGATTTA
Source organism: Chaetodon trifascialis (assembly GCF_039877785.1). Taxonomy (NCBI): domain Eukaryota; kingdom Metazoa; phylum Chordata; class Actinopteri; order Chaetodontiformes; family Chaetodontidae; genus Chaetodon; species Chaetodon trifascialis. The sequence goes on from NC_092069.1 coordinate 22,129,325, forward strand.
GCATAACATAAAGTATAAAAGGAGGCAGCAGACGAGATGACAGCTGTTAAGATCTACTGCTATGGATGCCCCGTGGAACAACACATACAATATTTAATCCAGGAATCTGGTTCCCGTGTGTCGCAGCAAGGTATCGAACAAAATCTGCTGTTACCTTGGAACCCACTGACAGATAAACTGACAGGACACACATCAACGACTGCAATCAATAACAGCAGAATAGCTGCCAGAGAAACTCAAGATCGGATAACTAGCTTTCTTTTTTTTTGACAGTTACAAAATAAGGATATCCTCTTTCACATCTAATAGCTTGAAATCCAATAACTGAGGGGAAAGCGGCATTGATGGAAAAGGTTAGGACGGCTTCCTGCGCGATGCTAAAATGGACCGCAGTTAATGGATTCTTCAGAAAACTGTACACTCCCTACTCTGGGCTGAACCAGTGACTCTGAGGAGCCCATTAAGATAACAAAGTGCTGCGCTTAATCACCATGATTTCCACGGATGTCTATCCACCTCGTGCGCTCCATCACGCGGGACCTCTTCAGGATGTTGTGGTAGGCCTGCCACTCCACCTCATGCTGGAGGGAGCCCACCTTGCTCTCTGTTTTAGCGTCAGTCAGATCCCCTGTGGAGCGGAAGAGGATACAGGCTGAGACACAACATGGCATGTGGGAAGCAGCTTGTTGTTTGTTTTTTTCTATTAACGTGAGGGCCACACCCGTTCAGGTCATGGCAATACAAGGACTTTGTAGTCAGCCAGGTGAAGGTGTGGAGGATCACTGTACCTGTTGCAAGCACGAGAGCCGGCTTGATCACTTCAATTGTGTCAGTGCAAAACTTTTCAAAATCAGGGATGCGTCTCGGGTCGTGAAATCGGCTGATGTGAATGTCGGACACCTTCAACAAGACATGAGAAAAGCAGGATATTAAGGAGATATTAATAATAAATGGTATCTTCTTTTGGCTTGGCCTTTCTGACTCAGCAGAATGAGAGCTGTCAGGCACAAAAGGTGCAAAGTCTGACCACGACTTACTGAGCTGCTGAGCCACCCTTTTACCTGACAATGACACACTTCTGTGGTCAGTGACCCCATTCTGTCAATCATTCAGAGGCAGTTCAGTGGGTGAACTACCATAGATAGCACCACCAAGGAAAAGGTAGACATTATACCTACGTTAAACATATAGAAAACTATGACATTTAAAAAGGAAATGCTGGTTGAATTTAGACAGCATCATCCTGCTTGAGGTTGCTTGTAAGACCTCACAAAGCTAGGTAGCAAGATGGAATAAAGCCCACCTGTATAAACCAGAATATATTGTTCAACTCGCCGCCGGGAAATGGTGGAGAACTCCCCTTAGCCTCATCTCCATCACCGACAGTCGGGTGCTGAACGCTCCGTTTCGGGTGCCAAGCCGTGTCATAGCTGTCCAGCACCCAGGAAGTGATGCACGCCAGGGCCAGTCCGAGGATAACCAGCGCACCGAACAGCTTCAGCATCCTCCTGTAGTGGCGAGAGAGGGGGCTAGCTGCCGCCGTCTGTCCCGGACAGAAAAAAGCTAGCTACTGCTGGAAATAGCTAAGGGCACGAATCACACTAACATTAACTACAGATACAGAGAACCATCTAGCTACATGGCTAAGATGTCACACTCAGACCGTTTCTGTCGCTGCCATCGCGGCCGCTGGAGATGCATTGATGTGCTGGGCTCATTCAAGGCTCCGTTCGGCTGCCTTCGGAGGTGGAGGAGGTAGCTCAGCAGGTTAGCTAGCAGCTAGCTACCCACCAGCTACCAACACAGCACAGCGACCGGTTGGATCGGGAAACGTCACCATCAGAAGAGAGGAAGCGTAATGAGGAAGAGCTCTCACTCTGACATTGATTTCCGGGTACCACAATCGATCGGGAGCGTACTGCACCTGTCATCGCGAGATATTTCGAGAATAATAATAGTTCTTTTCAGGGGAGTGGTGCGTTTCAAAGTAACTTTTTCAGTGAGAAAATTAGTATTACTGAATCGAATCTCTTATTGATAAATAGATTGACAGAGTAGTTTTTAATCCCAATGAGAAACTACAGCCAAATTGTATCAATTAATTTATTTTATTTGTAAGGGACAAGAGATTGAGTTGACTGAATTATAGAGATTAGACAGAAGAGTAAAAAATGCAATGCAGTTACAGTGCAGGGCAAAAAATGAAGGAATATTCCAAAATATAATGACATATAAAGGGAGTTTATTTCAGATATGTGGTGCATGAAAGCACTGCTTCACTTAATATACAATAGCAATATGTACGGGAAATTCACTGCACAATGATACAGTAACACACTGTACATTAGTACAAGGGTAATATTGTGTACTCCAGTAAGGTGCTGGTCTGAGTTTGCAATTGTTAAAATAGAAACAAACTACACACTGAATATGTGATGTTATGAGATAATAAACAAAAGACAAAAATATAAACATTACACTATATAAACATGTTTCCAGAGATACAAGATGACTAAAATGATACGCTGTGATAATGTATTGCTTCGTGAGTTATTGGCGTTTCACTATTGACATGAGTATTCACAGCTTTGTTCTTTGCATGTTGTGTGCTTCTGTGTTGCAGGAAACGAAGTATTTTTAATAGCTTGAGGAACAGAAAATGCCTGCTTAGCAAATTGGAGGACTGTTGTTTTAATGGCTGGGTAGGCCATCAGTCACATTCACCATCTTTGGCTGAATGCCGCCTCCCAGCGGTCTTTGCGATTTTTTTTCCCCTTGTGGCCGCGTTCCAAACCAATTAGACTGTATCCTCAAACACTACAGAGATTACTTGTTTTTGTCGGCTTCATTTGATGCTCACAAATGTTGTTTTTTAAGTGATGAACGCCTATATAGCATAATATTCAACAAAATTTCTGCGATAAAACACTTAAACCCTTATTTGGCCATTGCATACAGCGCGCGCGACGACTGTTAAGGCGCGAACGAGCTTTAAAGGACCCCGGCGCGCGGTCGAGCTGTTGCGAGGGGCGATCGAATCGGGGCCGCGCGCGCAGGAAAGCCTGATGATCATCACAGAGTCGTCACGTCACGGATCCGCAGCGACCGACAGAGATGCTGAGGTGACAGGCAGAAGGAGAAAAAGGACGACCGCGCTCGGACACATTTCCCCTCCGCTCGTTCATTTCTAACCGACCGACGCGACACTCCGCCCCCTCCTATGGACGCTTCGCTCGCTATGGGATTCCGCTCGATGTCGTCCCCGCCGCCTCCGAACGTAGAGGATTTTTTCTAACCACACCCGGCTCTTCTTTGGATCAAGCATTGGCAGCAAAGACCCGAGGTAAGGCTCCAGAATCCGGAGGCCGTGCTATCCTCCTCCCCACCCCCTCGGTTTCGCCCCTTTCTACCACCCCAAAACACCCCCTCTTTGTCGCCTGCAGCCGCATGCGGTGGCTCTGTTGTGCTGCATGTTGTCAGTATAACCTCCTACACGCCAGGCATGATGCGGTTGCGTGGCCTGTGGACGGCCGATGTGCGTGGACGCGCCTGAGTAAATCTGCTGTGGCAACCGACTCGCCATGCAACAGCTCTCCACAGCAAAGCCAGCCAGTCCACTGCAGGGAGGAGAGGTGCTTTCATTTTGCAGACCAGCGTGATAGCCGGTTTGGAGATGTGTTGTGACATTGCTGCAGCCCGCTGCCTGTCACATCCCACTGAAAACAGCTCGCCAGAGGTATTAGTGTTTGTCTTTTTACGTTTGTGGTCCTCTGCTCCGCACAGATGCCTCTTAAAATGAAGGATTCATTTTTAGTAATTACCCAAATCCAGTTCTGGCCTTTAGGTGAATTGACAGTAAACGCTTCAGTGGAGCCATATAAACACTCATCTTCCTCAGACTGATCAGTTGCATCCATGCTCTGACCTGTGAGGGACCAGACCGTGGAGGGCCGGTCCATGCTGGCTCCTCTCTGGATCTTGTCCTGCACACAAAGTTTTCATTTACCTCACCCAGCAGCAGCCAGGCCGCACTCACATTAGACAGAAAGATTCAGCAGGCGTTTGATTTCCAGTCAAGTTTTTTGCCCAGTTGTTCCCACTTGAGCCATGCGTTATTGCATGTGCATGCATAGATGGCAGTCAGAGTCACAGTTTATTTGCTTTTTGTCAATATTTACTGACCAGACGTCTCCAGAATTGAGTTTTAAGTGGAGGTTCAGGAGGAACCCTGGGGAGGTGGTGCAAGCGCTCATTTTCTTTAACGCCTTGTGTGGCCGTAAACTTGCAGCTTCCAGCAGACGAAAAGGGCAGAGGCGACGACAAGCTGCAGTCAGCAGATGAAAATGGCACTGCACCATCGTCGCCATGGAGATGCGGGGGTCAGGAAGCGTGATTCACGATGAGGCAGGAGCGAGCTGCCATTGATTGGTTTAATTTTTGGTCCAAGGTCTGCTCCTCATGTTTTTTTTTCTTTCATTGATGGTGGTTGGCATGAAGGAGAGGGAGAAGGAGGAGGGAGAGCAGAGCCGTGCCTGTCTGTGAGGTGTGAGATTAGTCACAGCACGAAGAAGCCGGGCTTGGTGTGCACTCTATGTGTGTACGCATGTGTTTGAGTGCATGTGTGTCAAGTGGCTGAAGCTTGTGATATGGAGTCTTTGGGCTGAATGGCAGTTCGCATCTCTGCACCTTTCCTGCAGTTTTCACCCACTGGAGCTGTTTATGAAGGTAGAACATGGTGTGAATTCACCCTGACTCTTGACCTAACAGTAAAGGTCATGTTAGGTCACAGAGACCCCAACAAACATCCGTCCTCTCCTCTGTGTCGTCCAGCTTTCTGTCAGGAGCTCATGTTTCTGCCTCTGCCTGGATGATGCCTAATGCACGAGAGCCCAGATGTGACAGAAGAAGTATTTCAGGAAAACACTGGAACGTGGGGTGACCTTGAAGTTGTGACACAGCACTCGCAGCAGAGGTTGTTTAACCGGTGTTTGCAGTGACTTCCTCTCATCCCTCGGGGGTTGAAAGGGTTTTGTGCCTCTTCTGCGGTTTTGATGGCGCGTGCTGCGCTTTTGCGTCGTCACCAATTAGCATGATATCAAGGATTCCACTGATGTTCCGCTCGCTTTCTCCGTGCCTGCAGAGATCTGCAGACCCTCAGATGTTACCCACGAGGAGGAAATACAGGTTTTTGTGCTTGACATTGACGCAAGTTGCAGGCAGAAAGAGACTTTCACAGAAGTTCGGCCTCCTCTTGGGATGGCAGTGTTGGACGGTCGACCTCTTTGATCCACGATCGACACATCTTAACATCTATTTGATGGGCCGCCATGACGGTTTGCACACACATTCATGATCCCCAGAGGATGAAACCGAGTAACAATGGTGATCCCCTGACCTTTCCTCTCGTGCCACCATCAGGTCAAAAGTATAATTTGCCAAATACCTGCAAAACTTTCCCATCAGCCTCAGCTGTGCTTTCTGTTCACTGCCCGATCTGAAGAAACCAGATTTGTTCAGTGCATTTCTGTGAAAATGCTTCCCTGGAACATAATTATTAGGGTTAGAATAACTCATCGTCGTCTGACCTTTGTACCCGCAGTGCTGATTGCACAATGACCGTGCTAATTAGCAGATGTTAGCATACTAACAAGCTAAACGGTGTCCATGGTAAGCATAAGCCTGGCTGCTAAGTGTCAGCTCATTAGCATTGTTATTTTGAGAGCGTTAGCATGTCTAACAGAGCCTCTAGCCTGATTGTAGACTCTTAGTATTCTTCATTTTCAAGCAATTTTTGTCATCTGAAACTTCACTATAATGACCTTAATTCACCATATTGTGCATTTTCTTGATAAAGATAGAAATACAGACTGTATGTAGCAGCAGACTGAGTAATCGGTTGGCCGGTATCTGGCTTTTTGGGATAATCTGCATCGCCTGCGCTCACGAGGCTGATGAAACAAAACATGCCCGTGTGTTCAAGGGAAAATCCGCTAGTCATTTGGACCAATAATAAGTGAAGCAGCTGGGTGCTACTGTGTGCGCTGACATTGTTTCTATTTTATTTATCAGTGTGAGTTCACAGACTTTCATTCTCTCGCAGAAACAAGGAGACGCTGCCGTCTGCTGATGAATGCTGCCACTCACTAAAACTTCATTTATTTTTCATTCAGAGGTTTTAGAAAGTTTGCGCTGCAGATCTGCTTAAACAAGAAGAGACAATGCAGACAGTAACATTAGTGTTAAGTAAATGCTGAGCGACAGTGTCTCATTTGTCCTTATGGCTTCATTGTTGTATTTCATAAGATGCAAAAAAACAGCATGACATTTGCTTTATGTGTTGTCTATCGGCTGCCCTGCTCTCAAAATATCGGCCTCAGCCATTGAAAAACCCATATCAACCACTAACTGTATTACAGATATATAGACACATTAGGATAAATTATATTTAATCCCAATCTTAGACCGCCAGTGTTCACAGTAATTCACATAAATCCAGACGTCAGGATAAGTAATGGCAGTCTAAAAAGGAGATTTCTAATCCTGAGACATCTCCTTCAGTAGTCATCTACCGAGGCCACCTCACTCCTGAGTCTCAGCCCCGGGTCACAGCTCATGTTTGTCATTTCCCAGTTATCTAGTGCGACCACTCTTTGCCCCCCTCCATCTCTCTGCCTCGTCCTGGTGCATGATGGGATTGCCTCCTTGATGTCAGGATCGTGCCCTCTAACCAAATGGCGTTTTGAAGGCTCGTTGCGTAACCGGTAGATGCCTGCGCGCCGTGCGCAGAATGATGAATCGAAGTCGGGTTTTGCTTTGAGTGTTTGAAGGCAGACTGAAGGAAGCTGCCTCTCCTGAGAAATGCTTATCTGTGACATGGATGTTGTATAAGACAGGAGAAGATACACAGCTTATCCAGAGGAAGCTCCTTTTGATTCCTGCTCTACAAACAGTCTGTTTTTTATGAAAAGAAGCTGCTACACGATAATTCATTAATTAAAACACTTTATAGTAAGTCACCCTTCATTAAGGGGTTGTAAACTGTAAGGAAGTCATAAGAACAACGTTTGGGTTGCCAGGTAGCCTAAAATTCCTCCTGTTGGCTTGTTAGCTTTTCAATTAATTCACCTTCTGGAAAAACATGAAGAGAATCTGCACTAAAATGATCTTATTAACAGCTTAAAGTGCATAACCTACAAGCATTAATGTAATAACAACAATAACAATAACAAAGATTTTTCACAATCTGGCAACCCAAATGTTGTGTTTGTTCAAGGCTCACACTGTAGCTGATCTATAAAGCATAAGCGAAGGATTTATTATCCAGTAATAAAGCCTTTAATTCATCTTAAAGCATCAGATATATGGAAGCAGTATTTGTATATTTGTACTTGTAAAAAAAATCTGCTTTTTCAATGTAATCTCGCTTAAAAGAATCATCAGAAGTTATTGTGATGTGTGTTTCTGGAGCCTTGGATTAATAATAATGTTCTTATATACAGTGTGCGATAAGCAGAGCTGATCATCCCAATGCAAAATCAGGCAGATTATATCTGAGGGTGCTTTCTTCAGAAGACGTGCTCCTTGCAGAAGATAAATGGTTTGGAAAAGTGATACTAAGATGAAGCCTTTTTGTAATTTAAGTCGCAGGACTTTTGTCGGTGGCCTGAGTTTATCCAGAGAGACAGCTGCTGGCAGCAGGTGTGGCAGCTGCAGCCGTGGTCGAGTATCAGAAAGCTCCAGCCGTTAAGCCGGAGGTTTAACTTTGTCTCTCAACTGGGGGGACTTTCACATGAAGTTCAGCCCGGCCTGAGGACGCAGACCTTTTGCATATTCAACACTGTGAAACCGTGTTCAGCATCCGAGAGCACGAGCTCAAGATGCTGAAGTTCGCACAGATTAGCCTCAATAACCAGCTCCGCTCCTTCTTCTTCTGACAGTTCTGTGTCTCTTCCGCAGGGTTCTCCATCAAGGCCCAAATGCCCGTCCCAGTGTGAGGCTGCCGGTCGAGGGGGGAAGCAGTGAGGACAGCGTCCCTGGTCCACAGACGGGATGAGCGGGGGAGCGGAGCAAGCCGACATCCTAAGCGTGCTCTCCCTGGTCAAGGAACGATGGAAAGTGGTAAGTGGCGTGTTCTTCGGCGACAATAGGCGTCGTGTTCGTCCAGGCCCGTCGCTGCCTGTCCCCAGCTCCCCCTCTGTCCCACAAACAACAACTCCTTGTTCATCAAACGACGCCTCCCCCTGCCTGTGAGTCCTTCTGCCTTCCTCTGAAGCGTCTCACCTGTGGCTTGGACAGTTTGGGGTCGTGTCTCTCCGTCCAGGTAGGGCTGCTGCAGCACGGGGGATCCAAAAATAGCCCGTGTAGCTATTTGTGGCGGTGCAGCGTGTGCTATAGGCAGCAGCAGTAGTGTTCCCCGAGGGCCCGTGTCTCTCACTGCTGTGCCAGCCCGGGCGCCATGTGAGCCTGTTATTCCTAACTGGTAGCCTGGCACCACTTCCTGTCTTCTAAGGAGCAGAGTTACGTAAGAATGCTGCAGCTAATCCCACGACTTTAGCTCCTAGTGCGACACAACACTGTGTGTGTGTGTGTGTGGATGGAGGACAGGGAAGGACACGTTGGGACTGTAAGCTGGACTTGTACTGGGGGTGGGAGTGAAATGGAAGCACTGCTGGGGGCCGTTTGAAAAGAAGAGGAGAGCACAGAGGAGTGAATCACACACGTCCATGTTAGCCTGCCAGCACCAAGCGTTTCAGTTATTCCCGTCAGGTGGAGCTGAAGCAGCATTTGTTTATTTGTCTTTCCTGCTAAAATGTCAAACACTGCCCACTTTCAGCTTCTCACGTGAGAGGATTTTCACCTTCTTTTGTGATGGTGAACTGCAGGGCTGTGCAGTGCGACAATTTCCGTCATGTTTGCTACTAAAAATCATTCTGTGCGAAGAGAAACATGCATCCACCAGCACAAGTGCGAAGGTGTTGAAGGCGCTGGTATCATGTCTAAAAAAATAGTGGGGAAAACTAGGCTTTATTACTGTCTCTTGTCCTATTCAGCAGTTTTTTGGAACTACAACTCCCAATCATGGGAGTTGTAGTTCTAAGTGTGTACTGTCCTTCTCAATCCGAATACAAAAGAACTACATTTCTGGGTAAACGTTCCCGCCCTCGCTGATCTGTGGCGGGAAACCGCGACTTTTGTATCATTTTTGTGACAAACAAGCAACTCGACGACTCGAGCAAAATGAAGAGGTATTTTTCTGTAGTTTCGACCTCGGTAGGTCACGACAACAAGGATAAAAGACGCCGTTTGGAGGAAAATAGTACTACTACAGCTTTTAAGCAAAAATGAAGGTTAAAGAATCAGTTTAATTGCTGTTCAACATTGTTAGAATTTCTTATCAGTATCAAATTAATTTAGCCAATAAACACGTTAACTAACTGTCCAGCTGTGTGTGCTACTACATTTTTCTTTTACTAAAATTTTCAACTTGCTAGCACCAGTGCTACCACCTAAAAAAGTAAGCGTACAGCCCTGAACTGAATGTTTTTGGGGGTTTCAGGCTGTTAATGTGACAAAATTAGCCATGTGAGTATGTCACCTTCAGCTTCGGGGGATTGTGATGAGCATTTTCTTTTTATCCCATCAGTCTGTGTTAATCTCTTTTATTGTTTCTTAAGGATAACAGTCTGGAGATTCTCATTTAAACTCTCTTGAACGCACAGAGCTCATTTATCTGCTTCCTGCTGCAGTAGCCTCTGTAATATTTCATAATTTGCTGCAATCCAAGACAGAAACTGCAGGATTTGTTTTTCTAGATTTTACAAATGCACAGACTCATAAAAAACTTCTGAACCAGCTTAAGGCTTCTTGAGGTTTATTAAAGACACGTGTGCATTCTCATTGTGGCTGTTTTTGATTGTTGGATATTTTTAATGAGTTTGGACACAAAGATTTGAAGGATGTTCAGATGATTAATCTCTCATCACTTCTTTCTTTTTGAAAAAAGAGTCTAATCCAGGGCTGCCCAAAGTGTGGCCCCTGGGCCAAAGCTGGCCCACCATAATAATCATTATAATATAAATTTCTGCTCGTGCTGTTTCATTTTTGTGAGGTAAAAATGCTCTTTAAACATGTAATTATTAATCATTTTTCATAATACGAGTGTGGTCAAACATACTACAATTTGCATAAACATAATATTTTTTAATCTAGTATAATAATTTAAACTGACCCCTTCATGCCCACATGCCACCAAAAGAGACCATCTGGTTTTATATTGCTCTCCAACCTCATTAAGACCTCAATGAGGAGCAAAGTGGGAAAAGTAAAGACCAAACCTTTCTGTCACAGGAACAGTTTTAAGAGTTGTCATTGAGTGAGACCCCACAAACGCTTTGGAGGATGTTCTGTTGCTGACCTTGACCCCCGACCTTCCTTCTGTTCATCTTCACACATTTTATAACCTTGCATCTCACTGTCCAGGCACATTACAGACAGACATATGGAGTATTAAGCCGTGTTTCATCATCCTCCTCCAGGCGAAGAAGATAGGGGGTGGCGGCTTCGGGGAGATCTACGAGGCGGTGGACCTGCTGACGCGGATCAACGTGGCGCTGAAGGTGGAGTCGGCCCAGCAGCCCAAACAGGTGCTGAAGATGGAGGTCGCCGTGCTCAAGAAGCTGCAGGGTGAGTCGAAATGGGTTCAGTGGATTTGGTTACAGTTCTGCACCCGATTGATCCTCCCTGCCACGGTGGCCTATTGATCTCCCCCCTGAAGAGGTTACACTGTGTGTTGTCAGCATTCGAGGAAGAAGAATGCTGAAACATTTTCTGCCCGAGATTTCACAAACAAACACGCTCGTAGGAAATGCGGGGATGGCCTTTGTGCATCGATGGCAGCGTGTGATAATCTCTCCCTCTGAGAGCAGATAGAGATCATCTGACTCGTCTGAAAACGCAGGGTTCAGCTCAGCTTGCCTCGGCCTCTGCAGTGCAAAACACGGCATAATTCAGCAGGAGCGGCGGATGAATCATCCTGCATCTCGTGTGTTTTAATTGTGGTTTGAGCATTGGGAATTTAAACGTAAAGGTTTCAGCAGTAGAAGTGAGGACCAGCGCGAGGGGAAATGTTTGTTTGTGTGCCTGGATCAGCAGCAGAGGAGCTCCTTCAGGGGGTTATATAGTTTTACTCCTTTCTCTCCTTTTTTTAACCCAGCCTTTTCCCTCCCCTCTTCCTTCCTGCCTTTTAACCACTGCGCCTTTTTGTTCTTTCCCCCCTCTGAGAGGAAAATCAATGTGCTGGGATCATGTTTGCTGTCTAATGGCTGCGGCCTGGGGCATCATGGGTCTGTTGCTTCCTGCGGGAACCAGCATGTAACTCGAGACGGGCTGAATTCCAGCCACACAAACATTGCTGACCAGCCCAGCTGCAAAGAGTAAACATCCACCCGCGGCCTTACAAGACGACTGATGGGTCATCTCGAGCTAATGGCTTGTTTTGTTCTTGATTTGGATCCGCTAATCGGATTATTTTGATTTGTTTTCTAAGAATATGATGAAAGAAACTAACTGTTTGTTAGGAACTGTTTGCATTCACTGCGTGCTGGAGGGTTTGGGGTGTGGCCAGTGCAGCAATGTCCTGAGCACGCACACACTGGCTCACACACACACACACACAAGGCATTCACGCACATACGCACATGTGCAGACCGGGTGTTGTGTGCTATGGCCTATAAATCAGCAGGGTAGTCATACAGGGAAGCTGGAGATGGGAGGGAAGTGAGCTGTGGTGACTGGAGGGGCAAGGGCAGGGACACTCACACACACACACACACACACACACACACACACACACACACCATCATGATTCACGCAGCATCTTATGCTAAAATGATGCAGCTGATGTCAGGTGACCTCATCCTCTCCTCTGAAAGCATCCTGAAACTCTCTTGTCCTCCTTTATTTCTTAGGTAAAGACCACGTGTGTCGCTTCGTGGGATGTGGCCGCAACGACCGATTTAACTACGTGGTGATGGAGCTGCAGGTTGGTCTACGCGCAGACGACTTAATGTGTCACAAACGCTCATTTTTAGCAATTTTCCAAGCCCAGTGTGATACATATAATATGTGCTGAAGCAATTTGTCCGTTAATCAGTTATTGGATGGACAAAAGAATTATCATCAGCAATTATTTATTATCAATTAATTGTAATTTATTAAGGGAAAAATGACAAAGATTGCTGGTTCCATGCCTATAATGAAGAGCCATTTAATCATGCTGCTTATGTCTCTGGAGTTTTGCTGCTAAAGCTTTACCTGACCTAACTTATGGTGGCTAATGTTAGCACATTCCCCCTCCTTCAGGTGTCATTTAAGTTGAATTCATAAGTAATAAAACACACACATTTTTATGCATTCAGGAGTTTTGCTGCTAAAGTCTTCCTTGTTCTGGTATGAGTGCTAGTGTGTTTGACTGCTACATAAAAGCATGAATAATTTAGCTATGTACATGCTCTCAATGACAACGCTAACAAGCGGATGTTAAGCAGGTTTAATGCATTAATGTACCACCAAAATAACCTCAATTCATCCTGAGGGGGGCATGAATATTTGTGCTAAATTTCATGGAAATCCATCCTGTGGTTGTGGAGCTGCTCTGTGTCATTTAAAACCACATGCTAGGCTCACGGAGGTGCCAGAGGAGAAGCCGAACGATCACCAAGGTCGACGGGATCCATCCTCTGGGGACCACAGTGTTCCATGCCAATCCATTTAACAGACATTTCAGTGTAGACCAAAGTGGTGGATCGATAGACTGACCAGAAGACAGGCTGACATCCCAGGCTGCTAGCATGGCTCAAAGTATTTATAGCAGCGATAGTCTCCGTGTAGAGATCCAGGCAGCACTGCTGTTCACATGCTGCATCGCTTGATCAAATTGGTTTCAATCACTGCATTCAGCACACAAGGCTTTGATACCCAAGTCAGGATGACAAGTCTGAACTGATGATAGCTGAGCTTTGAGTGTTTTTACAGTGTGGTCTGGTTGTGACTTCAGACTCACTACGCAGTCTGCATAGATCATCGGTGCAGCTGAATTTCTGAATTCTGTATTTCCCTCTTTGCTAACTGACGTGCTCTCTCAGGGTCGTAACCTGGCTGACCTGAGGAGGAGCATGACCCGGGGAACCTTCAGCATCAGCACCACCCTGCGTCTGGGGCGCCAGATCCTGGAGGCCATAGAGAGCATCCACTCCGTTGGCTTCCTGCATCGGGACATCAAACCGGTGAGTCACGGCTCGCTGGGTGTAGCAGTGGATATTTACTGCTCGGCTGTTATTTCATTACCCAATGCTTATGCTCCCTCCATATATTCCAGACACATAGATTTTTTTTATTTCTATTGTCTGGGAACTGTTTGTGACTCTTGCACTTTTTATTATTGGCTGCTAGCATTGTTGCTGATTCAGTATTTTGTTTTTGACTGCTGCACCCACAGTGAGTTGGCTCACTAAGAACGTTGGCTAAGTGCCCAAAATGTAGCCGAATGTGAAAATCCTCTGTCCTCTGAGCTGCCGTATTAATTAGGAGTTATATTCCACCACAGGAACACATTTATTCCCTTGGAGCTACACGAAGTTGAATAAACATTACATTTAATTGCAGCACATAATTGATTTTGCTGTTCTTTTAACCACTGTCTCCTGTGTGTCTGATCCAGTCCAACTTCGCGATGGGCCGCTTCCCGAGCACCTGTCGAACCTGCTACATGCTGGACTTCGGTTTAGCTCGCCAGTTCACCAACTCTTGCCAGGAGGTTCGCCCTGTAAGTGCCCCTCCTCTGTCACTGGGTGTATACTGAGCATAAAGCTGCACTCTGCATAATGGTATTTTTTAGCCAACTGGCATGAGCACAAATGCTCGCCTTCACAAACACACGCACACTTGACCTCAATGCCAAATTTCAGCTTCCTGGGGCAAAAATTGTGGCTGCCAAAGGGTGGGGAGATTTTTGTCTACTGACTGACAGAGTGAGCTATAGATGCTGGTTGCAGCTAAAAAAGTCTCTGGTGAAATCACCTGCCCAGCACCAACTGCCTGACAGACGAAATTCAGGGACTAGTGGAGCATTTAGCAGCTAAAGAGCTGAGAAACTGTATTTCCCTCAGGAGCTCTTGAGGACAAAACAGGGCAAATAGTGGACTTCTGATCGTCAGGTGACCAGAAACATGACTCCAAGTGAAGCGAATGTTGCTCTCTGATGTTAGATCAAATCAAATCAAATCAAATCAAATCAAATCAAATCAAATCAAATCAAACTTTATTTATACAGCACTTTTAATACACGATAAAATGCAACACAAAGTGCTTTACAACAGTTAAAAACATTATAAAGGAAAACATAAAAACAGAGAAAACCCATCCCTCCCACCCTCTGTATGTACATATGCACACCCACAACTACACACACACACACACACACACAGTGAGACATGGCAAGGCACTGAGGATCGGGGAAAACACCACCTTTGGGGCCGTCCACACTGAGAGGAGTCGTTGCAGACTATGACCACAGGGGGCGCCGGCACCTGGGCCCCCCCCGACTCCGACAGACAGGTGGACCCCCACACCAAGGTGGGGAGCCCTCTGCCCAGCTGGGCCGAAGGGACCCGGGACCAGCACCCACAGCAGCAGAACAGACACAACTCTCAGTGTGGAGGACCCCCCTGAGGAAACAGGAAACACTGCAGTTAAAAGTAAAAGGCATGATACAAGATAACTAAAATAAATTAGACAGTTAAAGGAAGAAAAAAAATAAGATAATAAATAAAGTAGATTAAATAGGATAAAATACTACAAAATATAAAACAGCAAAATAAAAGGCATCAACATAAGATAAATGATAAGAACGTAAGAGAATTTAAAGGTCAGTTAAAAGCCTGATTAAAAAGGTGCGTTTTTAACCTTCTTTTAAAAATATCAACAGTCTCTGAAAACCTGAGGCGCTCCGGCAGGCTTTTCCACAGGTGTGGGGCATAGTGGCTAAATGCCGCCTCACCGTGGGTTTTTGTTCTGGCTTTTGGTATGGATAAAAGGCCGGTGCTGGAGGACCTCAGGGTCCACGAGGGTTGATGCAGTAAAAGCAGGTCAGATAAGTAAGAGGGTGCAAGGCCATTAAGACATTTAAAAACTAGTAAAAGAACCTTAAAATCGATCCTGAAGCGGACAGGGAGCCAATGCAGCGACTGTAAAACAGGTGTAATGTGGGCCTGATAGAGGTTAGCTGTTGAAAATATAAGCAGTTTGTGTTATTTTTGGCTGAAAATCAATTAAATTGCATTTATATTAGCATTTAACGGCTGTTTCTGCCTTCGTTGGTCAGCCCCGTCCAGTGGCAGGGTTCAGGGGAACCGTCCGCTATGCGTCTGTCAATGCACACAAGAATAAGGTGAGTACTCATCTGCTCCGTGCTTGAGCTCCTCGTACCTGACTATTCACACAGCTTTCGCTCTTTTGCCACAATTTGACGATGATTAGGCGTGACTGATTAACTCATCCCTGGTGTATTTCTGCAGGAAATGGGTCGTCACGATGACCTGTGGTCTCTCTTCTACATGCTGGTGGAGTTTCTGGTTGGTCAGTTGCCGTGGAGGAAGATCAAGGACAAAGTAATGACAATAAATCTTGTTTTTCTCTGGAGCTGCACAGCCATGTCCAGGTAGCTGTAAGTGATGAGATGTGACAGGTGTGTGTGTGTGTGTGTGTGTGTGTGTGTGTGTGTGTGTGTGTGTTCATTCCCAGGAACATGTGGGGAAGCTGAAGGAGACTTACGACCATCGTCTGATGCTCAAACACCTGCCGGCAGAGTTCGGCGTGTTCTTGGAACACATCTCCAGCCTCGACTACTTCACTAAGCCCGACTACCAGGTGCCACATTTGCACTGAGTGAAGAGTGAACGTTTCTCCTTCTGCCGAATCTCACCCAGTAAAACCTCACAAAAAGGTTGATAACGCGCTTTTGTGTCATTGCAGCTGCTGATGTCGGTGTTCGACAACAGCATGAAAACCTACAATGTCGTGGAGAACGACCCGTACGACTGGGAGCGGACCGGCACTGATGGCACTTTGACGATCAGCGCCGCGGCCACAACGCCGCAACATCACACCCGCCTCACTCCGGCACACATGGGGTACGCTTTTAGTGGAGTTAATTCAGGAGTTATTGTTATTAAACATCCTCTTTTTATAGCTCATATGGAACAATTAGACTCCATCCACGGTTGAAATGGTGCTCTTGCCTCTGAGTGGTTACCTGTACTGTCTTTTATAGCCTCAAACATAAAGTAATGCTTGTCCTTGTTGCACCAGCATGGCGAACGCCTCCCTGATCCCTGGCGACCTGCTGAGGGAAAACACAGACGAGGTTCTGCAGGACGAGCAGCTCAGCGACGTGGAGAACAACCCCGCCCCGGAGCGCCTGCCGGGCTCTCCCCTCCACCCACACCGCAACCAGGAGGCTGACGTCTGGGAGGAGCTGGACCGCAACCGGAACCGCATCAGGACAGCAGTGTGGAAGGTAGGGAGTAGTGTAGTGTTATCAACTCTGAATTAACACCTCAGATTTTAGTTAGCTGCCTATCAGCCTCAAACACAACTGTCTGGTTCCCATAGACGGCAACAGAAGAGGAACACAGCAACAACCAGGGTAACCATGGACACCAGAGCCCCTATGCCGGGCCAAGCCTGGGCTCCCCAGTCAAACTGCACTCTGAGGTGGTGGCCTCAGACCGGGATGGCCCTCTGCTGAGGAAACTCCGCAACATTCACAGTTTTGAGCTGGAGAGGAGGCTTGGCCTGGAGTCCAAACCCAGCCCAGAGCGCTTCCTGGAGCCCAGGTATGTTAATCAAGTAGCTGATCCATCTTTTTTTCAAAATCTTCTCAAGGATAGAGTCAGTTGTCTGCATCTGTCTTGTGTCTGTTCAGCTCAGCGAAGCAGCAGCTTGGCCCACAGCACCAGGAGAAGGAGGCTGACGCGGCTGCAGTCATCCAGGTGACTCAAGCTGTGTCTGCCGGGGAGCGTCCTGAAAGAGTCTGGCACTATGACGAGGAGTTCCGGTCTGGCGGTGGTTCTCCCAAGCCAGCATCCTCTGGATCTCAGGAGCAGGGGGAGGGGGCTGTCAGCAGCGGGGGCTTTGTGGCCCTCAATCTGAGCTCTGGGAGGCAGGACATTGACTCAAGGGAATGGGTAATGGTGGAGCGGCCCAGTGGCTCTCCAGGAGCCAAGGCTACCACCAGCCCTTCGGAGGAGGATGAGGAGCCAGAGGTGCTCCAGCCAGGGGAACAGTCTCCTGGATGGGAAAAGGGCAGCCCAGGTCCTAGCTCTGGAAAAACGAAACAAGAAAGTGTGACTTCCTCCAAGGGAAGTGCAAAAGTGGACAAGTTGGAGCTCAGTGTGGGCCCTGCAGGGGCTCTGCCCCCCGTCACTCCAACCAGCCCAGCTGAAGCTCTGGCTGAGGGAGTTCTCACTCAGGTAAGCCCTTTCATTTGACGGCCACCTCACAACATGGCATACAGGATACTGACTGTAGTCAGCATTTTTACAAAGTTAAAAAGCTGCGCAGAGTTCTAGCTCTAGAACCATGATGCTAATATCATACAACAGTCAGAGTTCCACCAGCTGCATCTTGCTGTAGTGTGAAGCTAAGTGTTACTGCTCTGTGTTTTCTCGCTTCTTTGCTTGTGTGTATACGATAGAAAAAGCACATTTATGTCACAGCTGCAGAGCTTTTTGTCAGCCCACAGCATGGGGAAAAGGAGAGCTTATGGCTTTGAAGTGCACTTTGATTTGCATTAAATATTTTACGCATAATTTTATCTTATTTTCAGACGTTCGCAGTGTGTTTGGTTGGTTTTATTTACTTACGCCAATTAAGTGATTCATTTCCAAAATCAGCTTTGGTTTGCTCAGTTTGAATTGCTTTTTCGCTCCTTTGCTATTTATTACCTTCAACCAGCCCAGCGAGTCATATGCCAAAATCCCGCTCAATCTACGAGTTCT
Organism: Chaetodon trifascialis; assembly: GCF_039877785.1. Classification (NCBI taxonomy): domain Eukaryota; kingdom Metazoa; phylum Chordata; class Actinopteri; order Chaetodontiformes; family Chaetodontidae; genus Chaetodon; species Chaetodon trifascialis. The sequence goes on from NC_092069.1 coordinate 22,147,381, forward strand.
TCATGAAGCGATTTTGCTCAGATTGTAGAGCGGCTTTTGCCATTACGAGACGAATAATTGTCCCCTCACTCTCTCCTCCAACCAGAACAACTGCCTCCAAGCTGAAAATGTTCACTGCCTTCCCAAAATCTACCTACCTTGCCTCTGTCTTCCTCCCCTAGCCTAAGATCACCCCTGATCTTTATAATCCTCCCGTCGCTCTACCTGTTCAGAACACCTCTGCGTCGCGCTCCCCTCCGGTGCAGCCTGCTTGTTCCACCTCACAGTACTTCCACCATACTTCCTCCATCTCACTCCCTCACCAATCTCACAACCCCTCCTCTGTCCACCTCCCACTTCTCTCCTTCCCGTCTCTTAGCTCCCCACCTCTCCTCCATCCCTGCCTGAGGAGGTCGCGGCCCGGATGTGCAGCCCCGTCCCTCTGCGCTCTCCCAGCCCTCACACTCTCCTGACCACCCTGTCGGACCCGCTGCACCTGCGCCGGCCACCGGGCATGAGACGCAGCCAGTCCGCCGACCAGCAGCAGCAGGAGCGCCCCTCCTCCTCCTCCTCCTGCCACGCCTCCCTACCACTACCACCAAACCCCGCCCCCGGCACCTGCTCGCCCAGTCGCAGGAAACTGCCGGCCATCCCGGCGGGCGCCGCCAACACCAAGTTTCCCTCTGTCATACGCATCACTCGTGCTCAGCTTCAGCAGGTGATGAGCCCGTCACGATCCCCTAAAAAACAAGCATTCCTCCACATCTGTAGCAACACACCAACCGTCAACATTTTTGTTCTTCCTTTCTTTTTTTTTTGTTTAAGTTGCTTATTTTTGGCTTCTTTGTTTAGTCGGCGTGCTTTTGTGTTGTTGTCAGGCAGCTCTCTCCAGAAACCATGAGGGGCATTGTGCAGGCCAGACAGAGCATGGGTCAGATGTGTCCTTGTGTCTGGACATGTGTTCTTGTGATCTGAATAGGGGTGTGTGTTTGTCTGATTGTGGCATGTGTGTTTGGAATGTCGAGTCATGACTACAACAGGTTGCATGGTCTCTTTTGTTTCAGATCGTCTTTGTCCTCTCTATCTTTCTCTTTCTCTCTCTCTCCCTGTATTTGTTCCTCACCCTCTCTTCGCTGAAGCCCCCTGCGAAGTTGCGTGAACCTTTCCTGTCCACATGCTGGTTTAGTACTCACAGCTTGACTGACACTGCCATAGCACTTGTGTGTTTCGGTCTGATAATGGTAGCTATGGTATTGCATGCTGTTGCCAAACTAATCACCATTTATTACCCCATATTACACAATTCTTCTCTTTTCACACATCTGCATCAGGCTCTTGCTACAGAACTACAGCACAACTCGACATGTTGTAGTCTATCAGCAACAGGCCTTTGACAATTAGAATATTATTCCCATTTTTGGTGGGGTTTATTTTTTCAAATAACACCTGTGTGTCTTTCTCTTCCCTCCCATGTCTCCACCTCCCCCTCCCCTCCAGTTGACAGCTCAGCGTCCTTCTGGGCTGTCCTCCCAGTCAGGATCAGACAGTGCCCCACAGTGCCTCCTGCTGGAGAGGCGTGGCGAAGCTGAAGCTGAGGCTCCGCAGGCCCAGGAGCACACAGTGGACATCAGCTCCCCCCAGGACCATGTGTCCACCCATCCAGGGACACCCACAGACCCCCTGGCTGAGATGCTGGTCAATGGAAACAGCCACACCAAAGCTCAGAGCCCTGTGCCAAGCCGCGTGTCTTCCCCGCGCTCGCCACGCTCGCCTCCTCTGCGCTCGCCTTCCTCTCCACGCTCTCCTCACTCCCCTCGCAGCCCTATGTTTGCCAATGGCCACCTGTCCCCTCCTGCTAACGGCCAAAGTAACGGAGCGTTCCCCAAGCTGAAAGACCCTGAGAACGATTATGGCCACACTCCCCACGCCACAGAGCCTCAGCCAAAGGAGGAGGAGAGCAGAGAAGTGAACCAGGCCACGGATCAGACCAATGGCCAAGCCTCTTCCTCCCCGGCTGCCCCCCGTAAGGACCCCAGCCGGAGGCAAAGCCGCATCCCGGTCCTGGAGCCCTCCAGCCTGCTGGATCTCCCTCCTCCGGGGTCTGCCAAGGAGAAGCTCCTGCAGAAGAAAGCGAGCCACCATGGCCCAGTGCCCTCTCCCACTGCCTCACCCTCCCTCTCTGATAGGCGTGGCCCGATGGTGGCCTCCCTTGCTAAGGACCCACTGTCCTCCACCTCTGACCGCTCCCAGGACGAGGACTCTCTCATGGGCTCCCGTTCTGACCGCCAGGGAGACGATGCTCCGTCTCTCTCCTCCTCCTCCAGCCCTCTGTCCCGCAAGAGCAGGATCCCTCGTCCCGTTCATGCGGCTTCCTCTGCTGAGCAGCTGGCTACCCAATTCCTGCCGCGCCCGCCTCCTGGAAAGCCTCCTTGCCGCCCCACGGTGGAGGGCAGGTAACTCGTTGATCTGCATATTTTGCTTTCATATATCAAGACTGAATCCATTATTTGTGATAAACAGCACGAGAGAAAGAGCACGAAGACATAAAAGAAACAAGAAAAGGGCACTTTAATTTAATTTTCTGACTCAGATTTGTGACTAAAGGAATTGTTTTTTGGGAAATTCACTTTCTTTCTGATGTGAGTGAGATAAGAGGATTGATACCACTGTCATGTTTATATGCTAAATTTGAGCCAGCAGGAGATTGTCTGGAATTTCCCCTTACGGGACTAATAAAGAAATATTGAATTAGCTTAGCTTAAAGACTTAAAGCAGGGGGAAACGTCTAGCCTGGTTCTGTCCGAAGCTAAAAGAAATCCACCTACTACACCTCTAACTTGTTGTTTCATTTGTGCAATGACTTCCTGTAGTCTTCCTGTTAACGTTCCATAAAAACCACAACTTCTTGTTTTCGCATTTCCATCTATGTACAGATGAAAAGAGGATGCCAGGTGTTACTAATTTAATGTCATTGCTGGAGTTGTTTTTGACTTTTACAGAACCAGGCTAGCTGTTTCCCCTTGCTTCCAGTCTTCATGCTAAGCTATGCTAACCACCCACCAGCAGTGGTGATTCTGATCCTTTCATCTAACTCTCAGCTGGAAATTTGATTCACCAGCCTGTTATTCATTACTGCCCTGCTTTTGTACCCACTTAGGCTTCGGCGTTACCGCATTCGAGCTGGCAGCACCAGTGACTCAGACCTCCTGACATGCCTTGCTCAGCTGATGCACGGTTCCCGAGGCTCCCCGCTTCACCACCGCTCCTCGGTCCAGCACGGCGGCTCCAGGATGGGCATCTGTAGCCTAACGAGCTCTCCGCACCACCACCGCAGCTCGAGCGCCTCGCCGCGCAGCTCCTCCTCCCTGCAGCGCTCCGTCAGCTCCTCGCCCTCCCGCCACGAGCACCGTGGCGGCGCGGGAGGGGGTTGCCTGGGCCGCAGCCGCTCGCCTCCCAGCTTCTCTGGCTCGCCGCCTCCCCGCCGCTTCTACCCGCACCACCAGGAGACTTGCTGCAGCCGCCAGGCCCGCACAGGCCCATTCCACCTGTCCAGGGGGAAAGGATGTAGCCGAGAGGGCAAGTGCTCCAGCAAGCTGAGCAGGTAGTTGCCCACCAGGTTGTGCCACAGCAGAGGATGGGAAGACTCCGATTGTGATAGGCTAGACAGCAGTCTGGATAGAAGCCTGAGTCTTCCTCTATGATTAAAATCCCCCGTCAGTCTGAACCTTAAACTTGTCTCGTCGTTTCCCACTGTTCTCCTCACTCCTTCTATTTGCACGCGGGGTTTGTCATTCATTTATGTGCCCGGCTTTCCAGCAGTGCTCCAGTGATGCAGTGTTGCACTTCCATCATGACTGTCCATGACTTGTGACAGACAGATTTGACAAAGAACTTTAAAAATCTTTTTTGACTTTTAGTCCGTTAAGCTCCAAAAATCCTACATTTCCCATAGTGATATTCTATAGCTACAGACTTGTCCCCCCAGTTTGTACTTTCTGTTCAAGCCCCAGACTCAACTCATGATGACTAAACTGAACTTCATGCTTTAAACCAGTGGAGTGTCACTTTAAGGTCCGACCAGCGGCATTCATTTTCTTTATATTATCACGTTGTAGAGCTAAATAATAGCCAATAGCAAACAACAGCTGCAAACTTAAACAGTGATTTCCCAATGCAGGCGTAACACATAAGTCAATTGTTAGTTGGGCCAATGGGCACATAAATAAATAATCATCTATCCTGCACCACAGTATAACTTATTTATCCCCTCTTTTAATGCACTTGGATTATACTGATGGAGTATCAGTATAGCTGATCACAGCTTAATGAAATATTGGCCTGGGCGTGACTCAGTTATCTCCTCAGTTTTTGGAGATTGCAGGCAGGGTATAACGTTTACTTTATGCTATACGTGAATGCATAAAGGCCGAATTTGTGTACAGTTGTATTTATTGAGATATTTATTTTGATGCTTAGCGACGCTTTCGACTCCTGCCCTCCTCTGTGTGATAGTGGATGTATGGTGCCACTCGCGTTAGTTTTAAATGTTAAATCGAAGGGATCGACCCCTTTTATACAATCAATCATGTAAAGTGCGTGAGGACACACACCTTTTTGTGCCTACTGTGTTGCCTAGAGGGAATCAAAACGTCGCACTGAAGGAAGAGATTACAAGTTAGCAGAGCATGTGCTTTGGGATTTGCAGTAGCGGCCGTGAGCTTAAACAACACAAGGTGCATTACTGATGAGTGATGTGCAGACACAGATGTTTGTCTCAGCGCGTGCCTTGGCACTTCGGGCAGCTCGAGGATTCACTTTGTTTGTAATTAGAAAACGAAAAGGAGCCCCAAACAGACTTGTGCCAGCAGTTACAAGACGACCCTTTTCACCAGTGTTCTTTTACGTAGAAGAGGTAGCAACACTAATGTTTGTAAGCCAAACACTATTTGAGCAGCAGTGTACTTGAGGACAGAGTAGCCACGTATTATTTGTAATGAGAAAAAGGAAATCCTTCAAGTGACATCTGTCCTGCATGTGCCCGGTCAGACTTAGAGGAAAAAATGTGAATTTCAGACCTCAAGCAATTGAAAACGGAGGCCATATGTACATATATTTCTCACACCACCATGATGTTCCATGTGTTTTTGTTTTGCTCCACCTGCGCCGGAAAAAGTCTTTTTATATCCTGATGCGCAGCGTGTTTGTGCACAAGGCAGCAGAATCAGAGCGTTGTTCATCTTTACGCTTGTTAGGACTCCTCACTGAAACTCTCCTCCCACTCCTCTGCTTGTAAGATACTGTAAAATAACTCCAGCCTCCTCCCAGCGCTACTCTTTGCATGCTCCACAGAGAAAAGACTGAATCAACTCCTGAGTAAAAAGCTGCTTCCCACCGCACAGCATCCGTCTTATGGAGATTCAAACCCAGCGGTGGGTTCATGGCCCGCTGGGTGAGCAGTGTTACTTCTGTGTGACTAGTTTTCTGCACTGACAGGGGACGAGCTGTGTGGCTGGAATATGATAGACTGCATTTTTTAGCAGTGCAACTCGCTGAATTAAAAGATAGACTCACTGCAACGACACGAGTTGAGAGATTCACATCAGTTGTGGCCTCTTTGAAATACGGCTGCGCACAGGAACAAAAAAAAAATTGCCAAATATTTTGATAAATTTTCCAGATGTGGTTTGACTTGTGATACGACAAACGCGGGAGTGTGGAGAGACTGACAGGGCACTTTGCTTTGTAGATAACAAACGTGCTGTTGCGTTGCAGATCTTGCAGATAGCTCCGCTGGCCTCACAGAGCAGCTACGATGACTCATCCTGAAGGCAGACAGCGTTCAGTCAGTCAGTCGCCTTAATGTCTCTTCTCTGCCCCTCTGTGCGTAGCGAGGGATGACTGAGCCTTGTCTGTGCTGGAGATCATTCCACTATTAGGCCAAGCCAAGCCTTCCTGTCACTTATCTCTTGTCTGTGAACGGTGTGTGCCCGTCAGCGTGGTCAGCGCCGCGTCTACCGGAGAGCTCCCCGTGTTTCTGTGAGAGTGCGTGGGCCATTCATTCCTGGTGGAAAATTTCAGGGTGCAGTATTCAAGGTGTGTTTGTTTGTGCGCTTTGAAACAGGAGCGCGCGATTTCTACATGTCGCTAGCAATCGACCTTTTGAATTCTCCCTCTTTCGACTCTCTATTTCAAGCTTTCAAAGTTCAGAACGCTGTTGTGCAGACTTTTAATATATACCTGTAAAATACTCAAACTAATTATTTAAATGAAATAAGTATTGTAAAACCATAACTTATATGCTAACAGGCTTCAGTGAAAGGGAGGGACGGACACTAAACAGTGCTGCTGGTTTTAAAAGATAATCAGATTTATTCTCATGTTTTTTTATGATTATTATTGCACATAAGTGGTGTAGTTGTAGTACTAGCGATGCCTTCCAGGTGAGGATTTGTTGGGTCGCTTTTAAAAGTGACCTGCTCGTGGAAAGGTGTCATATTTATAGTAGCTTGCAGGTATTTGTGGTTACAGATACCCATAGGCCAACAGAACAAACCCAGCTGTTTTATTTTGAAAGGTGACATGAACACTAATGAAAGCTTTGGTGTGCACTATACACTTCTCATATCATAACATTGGGATACTTGTCAATAACTTATAAATACTTGACAGAAATTATTTATTGTGACATTTGCTAATTTGCCCATCTATCATTTTGACTTCAATTGTTGGGATTTTTTAATGGTTGATATTTTTGTGTTGTAATGTACGTCATGGTTTTGAAATGTAACTGTACAGTCTCAAGGAAAGAATGTAACAAGTGGGAGTTTTTGCATTGTATATAACTGTAATTATTTCTGTTTATTCTATCATTTGTATCATATCAATGCCTTGTACAGTGTTTTTTTTTTCTTTTTTGTTTTAAAATTATTTTGTATTTTATTTTTATAAACTGGTTATAAATAAAATACTCATTCCGCATGCAGACAAAATCCTGTGAAAGGTTTCTGTTTCTTGGACTGGACTGTCAGCGGTTAGTGTCTTAACATCTTTTATTGAGAGAACCAGTTTGTAACAGACAGATCAGATCACAGATTGAGCAAAGGATCGGGGAATTAAATATGAGTATGACATTGAAAATTGATATGAAATGTACCACCAAAGCACCTCAAAATGTGGTGAAAAAGAGCAAAAATTGAAAAATAACTGCAGACATTAATACAATAAAATGCTACAAATACTTTTGTGATGTTTTCCAGTGCAACCCTTTTTTATATGTTGTATGTATGCTTTCAAGAATTCACAATTCACATAAAAAAGAGGTGATTCATATAGAATTATCTCTCCAAATTCGATCATATTAATCACATCTTTTGGACTGTGAGCATTACGAATTAAGTCAGCAATTGTGTCTTTGTAACTTAACTGCATGCTCGAACCTAAATTATCTGACTATTCTAGAATCAGTGTTCTCAAGCTCCCAGCCTAGAATCCATATCTGGCCCGTGAAACAATTAAAGAAGGTCCCAAAATATTTCATTTTACCAAGTATGGTATAGTAAGTAAGTTTGTATTTTAGAGGCCAGCACAATTCTGCATTAAACTACATTTTTATTTCACATTTAACCTTTAACAAGCTGCACATAACTGCAAAAGTCTTCAGTGTAAACACTTCTGCCTGGCAGTACCCTGATTTACTGCAGTAAACCTGACACCAAAACAAACAACGCAACCTGACAAAACAACAGGGAAGAGAGCAATAACAGTTTCAGAGTTTATTCAAATTGTTGTTGAAAAAACAAAAACAAACAGCTGTTTTTGTCTAAGCATTCAAGAGATAGAAGTTGAGTTTGAGAATCCTGCTATAAATCCGTCTAAAAAAAAAAAAACAGCATTATGGTGACGACCGTCTATGGTGACGACTGCCAGCTTGTGTGCGCCGCACACGTGTTTGGCTTACGTCATACGCATTACGCGTCGACACGCTGACCCCGCCCCCTCGCCTCACTCCTTTAGCCGCGCAGCTCCTGCTCAGAAATGGCGGCTCTTTTGGAATCTCTTGTATTGAAGAAAGCGGATATTAATAGGGTCTTGGACTGGTTAAAGAATGTTGAGGTGGGTCCGAAATGATTTGGAACCACATGGGTCAGACACCCTGGACGCGTTTGGGTCTGTATAGTGTATTTTATGAGGTGACATGGCTCACAACTGAGTGTAAACAAAACTTTTAGCTGGACAGCTAGCCAGCTAGGTTAGCTGAAGCCGGGATGGGATGGACTCCAGTCGAGACGCTACGTTGTCAACTTTCCTATCAGTCAAGAGAAAATTTTGCCCTAAAACAGATATTAACTTAGCATGGCTGCTTACCACTGCCTTTAGTAGTGTCTGAGGATGGCTGTGCAGTTTATCAGATGTTGGTTAGCCAGGTGTTAGCTAGGTCAACAGGCTGTAGAAATGTCCCAAGCTGTCCAGCAAAACATTTACTGACCTAGTTACTCTCTTTGTATTTGCTTTATCGTGCATTAAATAGAGCTGATCATACGTGCTATTTCAGCTTTATAAATGCTTTATTTATCACAGTCCCATTTTCAACATTTATATCTCTTTTCGACAGGAGGGTGACAGTCTGGCACTCAGTGAACCGCGGGTGACAGTCCACAAACAAGAATTCGTCCCATTTCTTTTAAACTTCCTGAGAGAGCAGAGCAGTAAAGCACTAACTCATGGCCCTGCCACGCCGGCCAAGACGCCCAGCCGCCCCAAACCTGCTGCACAGACGCAGGGCTTCGCTGATAGGAGGGGTTGCAGGTCTGCCGGCGGTGGAGCTGGTTCTCGGAGTGCCAGCCGGGTCCAGCTGTTTTCTCCTGCGTCCTCTGTGTCACCTGGAACTGAGTGGGATGCATCTGGTCAGTCAGGGTCCCAAAGCCTGAGTGGGGTCACGGCCTTCAGCAGTCCCTCCTTTACCCCAGCATGGAGCCCTGCCTCCAGGCCTTCAGGCTCAGAGCGCCGAACTGGCCAGAGGATCAGTCTGGGGGACTACATGGTGTCTCCTCCCGACCTCCAGCCCAGCCCCAACATACAGTCACAGAAGAGCCGCAGGAGAAGCGTTGGCAGCATGCTGATGGGGGGACAAGGAAGACAGGGGGGAGGGCGTGGAGGACATCACAGTGATGAGGTTGGACGGTGGGAGAGTGGGAGGAGGTCAGGTAGAGGAGGAGGCGGAGGAGGAGGGTACAGTAGGATAAGCGAGCAGGTTTCACCTCCACCCGCGGGGCAGCTCAACTTCAGCAACTTGGATGACTTCCCTCCTGTTGGGTCATCACCCGTTTCGCCTGCGTGAGTCCACAAAACTCTCAGTCAAGCAAAAGTCAACACAGACTCCATCATTGATTTTCAGATCTGTCTGACAGTTATTTTCTTTTCAGGGCATCCAAACCGTCTAGAAGAATAAACCCAACACCAGTCAGTGCAGAGCGGCCACAGTCCAAACCAAAGACCTGCTTCACCTCCACCCCGTTCAGTAAACCTTCTACTCCCCCATTAGCTGCAGAGGCGCTCGAGGGGTCAGTGACAGTGGGCAGTCCTCTGAGCCTGCAGGAGGAGAGGGAGCTACTAAAGAGGGAAAAGTAAGTGCATGCTTTGAATGATGAACATTTATTGTGACACAGAAGTTGACCTTTGACTGTACCAGTTTGAGGAGTGGAAGACCTTGGCAGTGCTGCATGTTTGCCACTCTACATCATAAATGCGTAGTGCCTTGTATTCCTCAGGAAATGTAAGCTAAATTTCGTAATTAATATTGTGTCCGCTCACTACGATGCTGGTATTCTTTTACAGATTTCTCCACATATGACACAGCATCATATTTCTTTATTATCCTGCATTTTTTGGCTGCACTGCAGTATCACTTGCTGTTGACCTCTCTTCACCTCAGCCTGTTTCACAATCTGAAATTGCTTGTTTTCAGGACAAAGCGTGCGCAGCAGGTTGGCTCTCCTCTGGCGTCTGCTCTGGACCCGTGCACACCCACAAAGTCAGGGCTTTGGACGGGATCTAAAGTTACACCAGATCTGCAGACACCCTGTCCTGAACCATCCAAAGTCACCTTCTCCTTGGAACTGGATCTCCTGGCAGAGCTGTACTGTACCTGCATTTCTGGTGAGTGACCACAGGGTGGTGCTCATGCACTAAGTGGAGAAACAGGTGGGAAAAAATGTGAACTAAATGAATTGTGCACATCACTTCTTAAGATATTTTAAGAAAGAGTAAAAACAAATATAATGAAATTGTTAATGAAGAAGTCAGACCTAAAACATAAAAATAAATAATTTTGGGATTGAAACGCTTTAGGAATAAATGTACAAAATCATTGTCAGATGTGGTTTTAAAGATGAAGAAAATGAGTTTGTCTGTGTTTTCATGTGTTACAGAAAATCTTGTGCCGAACATTTTCCTGGAGCTTTTCTTTGTCATGCAGTTGTTAACATCTCAGTCTCCTCACACTCATGATGATGGTGAACAGGAAAGTCTGTGTGCAGCGAATTCAGGTGTGAAATCAGTTTGTGTGTCACCTGCATCCTATAAGATCGTGATAACGATTGTTTAACCCTCCTTTTAACTGAAGCTGACATTGAGCCCTTTTTTTCTATACATATTTTCAGATGTTCTGGAGAGATGTTACCTGAGACAAGTGCACAACTGTGTGTATTTTGCAGTGAAGGTTCTGGAGAATCAGTTTCAGTGAGTTCTTTTATATATTGTGTCACAGTTTTAGGAACAGGAAGATATCAGTCCACAGCTTTTTTCCCCAATTAAGAGACTCCTAACAATGTATTTTTGGCAGGTTGGTAGCGCATTTGGACAAGTGTACCTTGCGTCTGCTGGCAGAGAATGAAAGGGTGGCTTCTTTCTCTCCGGATCTCAGGGACCGTCTGACTCAGGCTCAGGACAGAAGCACAGCCAAGGTAACACTTACGTACTCTTTACAGCTATAAACGCTTATTATTACATGAGTGTCACGGGATATAATTAAGTACTGTCCACAATACAGCATGCTGTTTTTAAGACAGTACCTGTAAAGTATTAACATATTTATTAGGTTGTGTTCTCAATGTGCAGAGCTGCACCAATAGGTCTGATCTGTTTTTCTTCCTCTTTATCTGTTCCAGCTCTCTCCTTCAGTTTCCACTTTCATCCACTCAGTCCCGTTCCAGCCGGCCACTGACAACCGGTCCAACTTCAGTAGCGACAAGGCCTTCCACACCTTTAAGAAGCAGAGGCATGTCACAGTTTCTTTGCTCTTTAGTAAAGCTGCGCTCTCGCTTCACGTCCAGTGAAACCACCTGTGTGACAGTTGAAGTTTGTAGCAGGTCAAACAGCACAGGCTGAGCATTTCAGTAAACCGCTGAACTAGACTTTATCACCAGTGACACTTGTGCATTTGATGTTTTTTGTGCTTTTCTTAGAGACATTTTTTACGAGGTGTTACGAGAATGGGAGGACTTTCACAAGGAACCGGGGTGGAACTTTGACCCTGCTCTCGGGAGTCGGATTAGGCAAGCCCAACAAACTTAATATGCTTTTATCTTATGGGCCAGGTTTAATTTGAAAATAAAAAATTGTTTCCCTCTGATCTACCTCCACCTCCACCTCTACCTCTGTGCATGTCATTGTTCCATCTTCTTGTTTTAGAGGGATGATGAGTCAGCTGACCTCTGCAGGAAACCATTCCCATTTTGCTCGTCTGTTCCTCAAGCAGCTTGTTCAGGTAGACTGTGGCTCCTCGTTCACACTTACACTTAAGATCCAAACAAATATGTTTTATTTATGTCAGATTATGGACAGTGATAACATTTCAAAACCTCACCAACTTCCTCTCGTTATCTCGCCCTCCACTAGACATTTCCCCTTTAAGCAGAGGTTTGGAGGTATTGCGCTCGGTTCACACAATAAATCCACCATATATTTTTTTAGATGTGCAAAGGCCCCCGTGTTAACAGCTCTCCTGGGGATACTCCCGATGCTGACCTGCTAGGCATGCTGGGAGCCGACAGCCTGGGGCGCCTGAAGCGTCTCGAGGAGCGTCTCATTCAGCCCCATGGAGTCGTCGGCCCCTGCCCTCCTCCATCCTTCCCCGGTCACCAGGAGTTCTTCAGGGACTTCCTGCAGACAGCTAGCTGGTAAGAGAAGACGTCCAATTACACTATGTTACAGCAAAAAAATATAAAATTGACACCAGGTTATTTTCAGAGCTACTTAACCTGACAGACCAGTCAGGGTTCAGTCTCAGGTTTAATCAAAGGCTTTTATGTTTTTTATCTTCTAATTATCCAAAAATGCTTTGATAATTACTCATTAGTTCCTTTTCATAACAGCGCTAATTTTACTTTCTGAGCAAGTTGTTTTTCATTTGGCAGAAATCCTTTTTGAACCAAATGAAACGTTTTCCTCGACAGCAGCTTTGGTGTTAAAACAGTGTCTGTTGTCCCTCTGTGATCTAACACGTCTTACATATTGTGCACCAGCTGCCAGCTGAACCAGCACCTGCAGGACAGCCTGTGTCAGCAGCTCCTCCAGCTGGATGAGGTGTCCATCCTGAGCCCCCCTGCTTCCACAGGGGAGGGCGTGGAGGAGGGAGACGGGGACATGGAGCAGCAGGTATACTCTCAGGGGCAGACAAAGTAATGAAATGTCAGCGTCACAGATTTTTGCTTCAAGTGGCCTGTCAGTTTGGATCAAGCCGGTTTTACAACCATTTTTTCCCCAAGCTTTTCTTACAGTAGACGAAAGGTTTCAGCATGAATAGTCTGTACAATTACAATCATGCCAGAGACGAGACCAATCTGTCTGACTTGCTGTTAATTATCATCCAAACCTTCGTCTCTCTGTCCACCTCATCAGGATGAGAAGCAGCGCTTCACGTCAGTGCTGCTCCTCGCTCGTCTGTTGGCTAAGTTTCTGGGATTCATTTCCTTTCTGCCTTACCAAACATCTGAGAGACCATCCAGGGAGATACAGGAAGCTGCCATAGCCCTGCGCAGCAAGGTGAGGAGGAACAAAAATGTTTATGAACTAATGCTGGTCCCCGGTTTAAACTAGAGCAGGTCAAGGCAGAGCTGAATGACCGTTTTCCTCCTTTTAGCCCAGATCAGCAGTGCTACAGATATACATGCATATTTGCTGACAGGCGTTTAACTTAATAAAACCCCCGCAGAGTGTTCCAGTCCTGGATGTGTGCACAGTGCTGAGTAACAGCGTGAAAAGGAGGCGCACCATCCTGACTGTGCCCTGGCTGGTGGAGTTCCTCTCCATGCTGGACTGCATCGGTCCTCTGCTGCTCTGCTATAGAACTGCTTTGGGCACGCTGCTTCTCCTGTACAGGTCTGTCTCCATTTCTGCAGCTTTAGTCCATAAACATCTGTTCAGCTGGCAGTTTGTTTGTGCTTCACCTCATCATGAAGCAGTAAATGTAGAGAATAATGCTGAAAAATGAGGTTAAATGTTGCTTTTGTGTCTTTTGAAGGAGAATGCTGCTGGGCAGGTGTGGAGAAATGTGTTACCTGAACAAGCTGCTGATGGTGTCTGTGTTGGGTTGGCTTTTCCAGGTGAGACACAACTTGCAGATGTTCACTTTTGTGTTTTTCTGAAGGACATGTTGATTTTTTTTTTATATGTAATTAAACTTGATGTGTTGTGCAGATCCCAGTGATTCCTGAGGACATTTTCTTCACCAATGAGTTCACTGAGGTGGCCAAGCTGGAGGACAGCAGCAAGACTGCTGCAGGGCTCGTAAGTAAAATATTCATTCAAGTAGCTGTTTGTCTGTAAAATGACCACGGCTGGTTTTTCATTCAAACTGAGGGATTTCTTGTTATTTTGTAGGACTGCATTCCTCTGGTGGATCAGCAGCTTCTCTATACATGCTGTCCATTTCTTGGTGAGTGGAATTTTTGTTTTTTCATTTTTTTACATGCATATTATAAAGCAGTATTGTGACAGTGTTCTCTATGGAAGAGAGGAGCCGGACAGCTTAGAACACACACAGATGGGCCACAAAGTAACCTGCGCTCGCTCTGCCATGTTTTTATCGGTCCAGGTGAGTTCCGTAAGCTGCTGGCTGCCTTTGTGTCTGGAAGCGCGGCCAAGAGTGGAGGAATCATCCGCAAGATCACTCCCACTTCTGCTGAGCTGAGGGATACGCCGGCTGCACACAGGTCGCAGCAGAAACTGCAGGTGAGTCAGCAGGAGAGGTCGTGAAGTGAAATGCGGAATGACGCCTCTGATTTGCCTGTATGAGGGTGTTTAAACGGATCACTTAAATGTGACAGGTGGACCTGGAGCAGGCCTTCTTTCACAACCAGCCTCCGTCGCTGCGTCGCACCGTGGAGTTTGTCGCTGAGAGAGTCGGATCCAACGCCGTCAAGCATATGAAGTTAGTACCGCAGGGAGGAGGGGGTCGGCCGGGCCGACAGAAGCAGTCATGGATGTCTGAATTTCCACGTCACAGATTTCTAAATCAACTGTATCTTTCACATTTGTTTTGTTGACTTTCACCAGCCCTCCACCAAATTATGTTCAAGAATTGAAAAGGACTTTCAGAATAGCAATCAATCAGCCTGCTGCTCTGGTTGGTTACCTGCCTAAGGGGCTACTGGCTGTTAAACACTCCGGCATTACGAGCACTTCGGTGGTGGCTGGTGTGAATTCACCGCCCAGTGTAGACGTGTTTTATAGATGTCTGTATCAAAACTCCATTTTTCATGAAAACCTAACTGTACATAATGGATGGGATTTTTGTCCGTGTACATGTAACAGGGCCACGTTGGTGAGTGAGTTGGTGGAGCGAGGCGAGAAGATGCTGAGGGATGGACTGGAGTCGGCAAACTCAAACCCTTCAAAACTGAATGACTCCATCTGCGCTCAGCTGTGTGTCACCGGATTGGAGGCCCTGGCCAAAGCCACCAGGTACAGCAGCAATTTAGATGATAAAGGCTTCAACAGTCTAGGAGTTGTTGGTTTTGGTACCTTGAAAGTGCTTGAAAAGTGCTTGAATTTTGCTGTTGGGAAGCTGTATGAACCCTGTAGTATCTTACAAGTCTCCTTTCTAGCAGCCTACAGGCATGCATGCGTAAACGACCATTTGACTTTTGGAAAAAGCTTTTTCTTTTGGCCTTCTGGGTTCCTCACCGCGCACCTTCAGCGTTTCTCTTCACTTCTTGGTGGTAATGTTTTCTTCATGGTAATCTCTGTTTGATGTGGTTTCGCAGATTCTGCTCTGAGAAGAGTCCCGAGGCCATACGAATCCTGCTCCCCGATGAGACCTCCCCCGCTGTAAGTCCTGTAAAAATCACCTCGCAACAATGACAGCGTGATGTCATGTCGAAATAATTCCCAAAGCACAGCTAACAAAATCTGACACACATCACTTTACAGAGCAAACCAAGTCCAGAAATGCAGATTTTCCCCATGTTTTGTACTCACTGTCTGTCTCTCTGCAGGTCCTGAGCACATCTGAAAACATCACCAAACGCCTCGCAACAGAAAAAGCCTGCAGCTGGCTCTCTGCCAACATCACAGGTAGCTCGTTCGTGCACCGTGCTTGTGTTTTTGAATGTTTCTCTGTGTGTTCAGTTTAAATCCTGCGCTCTAAAGTCATTCTTACCTATTTCCAATGCAGGACACGGTCTACATCCCTTTCAGTGTGATATTAAAATATGAACCCTGCTTGAGATGCCAATGAGACGTTATTTTCCTTGTGGCTTGTTATTTGATTCTTCTGCAAAAATAGCTTAAAATTTGAAACACACTTTTAACGAATATTGAGATGATTGATGTCAAGTAACTCTAATATAGTGAGTCACCAGTCCACCTTTTTTCTCTGCATTCTGATTCCTCAGCTCTGGATATCTGCAGGTACCAAATAGTGTTGTGACCCGCCTCTCATTTTCACAGCAGTGTCGTAATTATTCAAATTATAATTTGAACTCTTTATAGATATACAGCAGCGTGAAGCCAGCAATTTTCTGTGATCGTAAAACTGAGTTGGTGGGCCCCAGAAACACTGAATTTTCTGAAAACATTGACAAAAAACTGATATTATCAGTAATGTCTGAAGTCTCTAAAAGCTCTCAGTGCTGCTGCAGAACATCATTGTCATTGTAGAGGAACAGAAAAGAAAAACCAGTGCTTCATCTGTTTTCTCTCCATCAGCCCTGATAAGACGCGAGTGGAAGAGCAGGTACGACCGCGTGATGAAGGCTGTGGGAAGCCCGGTGGCTCCAGACTCGGGGGATTTGGAGGGGGCCGTCGTTGAGCTGGTCTCCCAGGAGCAGGCGACCACTCCCAAGAGGAAACAAGGAAGTGAGAGAGCCGTGTCCTGCCCTCCACAGTGCAGCCACAGCGCTTCACTGCCCTCCGACGTCCTCATTGAGATGAAGGTACACCTGGATCATCAGCTTCATTGATTTCTGTAAATACCTGTTTGTTCTGAATCTGATGCAGCAGCACGTTTCAAAGAAGTTGGGACAGAAGCAACAGAAGACTGAGAAAGTTGTGCTCCTGTTTGGAACAGTCCACAGGTAAACAGGTTGATTGGTAACAGGTGATAGTATCATGATTGGGTATGAAAGGGGCATCCTGGAAAGGCTCAATCGCTCACGAGCGAGGATGAAGCACACGATTGGATAAAGGATGTTTCTGAATAGACTCAGGAACACTTCGTAAAACTGTTGTCAGTAAACACTTTGTTTTCAGGTGGTTGCGCTCTGTTTTTGTTTACCTTTCGCACGGCGTCCCAACTTCTCTGGAATCGGGGTTGCAGAAATAACATCTCGCATCTTCAAAGAATAAACTCGGCTTCTCGCTGAAGCGAAGATGAAAGGTGTCTGTCTGAGCTGCAACTTAAATTTAACTTTTAATGTAGGAGTTGCTGAGCGTTGCCGTCGGCCCCAGGGCTGACGAGGAGCTGCCGACTGGCTCTCAGATCAAAACGCTGCTGCGGAGAGTGGGAGACACTCTGGCCTGCAGAAAGGTACGGAAGATACTCATGTGCAACAAAACAACACGTGATGGATTTACTGCTTTTTGCCAGTTTTCTTCACACTCTGTTCGTCTTATTTCTGCTCTTAGTTCTCAACTGTGATGTCAGAGCAGATGCTTCTGAACTCTACTGTCCTACTGGCCTGCAAACTGGGTAACTCTTACCTCTTAATTGCCTCTTAAGTACTTGAAAACTCAGTCTTTATGACATGCAAACTTAATTCCCGTAAGTGCCACTGCGTCATAAACAGTGTAATTTAAAGTGTGTGTAACGTACTGTGTAACAGTGTCTGTTGTGTGTATCTGCTCAGTGTCTGCAGAGCTGCCCCTGCTGTCGCTATCAGGGTGTGGTGGAGGTGATGGGGCTGTTGTGGGTCCTGGTTCTGGGTCAGAGCCTCCTGTCAGAGCGCTGCTGGAGCAGCTTGCTGAGCTGTGGGAAGGAGACCGCTGCTCCTCCACACCCCTCCACCTGCTCTTCACCCCGTTCACCGTCACAGCTGTGCTGAAGGCCAGCGACACCGAGGTACGCCTAGTACTGCGGACACAGAAGTACTACTACTTCTGCATTTTATACCTATTTGTTTATAGGATATTCCCCTCAAATACCTCACTACATTCTGTATGTGTGCGTGCCCCTCACCTGTGTGTGGATCAAGGCTTTAGAGCAACAGGTGTGCAAATGTTCATTAAAAATGATACAAAACACCTCTATAATATACAAAACTTGAATGTTTCACACAGATACTTTCCCTCTGTTTTACATTGATTAATGATTGGCACTCAGAAGGAGCTTTTTTAGGCCACTATTAGATTGTTGAGATTAGACAGCTGATAGAGTCGTAGTGAGAGCCAGGAAAGGAAAGAACAAAGAGAGGGTTATGACGTAACGAAGCTCCCTGACGTGAACTGAACCATTTGGCCGTCAGCGTGCTCCAGTATTTCACATCCTGTTTCACGTCTGCTGTTTTGCTCAGCTTAGTCAAGCCTGAATTCTCCAGAACAGATGTTTGATGACATGTTCAACCTTTCCTGTGACTGTTAATTCCTTTGAAAGTTGTTTAACTCTTAAACATTTTGTAATCTCCTTAGTGGAACAACTACCTGTTTCTAGTTAGACGCCTGGTTGACGGAGGGATCCTGAGCGAGGAGGAGGTCATATCTCATTGGAAGAAGCTCACAAACTTGGCCTTGCCGGCGGTGAGGGTTCACTGCGCTCTTGTCATCCTGTATTCCTTGGCAATTATTTCTTTTCCGTGTGATTTGACCTCTTTTGAATCTTTCCCCCGCTCTCTCGCGCTCACTTTGTTCTCTCATTTCTGTGTCATTTCAGAAGCTGATAGAAAATTTTCAGCTGCAGTCACAGAGCATTAAACCCCCCTCGCCTCTGGCTGAGCTGCAAAGCCACATGGACATGCTGCAGGTCTCTCAGCAGACAGTAGAGGGAGCTACGTGACAGCAGTAATACTCCCCCACTGTCCCACAGCATCTTTTGTGTGATCGCCTCAGTGTTTCATGCCACATCTGTCAGTGTGTTCTTGAAAGAGACCGTTCTGGATGACTTCTTGTTGTTGACCGTTTTTCGAGTTGCCACTGCACAGCCCGTCAAAGCCGTTCCACAGTCAGCCTCAGCACACACTTTGCAAGCTTCCGACTTTTGTTGTGCACCTGTGAAGTGACAGCAGCCTTTCGTGAATACCTCAGCTCTTTTGCTAAGACGCCGCGAGAACCAGAAAGCCCTGCCAGTCAGAAGTAGCCAGGGACCACACCATCTTAGATCCACTGAGCCCTCCTCCAACAAACCCGGGAGATGATTGTGCCCAAAGGGAAATGCTAGATGAAGCATTGCGAACAGTCAAGAGCACAGCAGAGAATTCGCGAAGACACGACAAATGTCAGCATCAAAATAGGCGCTGTGTAACTTCAGACGCAGGCTCATTAAAACATAATTGCAGGCCCAATTTTTACATGAAATGCGCCTTCAAACAAGCCATAGTTTGTCACAAATGAACTGAAAAATGTGTTTTTGTTGTTCATTTTTAGAACCGCCAGAAGAAATAAACCTTTTAATTTCCATGCAGCACTTTCACACACTGCCTTTGACCGCCACAACTAGTGACTGCATGTGTGTCTCATGAATGCCACGCTGCATTTGTGACTGTTTTTGTTCATGTTGAACGAGCGCCGTATCCCCCGCTGCTTTTAAATTCAAATATTTTATATATTGCCGCAAAGTTAAAAGCTATAACAATAAAGATGTATTCTGGTTTAAGTGTTGTATGTTTGCATTGTTGTTATTGCAGATTTGGGAGTTTCACAGAGGGTGGAAGAACCTCACTGTGACCATGGCCAAGATCTGATAGACACACAGTCCACAAATCCCATCGTTATTGATCAAAATATAGTGTAAGCCCCGGTTCAACACTTTAAACTGAGGGATTTAAATAATAACAGACATCCAAAAAAAATATGGCGTAGTAGGAGGGGAGTATCCAGCAGCATCCCCTCCCTCCCTTCCCTCCCTCCCCTCCCTCTCCGTCCAGCAGGAAGTTTCAGCTGCGGGTTTTGAAGAGACTCGGCGGGCGGTTGAACCCGCGACCCGCCGGGAGAGATGACTTGAAGAGCGGATAGGACAACAGTTTCGTCCCTAACTTTTACCGGAGTAAAATGCCACAAAACTCGACATGCTCACACGAGAAACATTATTTTACACCAGCTCCGAGTTAGTCAACTGCTGAGTTGCGTGTAAAACCCTCGGAAGACACAATGGCAAACGTTAAAGTTGCCGTACGAGTCCGTCCTCCCAGCGCAAGGTAAGTTCTAACGTTAGCTAACGTTAATTGTCTCTGCTAGCTAATGTAAGGCTAATTAAACGACTTGATAAATGGACATTGTTTGACCGACTTTACTGCTGTTGCTTCCATGTCTCACTTCATGTCAGAGCTGTTGCTGCCAGCTTTGGGACTTTGGCTGCTGTTTGATGCTAGTTACGTCCAAAACATTACGCGTCTCATGTTGCGTTTTGCATTAGCGCTGTTGTCCATTTTGCGTTATGATAAGTCGTAACAGAAGCGGCCGTTGAGCTAGCTGGTTAGCTAACTTAGCCGATGAAACTCTGTGCAGTGGTGCACATGGTGAATAATGACAACTGTGGCTGTCAGTATGGTTGTCTGACTAAGCAGTGTGCGTGCGTGTGTGCGTGTTGCTGAGTAATGTACAAAACATTGGAGCTCGGTAGGCTTTAAATTTAACTGCAGCCAATTATCTGTGCGCAGCCACCATTATGCTAATGGTGTGCAATTAGAATTTACGTTAATTGTGATATACTCAAACTACTATGTTGTCTCTTTATGTATGACTGCCCCCAGGATCAATAAGTATTAATGTTTTCACAATGTAAAGTAATCCTGTACATCCCCTTGTCTCCTTGTGTTCACTGTTAGCTTTAAGGTCAAAAATCATTAAACCTAAAATGATCAGTTGATTAATCAATGAGTCAATCAACCGATCCACCCCAATTTTCATTTGCTTTAGCCATTTGCAGGCATCAATACTGAACATTAACTGGTGCCTGCTTCTCAGATGAGAGGATCTGCTGATATTCTGCCTTATAACAGTAAATTGAATATCTTTGGGTTTTGTGTGACTGGTCTAACTAAACAAGCCATTTAAAGATGTCACCTTGGCCTCTGCCAAATTGCAATATGTTAATCACTGTTAGAATCAGTCATGTTTGTAAGTAAAAGGCATTCCCCTCATTCAGTGAGAGGCGTTTATGGAGACAAAAAGTTTTACAGTGCTGTGAAATCTGCTGTTGTAGTAGCAGAGTAACATGGGGAGGCTGTAAAGTCACCGTGCTCCATTGGAGTATCCCTTTACATTAACGGGCAAATTGCTGCAGCATGTTGAATTACAGGTCTTCAGGGTCTTTAGGTGTAGTACATATAAATTCTATAGAAGTACATTGAATTGCATTGAACTCCTGCAGGATGTTTTGCAGGGGTGTTTAATGTGAAGGGCGCTACAGTACCATAACAAAGCATTATTCAGGCCACGAAGGGCTGGACAATGATGCTTTCAGCCAGTCTTCCTCGTGTTTTGCATAACAATAGAATTTGTTATATGTAATGTTCACTGTCATGCAAATCTGTGCTTCCTCGTTTCTGTTTCTGACAGTCTTTCCATCCTCTTTTGTTTAAGTGAAGGATGTATTTCCTTACTTTTATATTTGAATAAGGGCCTGCTGCGTGACAGAGATAACATTAACACCAGCCCGGTCAGCTGCATTCCCCATTCGGCCGGGCATAGAAGCGTGTTGCTCTTTGTTTTAGCTGGCCGTTGGGATTCATTTGCCCCCCCCCCCCCCCTTAAAAGGCAAGCAGCCTCGCACATGTGCAGAAAACATGTCAGCCCATTTGTGAAATTACTCCTAGGTTTGTATCAAAACACAGTTTATGAGGTTTACTATTTTCCATCCCCCAGCCTGAGATTGAAGGTTGGTGGTTTTGGGTTGGGCCATTGCAGGGGTTGGCAAAATGAGCCCCGCGTGGTGAAGCACAGGGAGAGCGGACGATTACAACAGCCTCCTCGTCAGCCCCCTAACCCACCGCGGAGACCGAATGTTAGCACTGCAGGCAGTATTCGCCGTCATTATCACTCCTGGAGATCGAAATTCTCTCAGCTCCGTGTTGTGATTGCCTCCAGTTTCGCGTGTGTTGCATCAGATGTTGCATCGGTCCAGCTGCTGAAGCACACATCGCCGAGCTGACCTTGTTTTACACACATGTGAGGAGACACAGTGGTCTGCATAGCACACACACACACACACACACACACACACACACACACACACACACACACAACACACAACACTTGTGCATGCTGTCCGTTTTGTGGAATCAGGTCATCAGAGGAAGTCTCTGGAGTGTGTGAGGGTCTGTTTTCATTTGAATCTGAAACTGGTGGGGATTTCATGGATCTCTCTCTCTCTCTCTCTCTCTCTCTCTCTCTCTCTCTCTCTCTCTCTCTCACACACACACACACACACACACACACACACACACACACACACAGATTCATTGTGTTAACTGTCATGTGATGGCCTCAAGTCAAGTGGAACTAGCCTAAATGTGTCCAGACACCCTCTCAATTATAACCGCATCAGCAAAAAGAGGATTTTAAAGCTATTTAAATCTGTCCGCATGGCGTTGAATCCAAAGTGAAACCTTTGTTAAATCTCTGTTCGGCTTGCCTTCGGAGCGGGAGACGCTGATCAGCACTGATAGCATCCCTTTGGTCTTCTCTTCTTGATTGGAAGCTTGTGCTAATGTTTCCTCCGATCAGATCTCTCTCACGTCTCATAAACATTAATCACTTTTACTTACACTTCCAAATATGAATGTTTACAGAGCAGCCGTTCTCTTCTTGCTTACAGGGAGAGCGCGGATGGAGGACGGCTAGCCGTACAGGTGGAGGATAAGTTTGTGAAGATCCGAAATGTTAAGGTGAGTATTGTAGTGTAAAGAAATGCATTCCACCCAGCACTGAGTCTGTATTTGTGTTCTTATTTTGGAACTGGGAGTAGTGTGTAGATGGTATCCATCAGGATGTTTACAGCCTTGGATCAGCCTTTCCTGCTTGATGTCACTGTTGTTTATTATGTGTGTTGAGTTCATGCACACACACACTCACTACTGATTGGGAGACCCTTCCTGTCAAACACACGCTCCCTGACACTCTGCACACCAGTGCTAACAGCAACACAACCACAGCTCGCTTCAGATACTCCAAGAGACTGAAAAGAGGCCCAAATACAATAAAAATAATACCTACCTAAAAATAATACAATGCACAGTAGCTTTGGTGTAAATTAGTTGATTTATCAGGGAATCTGGTTGTCTGTTTGCAAGGCAAGAAGAGTGAGCAGTATTGCTGTATGTTGGATGAAAAAGGTAATTTCTGGTTTTTAGTTCTGCACATTTGGAAATCATTATTGTGTGAGTTATGCAGTCTTGTAAGCCGATACTGCTACCAACCTGCCGTGTCACATGACGGGGCAGACTTGTCTGATTAGTTGAGCTGCATTGCTTGCAGACAGCCTGGTGCTGTCTGTACAGTTTCAGTGTGTAACATGTGAAACTATTTTTCTTTTTTTTTTTTGCATTAGCTGATATTGAAATGAAGCTCTGTGTATGTGAAGGGTCTAGCTTCAAGATGCAAAAGCCTGCTTGAATCATATATCAAAAGGTCCACACATTGTGCACAGATTTTACAAACCTACAGAAAGCTGAAAGAAATTTAGCTTCGAATTTGTTTCAAAACTCACATTTAGCTACAACATATACATGAAGACCTTCCCTGATAAAATGGGTAGTTACAGAATTAGTCCTTATGTTTACATTTGGGGTTTTAAAGGCTGACGTATGGAGAGGAGTTGGGTGGGGGAGGAGAGAATCTGTTACAAATGAAGTGACAGAGAGAAACCACATATGGCCTCTCTCCGTCATGGAATAGGACCAGGAACTCCAAGGCTCGCGCGGGTCTCATGGGAATAATTATTTATGGAAAGTGGGACAGTTTTGGAGGATCTAAGACAGGCAGAATAAAAGCTGTGGATTTTAAAGGACAATAAACACAGGGCTAACTAACAAACATCAAGAAATACGAGCTGTAAAGACCCACTGAACTAAATTAAAAAGCGTGAAACAAGAAAAAGGGTTTTTTCTTCACTGCTAGTCAGTTTTCTCCAACTTGCTTAGTTAGTTGACTTTATCAGCTTGGAGCTCTGTCGGCCAGGAGAGCTGCCAGTGGTTGGTGTTGCTGTTGGCTAATCCTGTGCTCTACATGGCCATTGTTGAATTTCTTAAAAGTGCAGAGGGGTTAAACACTCGCACATTCAGTCAAGCCGATTGCTGTGAAGAAAATTGATGCCCAGAGCTTAGTGTGGCCTAATGCTGCAGTCAGAGGAAGGAAAAGCTATTTACATAGATTGTTTGAGTGGATTCTTCATTTGAACAATGATTTTGTTAATTGACTCGTGGTCTGAAGCACTACAGTGAGTAAAGGACCTTTTTCCCAGCCCTCTCCGAGGCATCAATCTGCCACTGACGTGTCCTTTAGTAAGACATTTAACCCTCATCAGCTGCAGCGATGCTGTTTCTGCAGCTGTACCTGCGCTCGCCAGACGTAAACATGATACCCTGATGTCACCTCAGAAACTTTCCAATGCAATTACAACAGAGTCTGATAGCGCAACAAAACCTCACATGCCAAAAACTAATGGTAAATGTCAGGTTTTGGTGTCAGTCTTCAGAATTAAAGAGCGAGAGCTTAAGAATAACAATTCTGACTGTGAAGCCTGAGTGATGTTTCTTTATATTATGATCATTATGTATATTTGATGATCATTGATCATTAAGGGAAACATCCTTTAAAGTTCAGCCCCCGGCACCACTTTCTCCATTGATATTTACCTCAGTAGACAGAGGACATTGAACATAACAAATTGAAGATAACAGTATCAGAGGGAACACTGTGGCTCTCCAGGTTGAGTGCAGTGATGTAGAAGAAGCGTTTCCATGCTCTACTGTCTTCCAGTGTGACTGTTGTGCCTGGACAAGCCCAAATGCTGCTGTGCTGTCTTTCCTCGGTGCAGGATTCACAGTTAGCGGAAAGGTGTTTAGTGTTAATGCAGTGAGGCGGCCAAAGAACTGGAGGAGTGAATGTGTTGCTAATGAATGGAAACAGCTTGCTTGCAGTTCCACCTCATAGCGGTCCCATAAACAAAAGATATAGTACCTAGCTTTTATAACAGGATCTTTTTTATATATATATATATATATATATATATATATATATATATATATATATATATATATATATATATATATATATATATATAGCTCCTGTTTCTTGTTGCTCAAGTTTTTATTTTATCTTAAAAAATGAGTGTAAAAAATCATCCTTATGTGCTTTACTCTTCTTTTTCTCCATGCTGAAGCTGGATGGACGCACAGATGGTGCTGTGGATTCAAGGGACAAGCTTCTGGAGTTTTGTTTTGACTACTGCTACTGGTCGGTGGACCCCGCAGACCCTCACTATGCCTCGCAGGAGGAGGTAAAGACTGACTGTGTTTACATAAACTGGAATGTCCAGCTATTGACCTTGAAATACGACAGCATTACAAGGTTAGGTTTTTAACAGGGGTTGCTCACTGTAGATTTCCCATAAGTTTCCCATTGACATGACTGAAAAGGCCCCACCGCAGTATGTTACAACATCAGAGTCTACACACAGTAGACTCAAACCCACTTATTCTCTGATGTTGTTATTGTGGTTCGTGCTTGTGGTTATCTTCATGGAAATATGGCAAAATAAACAGTGTTTTGACTGATTCTCTTACAGATACACAAGTAGTTTCTGACTGGAGAACCAGCACAAAGAGGGTTCCCCCGTGGGAAGAAAATCACAATATTCTGTTTAAATGGCACTTTCTAAATCTGACTCTGGAATATTGGAAAGTCTCAGTCCGTGTTACTGTATTAAGTGAGATTAGTTTATGTCCTCAAAGGATCTGGTTTGACATGTAGCCATACCTAAAGATTTTCCTTGTTTCTGTTACGTGTTACGTGCCCTCTTGTGCGTGCCAGTCCAGGCTTTTTGCCACAAGTTGACGCAAGACAAACACGAGATCTGCACCGAGCAAAGAGCCCAAAGGAAACGGCGTCCTTGTAAACAAACCACAAGAGCGGTGTGTATGTTGTGTTGTACGTTTTTACACAGATGGCACCTCGAGGGATATGATATCAGCTCCATCTGTTACCCAGAAGTCTCTTTGCCTCAGACATGGCTTGGCTAGAGTCGGCTCGCTTTTCATGTCCCGGCTTTGATTGGACGATTAGATATCTTTGTGCTGCTTTGATTGGAGGGTGTAGCTGGAACCTGAGACGGGCTCCAGATCAAGAGGAAGTGATGCCCAATTCCATGACAGGAAAACTTTCCAAAACCTATTCATACGTAGTTCTTTTTTTAGATTATCTCTCTTGTTAATAATTTCTAATTCCATCAAGTTTTCATTGTTCTGCACCCTTTAGGCTTCCAGTTAAATCTTCTATCCTTTTACCGCAGGGGTTCTCCCTGCTGCCACTCCCTCACTGCCTGTCTTTCCTCTTGTCAGAGCTGCCTTTGTATGTGTTTGAGAAAGACAGGGCTGTGATGACGGCCTACACACTGCGCAGAGCAGCAGACAACACAACACTTCTTCCTCTCTCTCTCCCCCCGCCCCCCTCCTCTGGCTCTGGTTCCTCAGCAGAATCACATCCAGTCACAGTGGCCTGGTTGCCACAAGACATTCCTCTGCTGACCCGTGGTGGGTGAAAGGACACCACTGAAAGACAGAGCTGCTGGATTTAAATCTGACCTCTTTTTCTGCCCCAGAATCCAAAGAATAGTCCCTTTTAACAAAGAATCCCGTAGATGACCACGTCAGCCGTTTGCTGATCACATCACAGTTGAAAATATTTGAATTGGACGTTTCTCTGGTGGATCTAAAGCCGCAGCGCCTCTCGCACAAGCAGAAAATAGTGTTTGTGTAGTAGGGCAGCGAGCCAGATTAATGGATCAACAGTGGCAGGTGGACTCTGTGATTCAGGAGCCACTCTGAACTATTTTACCAGAGAAATTGCTCTTTAGAACAATAAAGAGCCTGTCCAAGTGGCAGCTTGAGTAGCTAGACTTGTCATCCACAACCAAAATTTTATGACAGCGTTGGGACTAATTTCCCACTCTGGTGTGTCGCCTCATTTCGCTCAGTGGCATTACATTTGGATAATTGCTCTCAAGTGAGGTTATGGATTCAGTTTCTCCCTTATCGAGCATCCTACTGCATGCATTTTTAACACATTAATGAGGTGAAGCTGTTTTTGCTCTGGGTTTTCTCATGGTTTCCGCTCTAGAAATATGTTTTGGCATGCTTTTCTTTTTTAAGAGCAGGAAGAGAGGGACTTGCTCTGAATTCGTCTTTGCGCTGTGGTCCCCCTGAGACTGAGACAATCTGAGCCCACGGTGGAATGAGACAAGGGCAAACTGGATCTTAACTCCTGCTTTTCCACTACCACCACGCCCAGGGCCCCTCAGAGATTGGCCGCCCAGCCCCTATACCTTCCTCCCCACTCCTGCACTGTGCTGTCCGCTGCATACGTCCATGCATCACTGATAGTTTCCACCAGATGCTTGAGCTGGTTTCCATCCTCATGCACTGTTACAGTGGAGAGAGTAGACAGCAATGTGGTATCTTAAAGTATATGTTGGCGTGCAGACGTGGTCGCTTTCTTGTCGCTGAGGCCTCCCCACAAGAAAAAAAACTTGTCTTACAGGATGGAGGGCACAGTTTTTAAGTTGTGTCTTTGGGTGATAAACGTTTCTGGAGGAAGGTCGAGCAGAGAGGAGGGAGAAGGACTCTGCCAGGTGAGACGAAGCAGGTTTTTGAGAGAGAACCATAATCCCTAATGGGAGCCAGCTGTTGAGTTAATGCAGGAGAGAACAGGGACTGTTTGTCTAAGTGCTGCCTTTGTTTTGGGCCTCGATATTGAGCTAATAAATGCTTTTTTTTCTCACTATTTAATAACACAAAGCCCTCAGCTTGTTTATTGCTTCTGACAGTGAGAAGCATGGTGAGAGGAAAGTGAAAGCGATTGGAGATGAAGAGAAAGTGGGAATGCGAATTCCTCGGGTGGAGGAGGAGCAGGAGGAGGGGAGGACAGGAGGGGAAATGGGCAGGGGGTCCACTGTGCCTCTGCGGCCCCCAGCTCTCGCCTGCCAAACTCACAGCTGCCTCACCAAATGATTTTTTGCAGTTAAATTTCAGGGCAAAGACGTCACTGCTGAGGATTTGTCTCAGAGCACAATGCTGTTTTTTATTGCCAGAAGGAGTCGACTTGCCGGGGTTTTTCCCTCTCCTCCTCCTCCTCCTCTCTCTCTGTGCCTCTGTCGATGCAGTTTGTGATTCGATTATGCCTGCAGTGTTTCTAGGTCTGTGTGTCAGTGGTGCTGCAGACTGAAAGAATAGCTTCCCTGTGTGAGAATCTTCCACACACACACACACACACACACACACACACACACACACACACACACACACACACACACACACACACACACACACACACACACACACACACACACACACACACAAACACAAGTGAGCATTTATTCCCCCCCCCCCCAACACAGTCCAGTCCGGCCTGGTCTGAATTAACTACAAACAGGACACCAAATAAACCACACGCTGCCACCAAAGAAATATGAGACTGCACCATGTGGATGCAGGAGAAGCACCTGTGATTTATGCAGCGACTCGCTGCTTTTTGTCAGTGAAGGCAGAAGATAAGAGGAGTTGTAACAACAGAGACTGAAAGTGGTTAGATAGCTGAAAGGTGCGTGTAACTCCTGTTAGACAGACGAGCAAAGCCTGCACATTAAAACTCATTAGAACAACATTATAACTGGCAATCTGGGTGCCAAAGCAATATTCACGGCCTAACAGACGGGTGTGGGTTCTCAAGTCAGCCACTCAGTACAGCCAAACAGTAGTTTTCATGTCAAACTCTAGTGATGTTGTATTCCCCAGTGAAGGAACCTACACTGTCCCCCTGTCCCTCATAGGCTCCCATCCGTCTGAAGGCTGGAGAAGTCATTTCCAGCTGGCCATAAAGAGCGTGACCTGCAGCTCCACTCTGCAGAGCTGTGCTTTGGGGAGGAGCAGCAAATCCCCAAACTCTCTCCAGATATGGTTTTATTTATTTGTTTTAAGTCCAGCCTTTGCACCGGTCTCAGTTCAAACAAGAGCATACACTGAGAAATGGAATGCACTGCCAGAGAGCCCAGTTTTTTTTTTTTTTTTGTTCCCACTGTCCTTCATTCCCATGTGCAGGGAGGCCTGGAAATGAAGAACAGCCTGCTCGTCTCTGTCCCTCCCTCTCAGCCCTCCATGCTAATTTGACCTACAAATTCTGTCCAAGTGTGACAAACGAGAGCGTTGTTGAACTCCGGCCAAACAGCTTCCTCTCTGTCTCTCCTTGCTGGTTGTGACTCTGTCTCCCTGTTTGCGTCCTCCCTCCCTCGCTGTGGTCCTTTCCTCACATACAACAACACATACAACTTTCACCTCTGCTTCTCGGTCAGATTCAAGTCAAGATGAGGATCCGGTGATTTTTTTTTTCTTCCTCTGTTTCTAAAGAAGCATTTAGCTTTTGCTCAGGGCCCAGCTGTTGTGTTTGTGTAACCCACTTGGAAAGCGTGGGACGGGAACCGAGGGACCCTCACTTCTTCTGCAGCTGTCCAGTCTTGGACATGGAGAGTTTGGGAGAAAGCTGCATCTCCTTGTGAGCCTCTTTTCTTGCTTGCAGTCTCATGTCTTTGCATTAAGCTCACAGGCGTCTTCCCAGTGAGAGCGGCTGTGGGGGGAAAATCCATCTTGGTCCTCTTGGTTGCATCAAACCTGGCAAAAGCACTGAGGAGCCGGAGTTTTTAAATGTGGCATAGTGCTTCACTTCGCTCGTCTGGACGTTTGCCATCACCCCTGACGACATCTTGCACACATTTACACACACACACTACACATAAATACTTCTCCAGGGTTTAGTGTAGAGCAGGCCACATAAAACCAGACCAGAAATTGGCATTTTCCACAGCCAGTGATTACAGGACTTAACTCATTACAGAAGCATTACACCATTTCTTTTTGACTCTTGTCAGCCTGTCCTTGTCATTCTGTCTTTCTCTTTCACTGTTGCCACTCTTCCTCCATATTTCTCACCCACTTCGCTGCCGTCCTCCACTTTTTTCTCTGTTACCAGGCCACCAACACGGCTGCTTCTTTGGAGGAAAAAAAGAGTGTTTCCCATGTTTCTAAACCAACATGGAATGGAGCACAGTTTTTATCATGGACTCCAATGCTGCCATGAAAAGCAGCTGGTTCCTTGTTTTTCAGGAGGCCTCCTTTTCCTCAGAGAGGTCTGGTCCAACTTAGACTCACGCGTGACACTTGAACTTTCCTTTTCAGACCTGTTGCCAAAGAAGGATTTTGCAAGATAACATCTCTGTATGTCACCGCCTGATTTAAAAACGCCTGTCATGCGTATCATGTGGTGGTATTAATTTAAAGCTGTGTGGAAGCAAACCTGCTCTCTTCTTCAGTCTCTTGGCATTGCTTGGTATTTAAATTTTGTTCGAGCCTGGCAACGCATTTGATTTGGAGATAGCTGTATTTGCAGAAGAGACTATTGTGCAGGCAAATATCTATAGATATTATTAACGCATCCCTGCATGGCTGCACAAAAGAAAATGAAATGAAAAGATGCTGCATATAGCAGAAGCCTGTGGCATGAAATAAAAAGTGACACCTCTGTTCTCTGAAAGCTTCCATTTCTGCATGATTATATGGTTTGTATTCGGGAGATGGATGGGAGAAAGTGTGCGACGAGTCATGTTTTGGATTCTAACCTTCAATTCATCTACTCTACGCACTTCATTTTAGCCAAAACAGACTCTTTTTTCATTGCCTTCAGCTATATCTGGAGCCCTTCTGCCACATTTTCTAACCGCAAAGCCTTGTTTTATGCTTCCTTCCTCCCTCTCTGTTGTGGCCTGATGGATTTGACCTATTTCCTATACAAGAATGAAATCTATATTCTGCTTTTCCTCCTTCATTGTTGGATTGTTTGTGCGTTTATTTCTCACAGACGGAAGCAAACTCTCTGGCTTTTGTCCTTGTCGTGGATACCGTTTCCTGTAAACCAATCGCAGACACACACGCGCGCGCACACACACACACACGTGCAGCGGCCTGACAGTTGCCTTCCTGTTAATGGAGGTTTAGTCTGTCCCCTGTGTTTTTTGAGGCAACAGATCAGCCTGCACACTTACTGTGGCTCTGACCCAGTCACTTCATCTCTGGGCTGTTTTTCTCCTGCTTCATTTGATCCTGGAGTGCATTTTCATTCCCACAATACAACCTGTCTCTTACCTGAATTGCTTTGTTGGGCCAAGAATACCTCCCAACGCTGCAGCCCCACTGTGAAAATAGGTTGGAGCACAATGGCTCAAATGACAGTCTACAAATTTAATTTGGTTTGACAGTAATGACAAACAGCAGGATTGTTTTAATGTCGCCTAACATGGCCTGTCTAGACAAACTCATTCACACAGTTTTGATTCCCTCAGGAGGTTGAAATAAGGTTATGCGTCCTCTTGTGGTTTTGTTCAGAGGTCATTTAAAGTATTTTGCAGACTTTTGATAAAAACAAGCAGGCAAAACGATGTAGAAACAGAAAACAAAAGGAATAGTGTACAGAGAGAAAACGGAGAGTCAAGTTCAGAGATGGAGCGCGAAGTTGAAGAGAAGTTCCTGCTCTTTGTGCAAAGCCTGGAGGGACCCTCAGCCTTGTCGTAGCCCCCATTGAGTGAATTTAAGAGGGTCAGCTTTAACAAGAGCCGTATTGATTGTCTGTGTTTGAGGGAGGAGAGGGTGTCTGTGTCTGTTTTTGAATAGTGGGATGAGGACAAGACGGGGGAGACGCTGCTCTTTGTCTTCATGTTTGAGCCTCCATTCAGCCAAGAGGCAGGGGGCAACACTTGGTGGTCTGGACTCCAGGGGGACTGCACACTTTGACATTTGTTGGCACATTACTGTTTATCAGGCAGTGGTTGCGTAAGAAGCTCAGCCATTTCTCTTGTTAACATGAAACAAGATTTAAAATGAATTCCACCTGTTGGCTTAAATTCAGGTGTTTTTTCCCCCTTTTTCCAGATTCATGCATAGTATATTGATTTATTAATTGACTAGCCGGTTGACAAAAAGACCAAACACTTTCTGTTTACCCGTTCAGAAATGTGAGGATTTCATGCTTTTCTTTGACTTGTATGAAAGTACTGAACTGTTAGTTTGATAAAATAAGCAATCTGAATAAGTCTCTTGTGGCTCTGAGATATTAAAATGGGCATTTTCCACCATTTGCTGACATTTTTCTCATGCAAAACAACCGAGTAATCAATGAAGTAATCTGCATCTTAATTCATATTGACAATAATTGTTCATTTCACCCTGAGGTAGACCCAAAAAGCCGTCTTTCGTCACAAGTGTTGAATGGATTCCTGTGCATGGGAATGATGATGTGTTAAATGCCTGTTGGGTGATTTATAAGGTCATTGAGTAAGGCAGCCGCTGTGGCAGCACTTTTACAAGTCACACGTGGCTGTTGTCTGCACATGGTTGGCTTGGTTACGCAGCAATACTTTCAAATGAAAAATGGTGGTCGGGTTTCAGGCTGCAGTTTTCTGTATTGACTAATGTGTATAGTCCTTTTTTGATAAATTGTTTTGCTCGTACATTGTCAGAAAACAGTGAAAATGGCCATCACAAGTTTCCACGGGCCAAACAGCATCTTTAGATGTCTTGTTATGTCCTCCCAACAGCCAGAAGACAAAGATATTCCATTTATAATGATATAAAGCAGAGAAAAGCGGCAAATCCTCACATTCTTAGTCTTCTGTGATGGTAAATTGTAAGGCCTTTGAGCTTTTGACTGTTGGCCAGACAAAACAAGGCATTTGAAGACGTCACCTTGGACTCTGTGGACATTAGAAAATCAAACAAAATGCTGAAAAATATCCACAATCGACTAAACAATGAATCAATAAATCATGAAACTGTCTTCTACGGTCTTTCCACTGTTCAGAAATCACCAGCTCTGGTTTGGTCAAAATCACTCCCGTCTTCTTCAGAGGCAAACCGTTACGTTAGTGAAATAAAATGACGAATATCACCCAAAAACACCTGAGATGGACCCAGCCAATCACAGATAGCCGATATATTTGTCCAATGGCCCAACACTAGTTTCAGCCACATCTGCTTCTGTGGCTTTTGAAAGCAAAGTAACTGAAACGTATCTGTACTTTTGCAGCAGGTAATCAGTATTCTGTGTTACATTTGGATAAATCTCAGTCCTAACCTCGGGCGCTGGTTCACTCATTGTTGGCTTTGCTCCGTCAGGCGGTCACTGTGGTTAGATAAGACACTGGTCTCCACCGTATCAGCATTGAACATTTAATTTTTCTCAGAGAACCCTCAAGGCTGCTGAATATGAACACACATTCACACACTCCTAAGAACAACCAGATGACCACCGAATCCTTTCATGGTGCTTTCACAAGATCCAGACCTTTCACAAGAGCTTTCAACCTCATCCAACCTAAACCTGTTCCCACCGTTCTGTAAGCCTAGAGTGTACACAGGCTTAGCTCCAGGTCCTCCTGACAGTGGTTGGTGGTCACACACACCCGCACACATGGGAGGTATGTTGAAATGACTCGCCGTTTGATCCTTGAAGATTGTAGTAGCTTTGTGAGCATTTCTCCCACCAGTATCCACGGTCCAGGCCTGAGTCCGGGGGCTATGGGAGGGGACCCCTCACCGATCGCCGGGGTGTGTTATGGTTCTGGGGGGGAATGTGCTGTGTCTCAGGTCTGATCTAGATCAGGTTGCTGCCCCGACAAGGCATGTGTTGCCTTTGGACTTGGCCTTTGGATTGCCGATGAGGCTGCCTTGTTTTGATGAATTTTCTCTTTGTTTCTCAGAAATAAACAAATGAAAAGTAACAATATAAAGGATGGATCATTTTAACCTTACCTCTAATAAGTAACACATGTAGAAAGTGGTGTAGGTGCTGTAGGTAATGTTCCATTTTAAATTGCATTAAAACTCACCTCAACACATTTCCTGACAGATTTTATATGTATATATAGCAGCGAAGAAGTGCTGACCATCATGACTTTATAATATCGTGATGATAATGACGGTTATTGTGAGGTCACTGTGACAGTTTTAATTTCACCCAGTTCTATACACACATATTCGGTGACTCCTGTAATGTAAATATAATAATATTTCAGAACAGTAGAGCTTGTTTGATAGTTAATATTTTCACTGTTTTGCTACTGTTCTTGCAGATTTTATGACAACCCTCAGGAGTGCACACAACAACAGCGCCTTTACCAAAGCTGACGTGTTTATTTGATTAAATTATCTGTTTCTTCCCGAAAACAGAATGATACATGAACGCAGACAGATTTCATACGCTGTCAGCTGTGGCCTCGTGCTAATAATCTGCAGACTCCAGCTCTCAGATGCAGACATGGAGAGAGAAGGGAAACAAGAGGCCTCGGTTGATTGTTTTGAGTGGGACTCCTACGGATCCCACGTCTCACCACTGAGCTTTTAGGCGAGGTTTATTTTACTGACCCAGCCACTTTTCAAAGTCCTTTTACCCTCACATTTGTTTCTTCCACATACACATTCTGCAAAGTTGTTTACCCAGAGTATTAGCTGACCTCCCTGCTCCTTAGCCAAACACCTCAGCAGGAAGCAACGTTACCTCCCTGCCACTGGCCCGGAGCCACAGCATTGTGATAGTGAAACCTTGGTGTAAATCCACACTCATGTAAAAACACAACGCGATTAAGATCAAGGACATCGGCTTACACTGTAAACACCTCATCAGCCCAGGAGAGCAGCTGCTTTTCTGTAAAGTACACTGACAAATGTTCATCGTTAACATGTATATTTGAATTGATTTTCATCCTGAATCATCACCCTCCTCTCAGTTATTTATAGTCGTCTACCTTTCTTTGCGTATTTGTGATTTAGGGTCTGTGTGTGTTTGCTCCTCAGGTGTTCCAGGACCTGGGTGTGTCGGTGCTCTCTGGTGCCTCTGAGGGCTACAATGTGTGTCTGTTTGCTTACGGCCAAACGGGATCTGGGAAGACATACACCATGATGGGAACACCGGTGAGGAGGACGCTAGAATCACTGCATGCGTTACATGCGTTTTGTATACACGCTTTTGTCAGCACTCTGTAATGAAAAGCATTTTACTATGACCTGATTCTACCTGGCACCTGCCAAATAATGCTACTGTCCCTTTTTTCATCAGGACTCTATTGGTTTGACGCCACGGATCTGCCAGGTACGTCAAAATTCAATGTTGTGAGCACACTGATAATTCAGCCAGTATCCAGTTTTGCAGTAAATTGCACCTCTCCTTCCCTCACAGGGTCTCTTCAGGTCTGAGGACACTTTTCCTGATGGGCAAAACTCAAGCAGAGTGGAGATCAGGTACTGCGTTATCATCTCGCTCTGTGTTATTGCCTGCGCCTTTTGGAGCAGTGCTGTTGGGGCTCTGCCTGAAATTCAAATTAGACGGGTACATACCGAACAATTATGCTGCAGAGTTGCACGCAATACAAAGCAAATCAGAAACAGGATTTTCTTGTCGGTGCTGGAGGCAGCTTGAGAACAACTTCTCGAAGATCATGTTCATTTGGCAAAGCAGATATTATGTTTTCTGGGTTCTCCCTGCAAGTCATTTATGGAAAAATGTTGTGTTTTTACAATTCTAAGATTAGAATTTCCATAGCATAGACTGTAGGATGTCTGTTAAAATACAGGCATTATCACCTCCTTTGTCTCTCTGCACTGTCAGCTTTTCAATAAAGGCAAGATGCCAGAAAGGTAAGCTTAAGATTAGTTACTTCTGGAGGATGAACTGTCCTAAAACAACTCACACAGTGTGTGATGGGACTGAATGTAGGCCTGTGGCATGCATCTCACTGATTGGTGCATAGAATGGACATTAGATGTTGTCTTATCCGTCTGTCCCTGCAGCTTCCTGGAGATCTACAACGAGCGTGTGCGAGACCTGCTGAGACGAGGAGAGCAGAAGAAGAGAGCCTCGCTGAGAGTTAGAGAACACCCTGAGAAAGGACCCTATGTGCAAGGTGAGCGTTGGTGAGCGTGCGTCCATGTTCTGCACTCCGCAGGGTGAACCTCAGGTTAAATTTGAAAAGCATCCTTTCTCCACATGAGATGCTAATTCTCAACTCCAGCTGCCCCCAAAATAAGTGACGTGAAAGAAAGCAAACAGTATTTAAAGTTTACAGTTTTACAGCATGTTCCTGAGCCCAGTGTACACCTATGTGTACACACATAGACATAAACTAAACCTATGCAGGAAAGGTTAAGAGATACCTGTACTAAAAGCACAAAGCAAGCAAAAGCAATGAAATGAATTCTAGTTTAAATTCAATGTTCAAACATGATCCCATAAAATGTTGAGCTCAAAGAAATCAACAGATCATTTCCACTCGTTTCTGTCTTACTGATTAAATACTTAACTAGAGGTCTAGAGGCTGCAAATTCTCATTACCCTGCTAGGATAACTTCACCAAGATTAAAGTAAGGAACCAAATCCGTGCTCTTTTAAACAGCCCAGCAGCAGCCCTAAGTCTCAGACATGCAGCGAGATTTTTGCATATTTAGATTTTATGCTCTTATGAATGTGAAACGTGTACAAACACGCTGTGAATCATACAGTAAAAATTTGTCTGAAACAATCGTTATGAAGAGAGTGAAGGTGAGAGTGGACAACAGAGGTACATTTCCTGTCACGCTTTGATGTAAAACACAGTCTGCAGGGTTTTGAGTAACGCTCGTGTAAGCTTAGTTTACAAGTCGCTGTGGTCGGCGGTGGAGCCTTTGATCGGGTCCAGCATTGGCCGTTCCGGCTCTCATCCAGCCTCCTCTTTTAGCTCCTCTTGCTTTACCTCTCCCTCTGTCTCCTCATCCTTTTTCCCCTCTTTCTTTCTCTCCCTCTCATCTGTTCACCCCTCTCTATGTTTAAAGCTCCACATCCACTCATTGTCTGTATCAGAAGAAATCCCAGTTGACCAGAGGAAGTGAAGTCATTTCCTTGCGGTTCCAAGGAGAACACTTCACCACACACACAGAGCACATTTAGGACTCCCAGCTTTTACTTCTCCGTCAACACGTGTCCATCGAACAGCCTTTAACGGTCTCCTTTTTTCTTTAGAAATAATTCAAATATTTGTACTAAATGTTTCTATTTAAAACAAGGAGAAAGTATCCACATGTTCTAGCACCACGAGCCTTTGTGGTCATCTGTGCATGTGTTTTACAGCCACTTAAAGTATGTGAATCACGCCTGGAAGTGGACCATTGTTAGAGGGTTTTTTTGTAGCTAAATGCTGTGGGAAAATATTACAGATCACATGTGAGCAAGTATTGATGAGACATATTTCCTGTTTGTGTCTTTTTCGCATCTCTGTCCCTCTGCTTGTTTGACTCTTCTCTGCCTGAATCTCTTTCTTGTTTGCTGTAGTGCCATCAGTGAAACTGCTGACTTTTACTCAATATATCAGTGTAACCTACGGCAGCCATGTGTAACCTTAAATGTAAATCTCTGTCCTTCCCTCTCAATCGTTGATTTCGTCACAAATCACGTTTTTGTTTTTTTTTTTGTTTTTTAATCATTTGGACAATGCCTTGCGTTGTTCCGCATGGCGTGTGTGGAGGCAGGAAGGCGACACAAACAAACACGAAGGAGAGTGATTGTGACACAGAACGGGAAACAGGAGAAGGACTCTGGTCAGACAAGTAGACTAAACGAGGATCTCGTACCTGAAAGAGGGCCTACTTCTGTCACATGTTGGCCTGGTTTGAGTATGAAAAGTCTGACACGGCCCAGAAAACTGTACTTTACAAGTGGACTCAAACACCACAAACCTCTTTTACCGCCTGTGCAAGAATCACGTCAGGCCATATTCACATATTAGGTTGATATTCGTTTAGTTGAGAGGTGTTGTCTGTTTACCTGTTTGTATTTTGTACATGAATATTTTAGATTTTGTTAGATTGATAAGATCCACACTGGGGAAATGAAGCTGTTACAGCCAGCAAGTATTACAAAAAGCAAAAACAGAAAAAGGGCTTTCCTTTAGTTCATTTTGTATAAACTATATATTCATTGAATTTACAGAAAATGTCATATATTGTCATGATGTTTTGTTGCCTGGATATGAAATTACCTCCACTGGGGCATGAAATTTTGCTCATATCTCGCAGCTCTATTTGATTCCCAACAATTGCATCCGCTGCACTCGTTCTTCCAGCGGATTACTTCCCGCTGTGAGAATTAGGTCAATTAATGAACATTTTGCGGCTCATGTAAAACCACATCAGTCTCTGTCTATTCGTTTTTTCAGCGTTTTCCTCCCCTGTTTGCTTCTCTCTAATCAGACTTGTCGCAGCATGTAGTCTCAGACTGCAAGCAGGCCATGGACCTTTTGGAGGAAGGCATCGCCAACCGGATCACGGCTGCAACCCACAACCATGACGCCAGCAGCAGATCCCACGCCATCTTCACCATCCAGTACACACAGGTCATCGTCTCTCTCAGCCCTCCAGTCGTCTCATTTACTGCTCCCCTCATCTGTTACAGAGTCGGTCTGCCAAACATCTGCTGTCTGATTTTTAAAATTCCATGATTGCTCTTGTCTTCGACAGGCAATTCTAGAAAACAACCTCCCCTCAGAAACTGTCAGCAAGATTAACCTGGTGGACTTGGCTGGGAGGTAATTCTGCTATTTCTTTTTGTGAAGTGTTTTTTTTTTTCCTCATATCTTTTGAGTCATTGACAAAACTGCCCCCTAGTGGATCTTTGCTACGGTTCCCCCTGCAAACGACGCGACCTCATGTTGTGTTTATGTTGTGTCTGACAGTGAGCGAGCGGACCCCCACTACTGCAAGGACCGACTGACAGAGGGCTCTAACATCAACAAGTCGCTGGTCACTTTGGGCATCGTCATATCTGCTCTTGGTAAACGAAGATGCTGTTTATGATTCAGTTTGAAGTTCAGAAGAATTAAATCTTGCATGAACTTCCTCAGATTCCTGTTTTTCCCTCCACATTTCCTCTATCCTTACAGTACTCCCTTCGCTCTCTCCATAAATCCCTTATCTGCCTCTTCTTCCCACTGCCTCCACAGCCCAGAACTCCCAGATGTCTAGCAGCTGTCAGAGTATCAACAGTATGGCCTCTGAGGGCGAAGGCAGCACGGTGGGAAGCCACAGCAGCTCCCTGTCTGGAGGAGGAGGAGGAAGGAGGCACTGCTTCATCCCCTACAGAGACTCAGTCCTAACCTGGCTACTGAAAGACAGCCTGGGCGGCAACTCCAAGACCATCATGATTGCAAGTAAGCTTTAACTGGACGTTTAGAGTTGGGTGCTGAATAGCAACACAAGCTGTTTTGCATCAGTGTCAAACCCTAAAGGCAAACATATGAAATGAAAATTCATCGTGAAAAGAAAAATGTAAATGTGGCCCTTTTTTTTTTTAAATGGTTGCCAACTCTCAAGTCTCTGTTGCAGAGTTTCTGAAAATAAATGTGTGTGCATTGATTTCTTAACGTTCATTGAGAACATCCACTTAATCCCAGGCAAGTTATTTTTTTGCATTGTATGAACTCTAATGGGCGGTTGGAAGGTTGGAAATTAAATTTAAAAGTACTGGTTATGCTTTGGAAAATATTTTGCAGTAATGTGACCACACTGGCAAAACCACCGGTATGGTCCCTTCAGGAAACTCAGGAAGCTTACAGACGTATTTCTTGTAATGTGAGTGCTAATTGTTGCATGTGTGTCTTTCACTTGGGTGTTTGTTGTGTTGCAGCGGTGTCACCCTGCGCCAGCAGCTACAACGAGACCCTCAGCACCCTGCGCTACGCCGCGCACGCCAGGAATATTGTCAACAAGCCTCGGGTTAATGAGGTCAGTGGCTGTTTAGAGTCTGACGACTAGACGTCACGTTTGAGCTCAGTGTGTTTAGTGGGTTCTGATTTCTGCACAGGACGCCAGCGTTCGCCTGATCAGGGAGCTGAGAGAAGAGATTGACAGGCTGAAGAGCATGCTGCTCAGCTTTGAAATGGTACGTTAACCTTCTTACCGTTATATCATAGCGAGCGCTAACACTCCCAGGGAGTCACACTGCTGGGTTTACCCTCTCAGTACTGTAAAGCTTTGAAGGAAAGAGATTCTCTCATTACAAGTTTTTGTAGCAGAGACTTAATACAGTGCTGTATGTCTTGGTGCCATTTTTAATCCCCTGGGTGACTTGAATCGCATTGTAATGAATGTGACATTTTCCGCTCGCGCAGTATATTGACTGATCATTTTTTACTCTCTTGACTGACAGCAGCGTAATCCCAGTCCATCCCTGAGCGATGAGAGGGATGGAAATCTTTCTGACATCGTGCTGCAGAATGAATTAAAGGTAACAGGGTGGACACAGACGGTCACATCTGCCTGACAGATACAGTAGACCTCAACACGTCAAACCGGTCTGCCGTCATATTCAGCTGGACATTTTTCATCAGTTTGACGCACATTTCACTTCAATGAAACACAGGCCAACGTGTAATCAGAAGGCTGGAGGTTTTATGTGACCCCACATAAAGCCTCACCCCTCAAAAGCTAACGCTTTGGACATCTTTAACCTTTCTGACGTATTGATTGGTCCATCATCACAAATGCTGCTAAGGATTATTCAAACTGACTGTTCTGGAATTTTAAACTCCAGTCAAGTCAGGTTTGAGAGAAGATACAAGTAAAGAAGTATCTATATATTCACTTGTATTATACTGGGATAGCAGCAGATATCCCAGTAGTAGATCTCACTGGTATCATGCTTTGGAGTAAGTACTGCTACTCTGTGTACTGTATCTGAGACACAACATTAACATTTACCAATATACCGTGTAAGACAGCTGAATATAGTAAATGTATATACTTTAACTACTGGGGGTCCCAGTAGTAGTAGTTTAACATTTACAAATATACCATATAAGACAGCTAAATATAGTAAATAATTTGTATTATTTAACATTGTCGTAGTAGTAAAGGTGGTGGTATTAGTCGTAGTTGGGGTGCTGGTGGTATTACAAGTAGTAGAGGAGTGGTAGTGGTAGTAGTAGGAGTAATAGTATTAATGGCTATTGGTCTCACCCTTACTAACCTTCCTCCATCGTCTCCTCCACAGGTGGAGCAGCTGACGAAGGACTGGTCGGAGAGCTGGAGAGACAAGAAGGAGCTGTTGGAGCAGTACAGCGTGGACATCAACAGAGACCGGGCCGGTTTCCTCATCAACTCCCTCCAACCACACCTGGTCACTCTGGATAGAGACGTTCTCAGCACGGGGGTCGTCTTCTATCACCTCAGGGTATGAAGAGAAAAGACGTGCCG
Organism: Chaetodon trifascialis; assembly: GCF_039877785.1. Classification (NCBI taxonomy): domain Eukaryota; kingdom Metazoa; phylum Chordata; class Actinopteri; order Chaetodontiformes; family Chaetodontidae; genus Chaetodon; species Chaetodon trifascialis. Next base: position 22,188,540 of record NC_092069.1, read on the forward strand.
TGTCCATGAGCAGTCATTGACCCTCCTTGATGAAGTCTTTTCTTTATGAGTGTTTTTAATGTAGAATACGTGTTAGTTAGGAATCACATAACTAAAATAAGTGCAGAAATATTATTAATAGTGAAACACATGTAGTTGTACTGGATGGTATTAAGTGTGTACTTTCACTCGGTGTCTTTCTGTTCGTCCCCAGAGACACGTCATTCATTTGCACACATGCTGTGTACACTTAAAAATACACATTTGCATGAACAACATGATGCAAAATCCCACAAACTCATATTTTCTGCATCTGCTCTACTTTTCCCCAACTCTGGAGTTACTGATTTGTCATCTGTCTTCACTGAAACCGTTTCTTTTTTCCCTACTAGATTCTTCCTCCTCCTCCTACTTTTTCTCTCTCTTCTGCTAGAAAAACTCTTGAGAAAAGGTGCGTTTCCACTGTCTTTTCTCTTCACTCTACCCTCCAACTGTCCTGTCGATCTCCCGTTTCTCTGTGTGTGTGTCTTCTGCAATGCTTAAAGCTTGGTTGGATAAGAGGCTCTTAGTTCTGAGGCTAGGACTCAGGGGAGCTAAAGCTGTCCTGATTCTGACAATGACAAGCATACCCTTAGGCCTGACAATTACACTGTTTCCTGCATGTGAAGAGCTGAGGCCACCTGGGAGCACATGTGGTTTTGACACCATATAAGAAAGCTTTTAATCCCATTAGATAAGACTTCAGAGTAAACAAATGATATTTTTCCTGTCAGCTCTGTGAAAGGACAGTAGTTCTCAGTACTTGTGTCTTAAGCATAACCAGCAACTGTGCTCAGTAGTTGTTTGGATGTTTTTGTTTGTGTAGACTTTGAATATAGCTGCCATGTTTACATAATGTTTTTTCTCACAGGAAGGAGTTACCCACATTGGACCTCAGGAGCAGTTTGAAGAGCCACAAATAGGTATCATTTATTAATTATTTGCCATGTTTCCTTATCCAGATGCAAATATTCCTTTTCAAACTGCTGTCACAGAGTGGTAAACTGGAAGCTTTAGACAAAACATGCAGCATAAAACATGGAGCATGAAGGAAGACACACGAATATACAGCAGATTGTAACTACTGAAAGAGAATGCATAGTAAAACATACCCTAAAATCGAATTCTCATTCAGTGTTGCATTGAGCGCTGAATGTGAGCCGTGCAGTAGCTGCATCTGCACAGCTCTCTAAAATCCGTACGTGGACTTGTCTTTGTGTTTGTAGTTCTGCAGGGCAATGCCAGCTGTGAGATTGAAAACCGCGGAGGTGTGGTAACGCTCAGGCCGCTGCCGGGCTGCGTCTGCCTGCTGAACGACCGAGAGGTCACCGAGCCCTGCAGACTGGCTCAAGGTCAGCTCCTGTCCTCAACAGTACAGTTTGTTCCCACTGCATTCTTTACGTACGCGGGACACAGATTGTAAAGTTTGTAGTCAAAATGAACTGCTAAAAGAAAGTTGGAGCATGTGTTTAACAAGTGATCTGACTCCTGTGGATATGCAGGCATGCACCTTACACGACTGATGATAAATAAAAATTCTTATTTTAATGTCCTGAGGCAGTTATTGTCACATTCAGTCACACAACGTTATGATCCATATGCGACTTAGCGACACTTGTTATAATTACTTGTTATTGTGTAATTAAGACACTAAGAATGTCTTAACAGTTCAAATCCCAGAGTTCTGTTCAGATTACAAGTTTATCAAATGCTGCGTGCAATTGTGTATTCTGCCACTGATAATGCAAACGGCAATGTACAACAACCACAATTCCAAAAATTAGGACGCTGTATACATAAATAAATCAGAATGTGATAATTTGCTAATCCTTTTGACATATGCTCAATTGAAAACAGTACAAAAACATATTTTGTGTATAAAATCTGTGTTTATCAAAGATGTCTTTGTAGCTGATAGCTACAGTCAGAATAGTTACAGTATAAACATTCATTGTTACATAAAACCAGACCTGAGCAGCACTTGGCACTGAGCATTAAGGGCTGTCATGTGATTGGTACATATACTGTATATATAGGTTAATGTACAATTATGTACACACTCTGACTTAAGATGCACAGATGAGATCAGATAACATAAATGGGTTAATGTGCAATTATATATGCAGGCACACTTAAGGGTGCACAGTTAAATTATTCACAAAGATAAACATACACACACTCACACCCAGCCTTCCCCACTCACACGCTGCAACACCTAACATCAACAAAATGTCGCAGGATGAGCTCAAATTGTGACGAAGGATACGTCTCTCTGTCTCCAGGGACGGTGATCACCTTGGGAGGAGTGCATAAGTTCCGCTTCAACCATCCAGCAGAGGCAGCAGTCCTCCGGGAACGCAGACGGGTGGGTGGTGCTCGGACCAAAATTAAAATGATGCTGCAGGTTATGATGGCAGTCGTGATGCTGATAATGAGCGGATGACTGCGATGCTCTGGTTGTTGTGATTATTTACTTTTATTTTTGGTGAATGTTAAACTTGATCTTTTCTTTACTGTTCTCAGGCCAGTGAAGGTGGCATGAGCTGCACCTACATTGACCTTTGCCCCTTGACCCCTGACCACAGGTAAACCAACCTCCAAAGACAAATTCACAGAACAACACAGTATTCCTCCCTCTGCGTGTACGTGTGTGGTGTACGGAGAGCTTATTCTGCCAACTCACAGCATGCATATTTAATGTAAGGTACATGTGTTGTACCAGTGTTCATGCTGTAGAAATAGGGCAGTGCTTCATGCCTGTTTCAGTTCATTTGGTGGAGAGGGCATGTGTTTCTATTAGCCCCCACCCTCGTGAACAACCCCAGTTAGCTGTTTACAGGACAGGCTGGGCTGTTGCTTGGTTACTGCTGAGACGCAGACTAACAACAGTAGCTTTTACTTTAATCCTGCTACCACCAAACTACTAAATTATAGAGGGGAAATTGTGCCAAGGTGAGATAAAATCATTTGTTTTACTTTTTCTGGTTGTCTGTGCTTATCTTCCATCAGTGTTTCAGTCTGTATTTTATCCTGGATCTGTGTGTCTGTGTTTATAGTGTAGAAGAAGTTAAGCTTCAAGAGCAGCTGGGTGCCTGCCTCTCCCCCAGTGAAGAGCCTACTGCTAGGCAGCACGTGGAGGTGCAGCAGCGCTACGTGGAGAATTTGCGACAGGAGATTCAGGCTGAACAGAGACAGGCTGAGAGAGAGCTGGAGAGGGAGCAGGCCCACCTCCGACAGCAGCACAGTGAGAGTAAGTAGGCTTTCCACACTCTCACACTGAGAAATGCGGTTGCTTTAAAATGTTCAAAATTCAAGCCAAGTTTTGTAGCAAAATGCATAATCACATCAAATGTAATATACTGAGAAATATTCCCTTCTGTAAATCTTTTCCCCACAGTCCAGCAGTGGATTTTGCAGGAGAAACAGCGCTTATCCACTGCGGAGCAGAGATTCACTCAGGAGTCCGGAGTTCAAACAGACCTGATCCCTGCACCGCTTCTGGAACGCCTGACAAGTCAAGCATGTGAGGATCAGAAAGGTGGGACAGTGGATCATCCATCCCCGGTGGTAAGGGCCAGGAAGAAGGCTGTGCAGGAGGAGCTACTTAAGCATCACGCCCTTTGCCGCTCTGAGAGCCGCATCCGTCGGAAAAGGTTGCACTACCAGCTGGAGAGAATCGCCCGCAAACGGCATCTGTTGGAAGCTAAGAGGGAATTGCAGCGGCTGGAAAGGGCCCTGCCTCCGGGACCAGACAGCCCAGAGTCTCCTGAGCTGGGGTCCCCCTCGAAGTTCAGGGGAAGACCATTTGTTTCTCGTAGACACTCATTCTCGGCAGATCTTCTCTCCCGACTCTACCCACAGAATACTCCTATCTTCAGGTAAGCACGCAGTCATAAAACCTACAGTTACTTGCATGGAGGGCAGGAAGAAATCTATTTACTTAACTAACAGGGCCTTATACAGTCAGAAAATTTCAGCTGTTATATTCTTTATTTAAATGTTTTTTGTCCTTTACAGACACTTCCTCAAGAGAAACAGATCCACAGAACTGACGTCAAATTCCTCCCCAGCTTCGGATTCCATTGGTAGCAGAAAGTGGGTGTCGGACGAGTGTCTTCCTCGGGAAAGAACCCAGAGTTGTTCTGGTACACTCATCTCAGGACAAAGCCAAGCCTGCAGGAGTAGAGTGAGCTCCTCTGAAAACATCAGAAAAACTGTCAAAGAGGAGCCTCAAGCTCACTCCTGTCGGGAACGACCAGAAAGAAAACCCCTGCTTCCAAACCGAGACCTGTCTTTTCGGAAAAGATCCGATCAGAGCTCAACGCTAACTCTCAAGTCACCAATTGGAACTTTTGTGCAGCCAGTCAGCAAAGAAAATATAGAAGGACCCACAACACACAAACCCAGTTCTCAGATTGTCCCTTGCATTAATGACATCACTCAACCCCATGCAGGCGGCAACAGACTAGAAACCATCAGGAAGACTTTCTCTCGGTCTGTGGGGCCCAGGTTAAAAACAGCCCTGTCCAAAGTGTTCAGGAAACCTCCATCAGCTGCAAATGGAGGACGAGGCCCCAAACCTCTGGGGAGGATAGCGAGCAAATTCCACTGGAGACAAAGAGACAGGAGCCTTAAAGACACCAAGATGAGCCGAAGCAAATGTGCTGTGAAAACAGCCGTCTCGTGTGAGGAGCTTGACCAAAGGGCTCCGTTTGAGGACATTAGACAGAGGCGGTGGCACAGTACCGAGGCTCTGATGAACAAGACCAGCAGATGGGTTGAGAGACAGCAGGGATTGATCGGATGGGAGGAGGAACAAGAAGACGGTATTGAAGGAACGTCAGACTGTGAAAGTCTTTTCTCTCTCGATTCCCTGTCTTCTGCTTACGCGACAGCCCTGGCAGAGCAGCTGAGACACGAGGAAGCAGCTCAGAGCGAAGCAGAGAGCGAAGACAGTCAGATGTCTAAAGATTCATTGGCTGTGGAGAGCAGTGGGAAATACTCTGCAGTGGAGAGGCTTAGCCAAACAGTCGTGCCAACTTGCTCGCTGATGACAGATTGCTCCCATTCATCCATGCAACACAATAGAACGGCAGAGATCAGTTTAAACTGGGACAGCTGTCAGAAAGCTCAGGTAATCTCAGCGGAGGCATATTGGAGCCAGCAAGGCTCCCCAAAATCAAGACACAGTGCTGCAACAAGGAGACCTCCTTCCCAAAACCCATCAGTAGCAGATTCCAGAGGCAGAGACACTGTACACAAGTTGATTGAGGACTTTGGGAACATGCAGACCACTTCGACCAGCAGCCCGCGCTCTCTGAGCAGCTGCAGTGCGAGGGAGCCAGAAAACTTGCTGGCGCTCACGGATGCCTGGTCCTCCACTGATGCAGCAGACAGTCCCAGGATACACAGGGATTCTTTGCCTTTCCAAAGAAAAATGATGTTCAGAGGTGTAGAGAGCAGCAGCAGTCCCAGTCCAACCAGTATGAACCTCTCAGACTCTCAGAGCGGATCTACAAGCTGTGGCTCAACATCCACCAGCACCGAAGGTGTAAATGTAACAGTGCAGGAACACAATCTTGAATTTTCAAGGGGCACATCAGAAACATTAGATTTTCAAAAGTTTCAGATTGTAAAAACAGCAGGTGAATCCTCAACAGACATAGGATGTGTTGAGCAGTCAGAGGGACAAATAGAAAATGTGAGGAAGGTAGTTATAGATACTCCAGACTACAGCAGCAACAAAGGTCCAGCATCCTTACTGACCTTAGATCAGCTGTCTTGTGTGTCACCCTCTGAGATCCACCACACTAACCAACAGGCATCACAAGGAAAATTGCTCCAGGTCTTCACAGATGTACCTGACATGGTGCCTGCTGACATTACAATGTCATCTGACACTGAAATGTGTACGTCAGGTTATCAATCACTGAAGCAGTTCTCAACAGTTCCTACAAACCAAGGCCAAGTATTGAACAAGATGTCTTACACTGCAAGTGCCTTCAGACCTTCCACTGAAAATGAAGTGCTATGCAATCTAGATGGTGCAACAGAAAAGTTGAAAAACATACAACAGTGTGAGTTTGGAAATACCAAATATGTATCTTTTACAAAGGATAAAACGTCAGACAAGGTTGAAACCAAAGGCGCTGAACAGTACATTGCACTACAGCAGGAGCTTGTGAAGTCTGCTTGTAAAAATTCCAGGAAGAGGAACAAAGAACGGCAGGATGCTTTCATTGGCAGCCTGAAAATCCCAAAAAGGAGCAACAGCAGAGAATCGGTAACTTTCTGCTCCCCACCAGTTGGCAGCCAGGAAGATACTTGGCCTGATGACAATAATAACACCAGTGACTCAAAAGGGGAACCATCTGACAGCCCCGGATTTGATTCTTTTCGTGTTGATGGCAGCATTAGACAAGACACAGCGGCTTCAGTGGCATCGCCAGTTTCTGATCCTGTGTGCAAGAAACTTGGAGGTAGCTGTCAGATCTTTGAGGACTCTGAATATGATGACAGTAGGTCTCAGAGTGGTACCTCTGCGGGAAAGAGGAAAATAGTTGAAAAGGGAGATGTAACAATAAAGGTAGTAGCCGCAGAAACAAAAGGTGGGGAAGCCCGAATTGACAACCCCATGAAACATGAAGAAAGTAGAAAGCACTTATGCAGATCAGATGCCATTTGTAGCGCCATTGATCTCAGGATCTCAGAAGTGGTGAAAGAGCACATGAGATTGTCACTGATTGGCAGCGATGATGACAGAAAGAGCAGGAGTCAAAGCATGAGCACCTTGTCATCGTCTGCATGTCATGTTGGCGTTAATAGATGGACAGAAAGAGAGCTGAGAGAGGAAGTGAGTGATCAGGTGAAAGATGGAGCAGTCCTTGTGGAACACCCGTCACTGGAAAGGATGACAAGTGATAATAGAGTGGACAAGAAGGAGCACATTGCATCAGATCCGCCAGCCGAATTGAGGGCTAGCCATGAGAGCAACATGCTTAAATCTACTGAGGCGACGCAGAAGATTGACCAGGCTCATAACTCCTCTGATGGAACATCAAACTCTGCCAGAAACGGCGACATCCAATCAGATTCTACACTTGAGAGTCGGGGAAAGTGTGAGCACTCTGGGAACCCAATTCTGCAACCAGTCAACTTGTTTTCAACTAGTGATTCCTCTTCAAGAAGAAAATGCATTGATTCGCAAGGAAAAATGTTGGAGAAAGATGCTTTATTTCAGAAAACGAATGACTTAGGTAAACAAGAAATAACATCTCATTGTAATCCCGTCGTCAGTGATACATGTCTGGATGAACTGGACTCTCAGAGCTGTTTGGATGTCCCTGCTGTGAACCCTGGTTGTCCACAACTTCACCAAATAGCCCATGAAACACCTTCACACCTGGGTGACACAAAAGAAAACTGTGGCTGTAATCATGTGAAGGATGTCGACATGGAAGCCGCATCCAGTGTTGATGAAGACTATTTGTACAAACAGAACTCGTCAAGGACAACACAACAGTGTTTCCAAGATAGTCCTCATACATCTGGATCCATTAAATTACTATCTGATGGAAGAAGTCTTCAATTCAGACTGCAAAGACAGAACACACCCGCTGATGAAAATGCCTCTATGAAAGGGTGTGTTGTTGCTCCTGGCTGCGATGGTGAAGCAGAGAACCCAACAGGAGGTAAACCCGGTGTCGCAGCACAGGATCAATTCAGCCGTCCACAGACTCAGTCAAGTCACTTGACTCAGACTTGTGTCGTCAATATGAATTACAACAACAAATGCCAGTGTTGTCACATGAAAAATGACAAAGAATCATTGACCTGCCAGTCTGAAGCACACGTTCCAGAGATTTCTGGAAATGCCATCAGAAATACCAGCTGCTGTGAATCTGTGACCTCCAAACAGGTGGAGCTTAACACACCTGGTGATAAACAGGATAGTTCTGCTCCTGTGTCTAAAAAGGCCAAGTCGAAGAGATTCAGAAAGTCTAAGATCCAGACTCACCCCACCTCTTCCTCCGAGTCTTCTCTTAAGTCATCAGATGAGGATGAGGAGGATGACAAAACCGCCAGGGTGCATCATAGCCGGTTTTCATCTAAATGGGTAAAGCTTGGCACTCAGAGTAATGGCAAACAAGAGGCCAGACAGGCTCGAAGTAACACTGCAGATACCTCTACTACAGTGTCAGCAAGCAAATCCAAAATGAAGAATTGCTTGACTGGAACTCAAGGTAGAAGCGAAGTTAAAACTGGTAGAGATTACACCCATAAAAGACACTCTTTACCAGCGTCACAGAAGACAAATGTTGAAAAACACGTCCCGCATGCAAAGAAAGGTGAACCACAACATGCACTGAAGTCTCAGGACTCCCCGATGCATTTTGCCTCCAGTGATATCAACCCTTTTGTTCACCAGTGGCAAGACGATGACCCAAACCAGCACTGTTACAAGAACCCAGCATTCGGAAGTGCTGCGGACCTCTCCTGTAAATCTCCACTGCTGAACAGCGCAGAGAAACGCATAACAAGATGCTGTAGTGTTGACAACGGTTTGAACGGGCAGGACTCGCCTTTCAATTCCCATCTGAGCGCTTATGCCACAAACAAGGGGCTCTCCAGTACACTTAGCAGCGTGGAGGATTATAAGGAACAAGTGAAGCAAACATTTGAACTTACGCCTTGCCAACAGGCGTCCGTTGATATTCACAATCGTCTCGCCAAGCTGACGGTGACCGGCAGTTCTTCAAGTAACGATGTTCCAGGTGGCTTTGGTACCAACTCCAGTCAGGTGGATGAAATTGTGTTAGTGTACTCATCTGAACAAGAGACCCAGGCAAGCAAAACCCAAAGAAGGAGGACATGTGACGAGGGCACTCAAACTGAGCGAGGTATTCAGATGGTGAATATTCGTAACGATAGCACCGCTCCAAAGAGGAAAGAGCGGCACAAAAGGAGTGTCACTGATGGGCCGACAACACAGAAAACCAAAGTGGATGTTAAAGAATCTGCAACGTGGGCCAGTATGGAGAGCATGTCGGTTCACCTCTCAAAGCTGATCGACAGCACCTCAGACCTGCTGGGGGACGTCCAGGGAATGAGGGCGGGCGAAGCCCTCAAGTCCAGCGCGAGGAGGAGTGCCGACGTGTCAAACGTCAGCATCTCTTACAGCGAGTCGAGTGGTTTCGCCAAGAGAGACTGCTCAACTCAAACAGTTGTAGATGTTGGGATCCAGACAGAAAGGCTACAGAAAGAGAGTAAAGTCGCTGTTAATCAGCCAACCGGTGAAAGGTCCAAATCTCATGAAGTCAACGTGATCGTCAAAGTGATCGGTTCTGAGGTGGTCAGCGTCTCCCAAGACGATAATGTGCACTGTGTGCTGAAGAGTAAGGCAGATGAAAAGGTGCAGAGCATGCCCGACCTGAGGTTTAACACCTCTGCTGCAGCACAAAGGTCTGCGCCACGATCAGAGGACGGTCCTCTTAAAACAAGTCCTCTAAAGACCGCCGGTGAATGTCAAAGGCGCGTAAGATCTGCTTCCTCTAGAGGCTCAAAGCGAAGCCCATCAGAGGCACTGTGCCACAAAGGTGTCGCAGTATCGGAAATCAACTGCAGATCAAAAAACGGCCACCAAGAAAACCTCAGTCCCTCTTTAAGAAACGACCTATCACTTTTAAAGAAGCAAGCTACGTATACAGACCGTGCATCATCTCCAATACTGACTGTGGGAGCAAGATTACGCGTGAATCAGAAAAGAAGCCAGTCAACATTGTGTCCAAAATATCAGGATAGAAGTAAAGACCGCAGTTCTGACAAAGACAGACCGACTGTGCCTTCGAGCAAGCAATCAGAGGATGATGTTTCAGAGGATGAACAGGGTTGTGATGTTTCTTGTAAATCAGAGTCCGTATCACTTGAGAAGGTGAGTGAAATGAGTTGCTCAAGCCCTAAAGGCTCTGATAAGTGCTCTGTAAGCCTTAGTTCATCATTGGATAGATACACAGACACTGACAGGAGAAATGTTACCGATGAGGACAAGGGGCCCAAATGGCAGAAGACCTCTCAGCAGTGGAGGACTTCAACAAAACTTTGCACTATGCAGAACCACGTCTCCCCCGTATTAAAACTGACCGATGTGCACAAACAGCAGGCCAAAGCCAAACCTGGAAAAACGGCAAGCTGCACCAGACCTGCAGTCGATTCTGTCGATTTTTGCATTGATTCCTACAATCCATCCCCGGTCAGTGACAGGACTGTTCAACTTCAAGAGGACGACATGGCGTCTCTGGCACCCAGTGAGTGCAACACAGACGTCCTTGTGAACATTAAACCTGTCACAGGCATGTCCCCATGCCAAGACCACCAGGTTGTTCCAGAGGACCTGCCCATGCACAACAAATTCACCAACTGGTCGGGCATCAGCCAACAGCAGTCAAAGCCCCCTAACAAACCGGCCACATTTCCTACCAAAGACCACGACAAGAGCAGACTCTGCACTGAGTGGGGCGAGTTAGAGAGCTACGGCTCGAATGTAGAGTCCACGGCGCAGAGCGACAGAAGGGCGAGAGAGATAGAGAGGCTGCGACAGGAGAGGGAGCAGGTGATGGCGACGGTCAACCTCAGCATGAACCCCACACCGCTGACCGTGGAGCTGACAGAGGCCAAGCTGCATTACAGCCTCGGAGAGACGGACACGCTGTTAAAGATGCTGACCCCGAGGTCCAGAGAGGAGCTGGAGCCACCGACCCCTGCGCCAACCAAACAGCAGCTGTATGATCAGTAAGATTACAAAAGACCCAAATGCTCTTTACTTTGACATGAAAATACAAATATGTTTTTTTGACAAACCTTTTTTTTGTTTATCACAAACAGCTAAACTTCTTAATGCATCAGTGTTTTATATTATATCAGCACAAGCAGCTATAGAACTTTGCCAGTTGTAGACTGTATTTTTAAGGCAAAACTTCCTAGTTTAGATCAGGAAATATCTTTGTTTTTAACCTAATGTATGTTTTTATATTTTCTATTTCTGTGAATCTTTCCTCTCAGGCACCGCAGGAGTATCGAGGGTTTGAGGCAGGAGAGGGAGGAACGTCTCCAGACTTACCGGAGAGCTCGCAGTCTGAGTCCCAGCAAACATCCTCGCTCTTCTGCTCAAGAGGTCATTTCATCCTCCAAGGTGTCTGCAGCCATGCCCAGCCGGCGAAAAGAGTACCTGCTGCAGCTCCGCCAGGAGGTGATAGACAGCACCAGGTAAGACACGTCTGGTTCTCTCCCAAGAGCAAAACAACAAAGTGCCCATATTATTTTAAATTTACTGCATAAGAGTTTTTAGATGTAGTGTTTAGAAAGTGTGGAAAAAAAACAGATTTATTCTTGTTTTAAATGCAACTCACTCATTTATGCAAATGACAGAATACCAGACCCTCCACGAGGAGAGGACCAGTATCCGTCTGACATTGAGCAGCTGTTGCGGGACTACGGCCGAGCCCGGGAGGAGGCCAGGACAGAGATTGCGAAGGCGCGAGAACGACTGCGAGAGAGGACCGAGCAGGAGAAGAGGAGGCTTCAGCAGCAGGCCCTGTCTCAGGACATCAGGGTCGGTTTTTCTGTCAGTGCAGCATCGTAACCAAGAGCCACAACATGAAGTGTAGTTCAGACCTGTGTCAGAAAAGGGCTCCAACTAACAATTCTTTTCATTATTAACAAGGTCCCAGAGCGCAAGGTGACTGTGTGATAGTGATTGTTCTGTCTGACCAACATTTAAAAACCCAGAGATTCAACTCAAATGAAAGAGAGCAGATCAATAGATCATTTTAGACAGATTTGGTTGGCTATCAATCCCTGAAAAAAAAACATTTTTCATAGATTGTTTTGTCCTCTGACCATATAAAATTCCAACTCAGTTGGCAACAAATTGGATTAACTAGATAAATATGTTCAATACAAAATATTCTAAGTGGATTTTTAGGGTCTCTGGTGGATGGATACAAATGAAATCATTGTAGAAGCCACATACATTAAAATACAATGACATGAGGATACAGAAACAGTGACACCAGGTACAAATACAGTAACACTGTGTACATGAATACAGCTGAGATGACACTAAGATGAACGAGCACAAACACTCATGAATGGGTACGTAGTCTGTTTATAAATAAGGTGGAAGATAAAGGATGCTGCAGATTAATAACTTCTCGACATAGTCAAAAACTCATAATAATGAATGTCATAATAATCGACTGGTATCTGTGTGCCTGTGTGGACAGGACGACCTGAAGCACCGGACAAGAATCAGCAACAGCACCTTGTGCACAGGATCCAGCCTGAGCCTTTCCTCTGGACCAACGTCAGGCTACAACAGCGGCAACACGGCCCAGCAGCAGCATGGCAGCAGGCCACTTCTGGCTGGACAGGTTTGTACACTAATGTTACACGTAGTAGTAGAATAGCTCATTTTTATGTATTTGTTATCATTTGTCTTTCTGTATGAGCAGCAGAGAGGGTAATGGTGCTGTTGTTGTTCAGATCGCTGGGTTTCAGGAGGAAGGGCTGAAGGTCAGGGCGCGTCCTCCGATATGTGGTCCTCAAAGTGTGAAGACACAGCGAGCCTGGCTTTCTGCCCACGGTAAGGACTGCACTTTGATTCACGAAACCTGAACAGGAATAAGAAAGCGTTCAAATACAAAAAATGACTGGCATCATCTTGAAGAAGCTAATATACAGTAAATGATAACTTTGAAAATGGCTTCCAAAGTAGTCTTGTGTGCCTCACTCCCCTCTTCATTCTCTGTCTTTAAATCCCACCTGTGTGTTTTGTTAGATGTCCGCCTTGAGCTTCCTGTCACCGGCTTTGAGCCCCTGATGGCTTCATCTCCATCACCCCCGGCTTGCACGCGTCAGCGCACCGCCTCCTTTGGATCTTCCTCTTCCATATCCACAACCTATCAGGATATCACATCTAGTCTCCTCGGTCGAGCTCTGGCTGAGGTAACGATAGACCTGAGCTGATTTCAACAAATTTCATTAAAAACATCCAGCCTTCAAAGGCCGCTGTTAGCGACCAGACGTTATAATGATTGTCCCTGTTTTGAGCTCCTCTTTCAGACGTTTGTTGCCGGCTGAATCATGAATTTCTTTCTCCACAGGTGCGACTAGCTTCTTCTGGGGATTTGAGCAACTTGCTGAAGGGCAAGGCCACAGCAGGCTGGAGGTGAGCTCAGTCATTCTCTTTGATAAACTCAGAAATCATCCACCTTCGGGTGGTACGGTTCAGGACTTCCTCTCTGTCTGCTTTCAGACATGATTAATGGGCTGCAAAGCGAAGGCTTAACTTCACAAATATCATTCATTTGCTAATGTCTGTGTTTATTCAGGTACCAGGGAGAAGAGCGAGGTATCCAGGCTTACTACAAGCCCTCCTCCAGCTCATCTGTCCACGGTTTCCTCGGGGCCGGGGAGCTCGACAGACCCCTGGACAGTCTGTGGAACATAATATGCCAGCTGTCCAAGAGCCATATGTATAATCAGTCAGTCCGTTCTGTCTGGACACGACCACTAGATGACAGCACTCAGCTGGGTGAGCTAACGTGCTCTGCTTCCTCACATGGTTTCTGTACGTTACAATAGCAGCGCTGGAATGAAGTACATTTAGTCAAGAGCTGTACTTTATTACTTTACTACAATTCCACCACATTTATCTGACAGTTACAGTCACTTCATAAACTAAGATTTTGAGTACAAAACCATGTAAGATATAATATAAACTCTTAGAAAAGAGTTAAAATTAGCTTCAGTCCAACTAAGTAAGATGCTACTGACATGTTCATTGTATTCTGCATTGAGCACTTTTACTTTTTGATACTTTAAATGTGTTTTGCTGATTATTCTTATGTATTTTTACATTGCAGTGTTGCTCCTTTTCCTTAATCAAAGCATGTGAATACTGTTTTCTCAAATCCCAGTTCGATTGTTGTGTTCAGCCAACAGTCGACCTCAAACATGAAGATACTTATCAGAGAAAAGTTTATAAGATTCTACTGCAGTCATTTTTCGCAGCGTGAGCTTCATGTGATGAAAGACTTTACCTTGCAAATAATATTTGCATTTTTGCAGGAATGTAAATGTAGAAAAATATTTATATTTTTGTCTTTGCTGCAGAATTATTTATATTTTTGCAAGGCGGTTATGGACCCTGCACATGTATTTGCTTCAAATGATGAGTCTGCATCCATCAGTTATGTATAGTACAGAACAGTGCACAGCCTCATCCATCACTAACCAGCTTATTGTATTGCATGACCAACTCCACCCTCACACCTGCAGTATGAGGTATTTAATATCTTTGCAACATCATTGGGCCACTCTTACTCCATCTCCTCTGCTTTTATCTGCTGAATTATCAGAACGGATCATCATGACTTTATTTGTCAGTCTTGTTTAACAGTGAAGTTCTCCTTCATTGCCTTTCCAGGTTTTCCTATTTGACACATCCTGTCTGTATTTCTGTTTAGTTTACATCCTGACAGATCCATCCACCTGCCACCTCAGCCAGCCGCGAGATTTCTGCTGCATCACCACCGAGTCCAAACAGGTAGGCTCAGCTGCAAAACCGTCCAGCCGTTCCTGAAGATTGCTGCTAGCTAGCCACGCGTAAGGTCCGCTGAGCATTTGCAGCGTAATTACATAAATGACGCTTTATTTTCAAGTAGAAAAATTCCATTTACTGTCACATTAGTGCGTCAGGAAAGCAGGATTGGACAGCGCTGTCTTTTGTAATTAAGACTAATTTATGATAAACAGCGTGAAATGGAGTTTTTCATCCACAAAATGTAGAACGTACTATTTAGACGCTACTCAAGCTCACAGAAAAAGCATCAAGCGTAAACAAGACTGACCCGAGGCAGTGGGTGTGGAAGACACCCTGTCAGCTGCTGGTTATCAGTGTCAGTGTGCAGTTGCTTCTCGGCTGATCAAAAGTCTGCACTGCCTGTTTTATTGATGATTTTTTTTATTTTTTTTTTAACCCCCCCCTCTCTGCCTCAGGCTGGCCAGCGTGTATTGGCGATGCAGTCTGTGTTCGAGGAGTCTCTGCCTCGTCCCAGCGTGGATGCCGTCCGAGGGGAGATGATGCCCAGCTGCTGGGTCCTGCAGCCAATTAGACGCAGCGGACAGGAAGTCACCAGGGTCATCTACCTGCTACAAGTGAGATATGGTTGCTTTAAACGAATCTGTCCGGCGGGTGCTTGTTGAGCTCACCAGCACATTTTGACTGCCAGTGAAGATTGATTAAACCGGTTGTCTGTGAATTTGGAAGTCTCAAAAACCACAAAAATGCTGTTTTTTTTTTTTAAGATTATAACCTTTGTTTTAACAGGCTATTTGCAACTCCAGACATATTGGGGTGCCATGCAAAACATTAAACAGAATGTGATAACTTGCTGATGCTCTTTTAACATTTACTCAACAGAAAACAGCACAAACAGAATATATTTAATGTTTTTCCTCATCAGCTTCATTGATTTTTGTAAATATCTGCTTATTCTGAATCTGGTGCAGCCACATGTTTCAAACAAGTTGGGACAGGAGCGGCTAAAAGACTGGGAAAGATGTGGAACGCTCCAAAAACACCTGTTTGGAACGTTCCACAGGTAAACAGGCTGATTGGTAACAGGTGATAGTATCATGATTGGGCATCCTGGAAAGGCTCAGTGTTCACAAGAGGATGGAGGGAGGTCACCACTTTGTGAGCACATGATTGGACAAAGGATGTTACTACATAGACTCACTACATGTCCTTTTGTCCTCCTCCAGGTGGACGTTGGAACTCCATCTTTTCCCCACCGCCTGTTGAACACCGTTGCCAGGCGACAGGCAGCTGTCATCGCCGATCTTGAGGTTTTCCTGGCGTCGTAAATCCCCGCGATGAAGACGCATTAGCAGTGAGCACTTAGACTAACCTGTACCCAGCTGCCTGGAGTTAGTCTGCCTTTTGAATTTGCACCTGAAGTTTATTTACTTGACCGTCTTTCCGTTGTAAGAGCACTGTTACATTGACTCCCAGTTACAAAGCTGAAGCAGCGTCTTTTGTATGAAGGTATTTTTTATAAAATATTGAAACTGTATTTTTATATTTGTAAGTCACATGAATGCTTGTAACAATCATACTCCTGTTTTACCAAAGATTGATTAGAAGTCCAAGTGAGCGACTGGGCATGGCACATGGTTAAGAGCTTCATAATGAAACGGTCAGAGGCGGCAAAGTTTCCTAACCCTATCCATTTATTCATTCGATGAAAGAGGTTAATTATTCCATTCTAACCTGATAAGTATCAGCCATTTAGCTCCCTTAATGCCTGTCAGAAATATGGTGTCTATTGATTTCTATCATATTGTAATGAGGACGGCCAAATATGTTAGTTAACAAGGTCAATATCATAGCTCGAGAACCTTTGAATTGAAGTTTAAAGCCGGTCAACAGATAATCCAAGGTTACGCTGATCTGATGTGTGTTTAGTATGCAAGTGTGTCTTCACCAGTGTTGACTTTCTATCTGTCTATGATGGATAGATGCAGCCAGTTTTGCAGCGACAAGGACATGTAAATGCCCCTGAGATTAAGACCACACACAGAAGGCAGCGTCACTTTGTTCCTGATCTGCATCGAGCAGTTTTTGCCGTCTTTTTTAGCCTGCTTAGGTAGATGATGGCGCAGATTTATCAGATATGACAGTTATATGAAAGCGGGAAGACTAAGACATGCTTACAGAGTTACTTGAAGGTGAGTTTATTTATGAGAAACATCTAAACATGAAGGAAATATTTGCAAATACTGTTTAGCCCTGATTTGTTAGAGTACATGTACGTTGGTTAGGTCCTCAGGCACTGTGTAGTTTAACCACTCAGAGACCTTTTCTGCAGAAAATGAGCTTCTAATGCCCCTCAACAGTTTTTCAGCAAAAAGGTGGAGGGTAAATATATATATGTGTGTATATATGTTAGTAAGGGACTGTGTAAGAAATATTAGGGAGGGGGTCAGAGAAGGCGAAGGGTACAGTCATTTTTCTATCAGTTGTCTTTTATTGTTTTTCCCGTCCTAAATGAATATTTTATGACAGCTTTCCTTTGCAATAACATTAATGAATAGTTAAAGAATAAAAGACAACTTTTTAAACCTTTAAAGAAAACATTGATGACCCTGGGGAGGGTCCAGGTGCAGCCCCCGTCACAGCCCCACTCATTTGCGTACAGTCCCTGAGCTGTTTTTGGGACAGTCAGGTATTGAAGGAAAGCTCAGAGTCATTTAGTTCCTCTTTGTTCGTCTGTGCAGGCACATTTTTAAACCACTCAGCAGCACTTTGTCTTAAAAAAAAAAAAAAAAAAAAAAAAAAAAAAAGTTTTGTAGCTGAACAGGGAGGTGGAGAAAGTCGAGAACTTCTCGGTTACAACGAGTCAAAGTAGTCAAAGTGTCCTTGAGCAAGAAGCTGAAGCTCCCAGCAGCTGCAGGGACGAGTCTCTGCAGCTGACCCTGACCTCTGACCTCTGACCTCCCTTTAGTTCATTATTAAAGCAGCGGTAAGACATTGACACGGTATGGTACCCCAAATCTGCATAAGCTCAGTTGTAAGGCCTTTTGTCCTCACCTGTTTCTGAAGTCTGTCCTATTTATTTTGTGCCTTGTGTGTGAAATGCTGTTGAATGTGTTTTATAGCTGTTTTATTTTCTTTTATTTTTTTTTACGAGCGAAGCACGGGGCTGTTTTACGGCCTCTTGCACAAAACTGTTGATGCATTTATTAATGTTACGCAGTAAAAAATGACTTTTTTGTTGTTTGTACAGTGTTGAAACTATGCAGAAGCTGATCAAAAGGGACTGTTCTCAGTCAAAGCTCGGTCGGCCGTATCCGGATATGAAGCCATATTTTTTCCAGTAGTTGAGGTTCAGGACTGTTTTAACGATGTTCCCGGGGGAACCAAAGAGAAGAGACAACAGTACTGAAGACAGAGTGAAGGAACATCGTGACAGCTTTTTGTACTATATGTATTTTAAGTGCTCGTTTCATTGTGTAAAAAGCTTTGTTATTTATGTTTTGACAGTATGTATTTTATTATAAACACCCTGCTTCCTGTTGCTAATAAGATGTCACCTGGCCCACGTGTTTGGCCTTTTTTTATTTTATAAATATACGAATTTCAAGTGAAATGTTGTTTTTCTGGTGTTTTTTTTAATCATTTATGTGAAGAACTGCTCTTGAAGTATCCTGAATTGTCAGCAGTATATCAGAATCTTAAATTCTGTCGTTTAATATCAGCAGTGATGAGTCGAAGCAGGCTGGATGTTGAACAGAATAAATTCAAAGCTTGCTCAGATTTTTAGTCTTTACATTACATTGAGGAGAAAAAGCTGTTGTGAGCACAAAAAACATGTTAATTTTCCTCAAAATACATTATGGAAAAAGTTTCTGTCGCATCTTTGGTATTTAAAATCAGGTCTTGTATGAGTAATATTAAATTTAGTTTAAACAGTGTGCCCCTTTAAAATATGTGTATTACCTTTCAGGGCCTTAAACAGTTAAATGAATAAAACCACTATTTCTTTTTTTTATCATCTATATCTTTTAATATAAAATCTGAAACTGCAATCATAAATAAGTGGAGTAAAGCCTTCAACATTTCCGCCTGAAAAGTTGAACTTAAACGTGGCACAAAACGGAAATATTGCAGTACTTGTACTTCGTTCCGTTGCCCTCGCGCAGTATCTGACAGGTGTTTTCTCTCTAATTCACAGACTTCCTTTGTAACGTGAGGCTCTCCAGCACCAGTTTCCACGCGCGGACCCTCTCCTGTGCGCCGCATGTTGACCGGCACGCAGAGGTGACATTTCTGAGAGGGTCTCTGCGGGCGGGCGGGTGGGCGGGTGGAGGCTGTGTGCGCGATTAGAGCCCGGCCGAGGCGGGGTGGAGCGGAGCGGAGGGGCGTGAGGGGGGCGCACGGGAGCTCAGAAGCGTCTCTGCCATTTAGAGTCACCAGCTCTGGTCAGGAATGTGCGCCCCTGCGCGCACAGATCATGTACTGGATGCGCCCACTTTATTTTTAACCCGGCAGGGTGGGTCAGTCGCTGGCTTTCGGGAATGACCGTGGAGCGCGCGGCGCCTACAGCCCCTTTCCCTCGTCCCCCGTGCCCTCCTCGCGCTGTGGAGACCCCCGTCCGCTCAGACCAGGACCCCGCTTCCTCAATGGGATTATAATTGGTTTATTGGCAGGGAGAAGGCTCAAGATAAACACTTTCGGACAGGACGACATCCAGAAGCAAGTAAGTGTTGATTGAAGGCAGAGCCTGTTGCGCCACCGTTAAATGAAGTTATTGATCTGTGGCCAAACAGCGCCTGTCATCGATCACTGAGTGGTCTCATTCCATTTAGAGCGCAGTTGTTGGCCGCAGTTTGGAGGGAGTTAAAAGTTTCCTCCAAACCACCTGTTGGACCAGGCAGCCGTTTCAAATAATGGCGTCGTCCATCCAAAGCTTTAGCACTCATGGACTCAAACGCACAGTGTCAGAGTCAGTCACTTGTTCGCTGTAATTCTTGGTAAATTCCTGAGTTATCAGTTTGTTATCTGTCACTGTGCGCAGGCCGCACGGAGTCGTTGAAAGTGCGCAAAGTGACGTCACGGCGCATGTTTGCGCGTTCAATAAGTTTTCAACTATAGAGAGAAAGTATAAATACATGAGTACTTTAGTAAAAGTAGAAATATTTTACATTAAATATATATATAAATGTCCTGTTTAGAAAACGTCACAGTGCACGGTTTGATAAGATACAGTAAAAGTACTTAAAACGAATGTTAATATACAATTCAATATTATTTTATTGGATTGTTTTGATTATTATTGATGCATTAATATGTAAGCAGCCCTTTACTGTTGAAGCTGCTCAAAGTGGAGCTTATTCAAGTATTTTTATGTTCTTTTGGAGTACTTTATAGCAGTGCTTCATGTTTTATCATGTTTTGTATTTCAAATCTTAATGTGTGAAGTAGCTGTTAGTGAAAGTAAAGAGTAAAAAGTACAATATTTATTTATCAAATGTAGTGGAGTAGACGTATAAAGCAGCAGAGTATGGACAGAATCAAGTCAGGGTTCCTCAGATGTGCTGCAGTAGTTGACTAAATGTTCTCAGTCGCATTGTTAAACTGTATAAAACAATGTTTAACTAAACCAAAGTGCTTTCCACATTTCCAAGTTCTCTCTCTCTGAAGCGCCTAACAATGTTTTTCCGTGCATGATCCAGAACAGCATGGTGGCTCCTTAGATAATGCTCCCTGAGCAGGAAGGACGTCCCTCCTCGTTCCCCTTAAAAGGACAAGTGTGAGCGTGTCGCCTGGTCTGGACGAGCGGCCTCTTTTGTGTAAACTCACTCCACGAATAGTTTACTATCGATTCCTTATAACCTCTCACAAGATCGGCCTCAGGGCTGGTGCAGTCGAAACAATACTGACCACAACAAAGGAGCCTTTCTCACGTCGTGTGTACATAATCAATGTACAGTATGGATTATGCTAAGCAGAATGTGCTTATGCTTCCGCCATGTTTCCCCCTCTGTGTTGCAGTAGTAGTTAGTTGGATGTTGATATTGGCAGTTTGAGGAGGAAGATGCAGACTTTGGTGCTCGCTCCGTCCGTTAACCAGCCTCCCTCTGTCCACCTTGTGTTGATGTCTCAGATTTACTCTGTGCTGGAGCACAGGCCTCCCTCTCCTCAGTCCAGCTGCTGCTTCAGCTCCACACACACTGCAGGTCACACATCTCGACCACACCCGTCTCTTATTTCCTCCTCTCCATCTGACAGCTCAGACTAATGTCCTCGCTCCCTGCCAGCTAATGTGCTGCTGCTGCTGCTCAGAGTGCATCAGCGTGGAGTTTACTTACAGCTGGCAGCGTGGTTGCCGGAGTTGTTATTCATCTCAGGTGCTGGCTTGATGTTTACATTGTGCAGATTTGTTGACGATGTCGTTTTGCAGGAGCAGCGACGGAGGGGAAATGAGCGCAGCCGATTAAAGAAATCACAAGCAGCGGAAGCAGAAGTCGTGTCACACCTCAGAAACAAGCAGTTGTTTTGTTTTTACTCAGCAAATCTAAAGTGAAAATCTCATTCACACCTTTTCCAAAACTTTATGAGCAGATATCAAAACACAGGTTTCATCACAGTAATGCAACATGAGGACTTTGTTTTAAATCCTTTCTTTCTGAGGTCAAGCTGTACTTGAATATCTGCAGAAATTCCAGCCGACATTTCAGTCATCCCTCTCGACATTTCTATGACTTTAGAGAAATTATCCAGCACTCATTCACAATGTGCAGCTATAAAAATCTTCTCTTAACTAGACCGTGTGCTCAGGACTGCGTGGGGATACAAAGGGTGCCAGAGGATTATATTTGTCTAATCAGTAGATGCTGATGATAGTGAAATTCATGCCAAACGCCTCACCTACCTCACATCATTCGTGCGTCAGTGATGTTAACTTTGCCGAAGTCAGACACATCGAAACTAAAGCCAAAACACTTATTTTATTGATTAATAGAAAAGTTGTTTGCTGGAAAATTACTTTGGTTTACTGATAAATTGTTTAAGTTATATATGAAGGAAAAATGCAGAATATTTGCTGCTTTTCTCTGTTTCGTATCGTTGTACATGTTAAGAACTTGGACTGAAGGAACTTGGCATTTAGCTTTTTTCCTTTCCCTTCTTAGCCATGCTAGCAGCTCCGGGTTTGGCCGCGTTGCTCCAGCTGAAATATCTCAACAGCTATTCAGTTGTCCTGAAAGTCATGGTCCCCAGAGGATGAATCCCACCAAGTCTTGTGGCATTGACTCATCTTATCTCAACGTCTTCTGGGTCGACTGGCACAAAATTTGGTAGATATTCATGGCTCAATTTCACTTTGTCCAACGATCAAAGGTCTGCACTCCCATCAGCCTCAGCTGTAATTTGTGTTAAGCGCTAATTAGCGACTCTTAACATGCAGAACTGATGTATGTTAGCATTGTCGTTGTGCTGAAGTGCAGCCTCTCAGAGCTGCTAGCATGGCTGTAGCCCTGTTTTCCGTCATTTAACTGATGAGAAGAGTAATCGTGAAAGTAATCGGTGCATTGGTGGATAATGAAAACAGATGTTAGTTGCAGCTGTAATGGAAACAGTAGTTTTCAGTAGTGACTGCAGACAGTCCTCTTTTAGAGCATTCAGTTACAGTGTAATGAGTAACTTTTCAGCCAAAACTCCAATATCATGCATTAGCAAGACACCCCTCACACTGTTACCCAGTGACTGCATCTTATTGGAGGTTTTTAGACTTTTGTCTGCATTGCAGGAACTTACAGCGGACAGAGTGACCTACTGCCACACTCAAGGACAGCTCACTATTGACACACGCTGACTTGCTGTGGCAGGCAGTGAACCCTCTGTCAGGACTGTCTATAAGGCCAGCTTGCCATTAAACAGCTCTAAACCGAGCCTAGCGCAGCATCACCGAGAGTGTGTCCCAGCTCACGCACTTAATTTGCTGCGGTTTGTGTTTGCCAGCTAACGGTCGGCCCTTCGACGCGATTAGAGTCTTGCAGGTTTTGTACACAGCTGACAGTTTGTGGATACGGCGTCTGTAAGGAGGGTTTGTGCGGCAGGAGTGTGTTGTGCCGTAGCCCCGTCCAGGTTGTGTGTGAGGTGATAAGGGGATCCCCGGCGGTGGGTGGAGCGTCCCCGGGCTGATAACGGCCGCCTGCAGAGCGCTGATACTGGAGACCTGTAGGATGCCATCATTGTGCGTCACTGAGGGCCTCTTCTCTGGATGCGCCGCAGAAACATCCTCTGTAGTCACATTGTGAATTCATGTCAGCAGTGATGCAAAATAAATATTAGATTTTACTCAAGTACTGTACTTAAGTGCAATTTTTAGGTATCTGCACTTCTAACTCAAGCCCATGACATTATATTAACAATGTAAAATTAAAAGTACTCAATGCACAAGCACTGCAGGATTGCACTTAGAGGAAGTACAGTTATACTTATATATACATACAGTGGAATTAAACAGCACTGTTTGTCTCCACATTTAGTATTAATGTCGTCACTTCAGTCTCTGAAATATTCCAAAAGTACGTGTATGCATTGTGAGTCAGTGCCACATGAGGACACGTCTCTATTCTTTGTGTACTACAGCATCGACACAAGCTGGGCTCCCCTCCTCACTTCACTTCACGCTTGTTCTCACAAATACCCGCCAACGGAAACGTGCACGCTCGCACTTCAAACTACGTGAGCTGCATCATTCAAAAGGAGGCGGCTTCGTCATGTGGTGCATTTCGGAGGGGTTGCCCTCCCCCTGTGAAGCACGATAAGAGAGCCATGCTTTAGCCAGATACAGCTATCTGAGCGGTTACCCTTCAACCCGCCATTCCACACAAAGAATACGCAGACACACTGCAGGCAGTTGAGCACAGTGACACGCACAAAATGGAGATTATGACAGGCACCAGAGCTTGTGGGGCCAGAGTGGAAGCTGTGACAGGTGAGATTTCTGTCCCAAAGTCGACCTGTCAGAGATCACATACACCTCTTCAAACAGCCAAAGTTACACTCAGGGCAGGTGTAGATGTGTAGATCCAGCTCCTCCACAATGGAACTGATCAATTGAAACTTAGCACCAAAATACAAACTAAACTGCAGCGACACAGTGCTTTTATTGTTGATTAATTTGACTGTTTTCTAGAGTAACTGATTGTTTGGCCTAGAAAACATCTGAAAACACTCAAACTTGTGCTTGAGGCCAACTTACTGTCATCAGATGCAAGACCCTAATTTACTGTAATGTAGGACAATAAATAGTAGCAAATTCTCAGAGTTGCTCAGCTGGAAGCTTCAGATTTCAGGCATGTTTGCTAGATAGATAGATAGATAGATAGATAGATAGATAGATAGATAGATAGATAGATAGATAGATAGATAGATAGATAGATAGATAGATAGATAGATAGATAGATAGATAGATAGATTAATCGACTAATTGCTGCAGTTTCCTGTGGAAATGATCATCACTGAGCAGTATTACGCAGCACTTTATCTTAGTATTTCCACATCTGGTCATTGTATCACATCTGTATAGTTATAATCTATGAATCCGCAGTTTGTGATTATGCAAACATTGCCCCTTTCATCATGATGCTATCACCTGTTACCAATCACCCTGGTGTTTTCGGTGCATTCCACGTCTTTCCCAGTATTTTGTCTCTCCTGTCCCAACTTGTTTGAAACATTCAGAATGTGTGCTGTTTTCCATTGAGTAAAGGTCAAAAAGGATGAGCAGATTTTCAGGGTTATCGTGTCAAATATCAGTCTGCAAGTAACTTCAGAACAAGCTTCACTCTATCATCTTCTGTTATGTACTTCTCTGATACTGTTTTTATTAAAGTAGTCTCAAATTTCAGTGTAGTCCGTGTTGAAGCCCAGTTAATCGTCACAATCAAATTAACACCTCTGCTGTCTGCCTTCGCTCTCTTTCAGACCACCTCCACAATTCGAGGTCCATCCCGCCGTTCCGTCCCCGTCGCTCGTCTCCTGACACACCCAGACCACCTGAGGACGCCGGCTGCCGTCCCCCCACCCGCCTGCCACGCTGGCTGCCGCCATGACTTCCACCACGGACTTTGACAACGCTGAGATCACGCAGCAGTACAGCCACATCAACACCCGCTTCGACCTCTCTGAGGAGGAGCTCGACAATGACAACAGCTCCGCCAGGCTGTTCGAGCGCTCGCGCATCAAGGCCCTCGCAGGTGAGCGCATGCATAGTAAACAGGCTGTGTCCTCTCTGAGGCTCTCATGTGACGGATTTTTGAGATGACTGTCTCTTTAAGAGCGTGGGAAGGGCAGAGAGGATGAGCTATAACGGGGGTCTGTTTAACTTTGGCAGGTTTGAATGAGCCTGAATGTGTCACTGACCTTCAAAATAAATCACACTCCAGGTGATTCATTATTTTAGCCCAAACTTCTGAGCTCGAGCTCTGCAGGTGCTGCCGTGCGTGTGTTTGTGTGTGCGTGTTTCTCGTGGTGTCACACACCCCCGGCAGCTGAGCCCTGACACCGCTCCACACCCTCTGCGAGCTACCGGGATAGCTTGCACATTCCCAGAATGTCCGCCGTCTGACCGATCTGGACAGCTGCCCTGCCCGTCTGCCTCCCATAGCACACATCTCTGGCATTTCTGGCTAAGCTGGTGAGCTGTGACCCACCTGTGGGGCGGCTGCTAGGGGTTTTAAAATAGCGGAGTTTCTGTGGTGGAAGGAAGCGGAACACAAAAGGGGAGTTCAGGGTCACGCCATGCTCGTATCTGTAAAGCCGGAGACACAGGAGAGGTCAGCCGCAAGGTGGTAAAACATGAGTTCAGCTCTGTGGAGATGGAGCTTCTGCTGAGCGCCGGGATCCTGTAGAGGCTTCTGATGCTATTGTGGACATCAAAACCTTTTCGTCCTTACAGTGTTAAATATAAACACGCTTTTCCACAGGTCCTAATTTAGCAAAGGAAGCAGCAGTTTGCGCTTGTTAAATGTCGAAACACAAGCAGCAATACAAGAACGTTGCTTGTGTAGCCAAAACCTGATGCATCTTTTCCCTCTGTGTTCTCCGTCGTCGTCCTAAAAACACACCAATGAGCTCCAGAGTTGCACTGGGTGACGTGTTTCTTCTTTGCATTGAATCTGGGCGCCGTGGCTGACCTTGATTTGACCCCAGATTCACCTTTCTGCTGCTGAAAATACTCACCAGAGCAGCAACTGTGGATTCATCCGCGGCTGAAAATAGTCCCCACAAAAACACGATTTACTCCTGTTTGAGGAGCTTCTGCTAAATACTGAGCTGTTTTTGGTCATTACAGAGCCTCTTTTAAAAAATGAACTGTATTTGTGAGGTCTTTTGCTTCTGTAGTTGGAACCATTTGGACAGACTCAGCGACCGATTGATTGGCATCAGCTGCATCAGTCACGCTTCACAGTCATTGTCTCATTCATCCAGCTGACTTGTACCGTCCAATCATGGCAGCTTTTATAACTGCAGCTCACTCCACCATCCCAGTTGTTGACTTTACTGAGATCTAGTGTTTTAAGAATTGATTTTAAGGTTCTTAAATGGGCTGGGCCCCTCCTATAGACCTCCTAACCCCTTAGTCTACCTCCAGGTCCCTCAGGTCAGCTGACATTGGGCTTCTGGCTGCAGGGGTGACCGCAGCCCCTACACTGTACAACCGCACCTGCCTCCTTATCAGATCCACCCTGTTCATTAGACCCTTTCAAGCTCAGGCTCAAAACTGTTTATTCACTTCCGTCTAAATCCTCCTGATGAGGCTGATTTTTGACTTTTATACATACCTTTGAGCTCTGTGCATTGACGCCGTTTCTTGTGTCTTTGCCTGCTCTGGTCTGTGCAGCACTTTGGTCAACATGAGTTCAAACATGCTTCATGAACAAATTTGACTTGTTTAGTATAGAAAATGGATGAAAGAATGAATTAAGTCTAAGTTAGAATCAAGATTTGGTTGTGGATGCTCGCTTCAGTACATGATGTGCTTAGCGCATTGATATCCAGGCCTGCAGCACATCTGGGTGGCCAAAATGTTTATCGGGCTGCGCTCTCACCGCTTTCCTCTCTGTCTCTTTAAGTGATCAAGGCTTCGGTGTGGGTGTTGGTGATATTGTGTTAGAGTGCTGCTGCACTGATGTTTCTGTAATGCAATCAGTGTTTCCTGTCAGAGAGGGAGAGAGTGGTACAAAGAGGGAGGAAAGTGAGGAGAGAGGCTCTGAATGACACCCACTGCTGATTTACAGCTCGTGAACTCTCCGGCATGCCTTCAATGCACACACAGATCGTACTGGATATCCAGGCTCCTAACATAAACCTAAAAAAAGACACGTTCCTCTGAGATGGACCGGTCCATGCTGGATTGTTGGCACTGGAAACCACAACTGTGCCATCCATGCACTCCACATTCAGTGATGACACGACCGTGTGGGAGTAGCTGGGTGGAGGGAGGGAGTCGTGTGAGCATGTGGATGTATTGAAACATATTGTATGCATGGATGAGGCTGGAGAATTCACTCTGAAGGCTGCCTGAGCTCTTGCGCCGCCTGAGAGCGGAGGCATAGCATCGTCACGGCAGCGGCGAGGAGAGAGTGAGGAAGAAAGAAGGAGGGAGGGAGGGAGGGAGGGAGCAGGAGTGAGCACAAGAGGGATCTGGAAAGGAGGACAGAGAGCCAAGAGACAGAGAAGAGGAGAGACGTGGAGTGCCAAGCTCCTCTGCCGGCTCCAGGCTGTGTGTTGTTGTTGTCGTTTGGGGGGTCAAGATGAGCAGCCCCTGCCTGCTGCGCGCTGGCCCTATAGGCCAGCCCCGGCTCCGAGAGGTCAAGATCAGCCTGAAGGCCGGCAGCAGGGAGACCGCAACCATCCGGAGCAGCAGCGGGGGGACCAAGGAGGCCGCCAGCCGCACCTATGCCCCGGCGGAGAAGGAGGCCCCTGCCCGGGTCGGCATGAGCAGCAGCCGGAGCAGGAGCACCCCGGCGGTCCACCGGGCCCAGAGACCCGAAAGCAGGAAGGGGGCGAGGGGGAGCAGCGGTGGGAAGCAGCAGGAGCCCGAACACCACCCGGAGAAGAACGGCACCCTCCTGCACATCCCGCTCACCGTGGCGCCCGCGGGACTCTCCCCCTTCTCTTCATCCTCCTCCTCGTCCTCCTCCTGCACCCCCAGACGTCAGCGGGTCTCTCACCCTCACCCTCCCCCCGCCCTCCTCTCCTCCTCCTCTTCCTCCTCTGCTAAAAGTATGAAGCGGGCGCGCTGGCTGAGTTACAGCACCTCCAACATCTGCTTCAACTCCATCCTGGACGGACGCTTCAGGCAGCTGCAAGGTACAGGGTCCCGACGGAAGAGCTGTGTGTGTTTGTGCATCTGTGTGTGTTTGAGAGGTCCGTCCTCTCCCGCCTCACACACCAGAGAGGTAACACTTTTCCAATCACGCCCCTCCCTTCCCCAACTTGTGTTTGTGTTCAGGCCAGGATGGATCGCAGGGAGGCTGGGCTGTGATTGGAGTGTGAGCTTAGTTTGTCGTCCTGATCTGAGGAGTGGAGGAAGGTGGCAGCAGCAAAAAGTCTGAGCTTTCATAGCCGTTGCCCTTTTATTAAATGTATATGGTAGTTATTTATTTATTTTCAGGAAGCTGTGGCTCTGCCCCAATTGTTCACTGACTTGGCTTTGAATAATTCATTGGGAAACTCCTAAAAAGGTTGTGATGTTTTTCCCTCCAACGCCGTTCATTGCTGCTGGTGTTCTGCGCTCATACATGCTCAATTTTCTTTAAATTAACCTAATTTTTCCATTTCGCCTCCTCTCTATTTGGCCCTTACCCTTCACAAAACTGTTCCTAAGAACAAAGTATTCCTGTCTTTTGATCCTAACCTTTTTTTTTTCTGAACGACTGCATCTGCGGTGTTAAAAAATAATCATTTTCTCTGGCGGTTTAACTTTCCCCTGCCTGTGTTATTAAGGTTTTAAGAGAGGTTTGCCGTCACTGTGGATTTTTGTTAGCTTGCACTGTGCTATCCAACTCCCCGATGACAGGAGTGCATTAGTGAGAGGAAGAAAATGGAGGAGACGATGCAGGAACAGAGAGGGGAAACATGCTTTTTTCTGCCTCTGCTAGATTTCAAGTATCGATGGATTCTGAAGGGGCAGGGGCACCTGATACGCGAAGCGGCAAACTTTTGAGGAGAGGTTGTTCGGAGCCAAGCGTATCGATCCGCCAGCTGCATTTCATGACATTTTATTAACTTTTTATTCACCGCTTATTAGGGAGATCTGGTGGAGCCTGCAGGAGAATCAAGTCGGACAGAACAACAATAACAAAAACAGGCTGATTTGCATTCGTCGATTTCAACCGTTCGTCTTTTCTCTTACGTCTTTCTTGGAAATTGACAAACTCATTGCTGATGAGTGTTTCCGCTGCTGTTCCCTCTAGTTTTCTTTCTTTTTGTGATATGTTTACCTTTAACATGCACACCTTCCCCTTCAGAGCTATTACTGTGTAAATATGCTCTGCAAGCCTCTTGCAGATCATGTGCATCTTAAAAAAGAGCACTAAACTGATTTTGCATTGCACTTTTTTTTTTCACACTTGCATTTAAAAATCATTGCAACACATCCAGAGACATTGTCTTTATTCCTCTCATTGTTCTTTCTTGTCAAAAGAAGCCTACATTACCCATAATTCAACTCAACTGCCAACAGTTTGGCTGGAGGTGTGTTCAGGTGTGTTGGCGTGTGCTAGCAGTGGCTAACGTAGGCGGCTGGAGAGGTCTCACTTCTTTCTAATGTCCACACTCCCAGATTTTTGACATTTTCACACTTGTAGTCTTTAGCCCCAACTGACTCAAGTGATGTCACTTAAGGCAGTTCATCACATTTCAAGCCACATAGGGTTTTTGCACAATTCACATTTGCAGTAGTTTTCACACCTGTAAACAGACTTTCATGGAGTTCCTCTTTAATCTTTATGTGTCCACATGCTGTTTGGTTTGACAGCCTCTAATGTGCACTAATCTGACGTTTAGTAGTTGCAGAATGTGAATTTGTTTAGTGGAAGCTCAGATAATTCACCTCAGACTGAAGACATGCAGGAAAGCCAACAGCGGCGGTGTTATAGAGACATGATATCATGGCTGCCGGACAGGTCGCAGTGGCAGTGCCATGACTCAGGCATGTAGCAGCGTGTCATAGGACCACCAGTCACATCCAGTAAAGGCTGACTGTGGGAAAAGACGGATCAAGCTGTATACAGGGAAAATCCATCAGCATGAATAAGTCATGTGGCTTTCAAAGGCTGGATGAGAGATTACAGAGTAAAAGCATGTGAAACAGAGGAATGTTTAGTAAGGCTTGTACTGATACTGTATGCAGGAGGAAATAAACCGGGAAGCTGGACGAGCACAGCAGTGACAAGCTGCTGCTGCAGTCCGGCCAGTGTGGAGAAAGTGTGTCAGGAAGTGAAAAAAGTTGGATACTGTATATGACTGCTGCGCTTGCTCAGCAATATTTAATTCATGTAAAAAGACAGTGTGACAATGGCAGCTCCTGTAGGAGCACAACCAGACATTAAACGTACAGCGAAGCTCAGTTCATCCCATCGGACGGACTGCTTTCCTATTTATGAACCGTGCCTAAATGTCTCATTTGTGTTTTCAGAAAGCTAAACCTCACTTTCAGCAGTCCTGGTAGAAAAATCCAACTTGTACACAAACTTTGATATAAAACCTTTAGGTAACTTTGGAAACAAATGAATGGAAAGTTTAATTTGTCAGAAACAGGAGGCTTATGTGGTCTGGTATGACAGCAGGCTAGTTTATGGTGGCTAACGTTAGCTAAAGTTATCACACAGAGAGATATTTCTGTGTAAGCTCCCTTAGCTAGAGCTCAATAACTAGCTTCAAATAAATTATATATTGCCTAACTGGGAGATATGTGTGACAATTCCTGCTTGTGTTCAGCTTTATTTTGACATCTTAAATGAAATGAACCGAAGAAAATCTTTGTAAATGAAATGAAATTCGGCGTGTCTTTGTTCTGTATTTGCTGCTGGTGGCCACTGCTCAGCACAAGTTACACAGTCATGCTTTCAGAGTGGATAATATATTCTCTCTTGGTGTATGTAAGCAGCAGAGACAAAATAAGTAGGTGGAAACTGGGCAGCAAACCAAAATACTGATACTTTAGAACAAATACCCCAATATCCCTAAATGAGGATGTAATCTGGGGATTTGACTGGTGACAAAACAAGAAAAATAATTAATTTTTAAATAAGTTCTGGCATTTTATCACTGCCTTAAAGACCTAGAAAAGACAACATCAAACCCACCGCTGATGATACTGCATCTTCTATCCGTAATCATTTAAAACTCATATTGATTTCCTGCAGCTCTGCAGGGGTTACCTCCCCTGAAATGTTGTGCTTTAGCAGAAGTTCGTTTTGGTCGCTGAGGGCTGTGTTGAGCAGCGAGCGAACGGAGGCCTGTTGTCATATCGAGCTTGTTGAACTACTCATCTGGAGACGGCTCAGCGGGACGCATGCGAGCAACAACCCTCCCTCCTCCTCCCGCTCCTCCTCCCCCTCTGTTGTCCCATGCTTTCCAAATGGCCAGGAGCATCGGCGCGCTCTCCGTCTCCTCTCAAGGTCCCGTGATGCGAGGGGATGCGGGGGACCGTGTTTGGGGACGTGCTTCCATTGTCCTCCACTGTGAGAGCAGTGCAGAAAGCGCTTGTCACAGGCTTTATTGCTCATTGTCTTTTTTTTTTGTCTGACAGATAATGATGTGGCAGTTTGTGCTAAATCCACGCCGACACCTCGACAGCAGCTATGAGTTATTAGCACGTCTTTAACTGGCTTTAGTTTTTCATTGGGTACCCGTGTGGGTGCAGCCGAGCAGTGCGTGCTGTTGTTCTGCTGAGGGGAGCAGAATGAAGCATGATTTATTTACTCTACTCTGCTGCGCCGTGTGTTTTACATACAATAAACCCAGGTTTCTTCTCTATGATGGTGCTGAATGGAGCTGGAGCGTTTTAGGGTCATTTTCAGCAGTATGGGAGAGACTGTGGTGTAGCTTGCTCTGTTTTCCTGTTTGGGTCTCTGTAGATTGAACCTGCATCTCCGTCACCCCTTCCATTACTTTCTTCTTGCCCTCCATCGCCTGCCCTCTTTTTCTCTTCCCTGGTTTAGCTTTGCTGTGTCTCACTCTGTTTTATTGAATCTTTCTTAACCTTTCATCTGATATCTTCAACTTATCCTCTCCTTTCTTTTCCTTTCCTTTCCTCCCTTCTCTTCTTCTGTTCCTGCTCTTTAGCTGCTCCTGGCTTGTTCTCCACAGCCTTGGGGTCTGAATCATTTATTACTGGAGTCATTAAGGATGCAGTCCTTTGCACTCTGTAGTTTGCCGTCATATTTGGGTTCAGGAATAAACAGGGCAAACCATGGCAGGCAGGCCGAGGGGAAGTCACGTGTTGCAAGATGGGACGACGGAGAGGAAAATGTCTCATTACCAGCGGTTGACCTGATAATCTTTAAGGAGCTGTGTGTGTGTCGTTGTGTATGTATGCAGTCCATGTGAGTGTGCAATACTGACACCTACTACTATTAATTACTTAAAATTACTATAACCCAAAAAGTAGGACACTGTGTAAAACATAAATAAAACAGAATGTGATGACTTGCTCATCCTTTTTGACATATACTTAATTATTATTAGTTGCCAGTGAATTTATGGGATGTGTGAGACAGTTTTCAGCCAGATGTCTTCTATAAAGCACATCTGTCGCAACGTTTTGTTTTTATCCATTTTGACCCTGTTACATAAACCAATTGATCAAATTAAATAATTAATCAAGTAATTAAACTAACAAGATCAGCCTCTAATTCATCAATTTTCATTTAACCCATGAACTGTTTTCTTCAATTATCTAACACATGAGAGTCAAACAGAGTTCATTGCGCTGGACATCAATTACTATGTGTGTTAGTATTGTGACATTGATTTTAAGGATGCTGCCAAGCGCTTTAAGCATCGGTAAAGTAAACACAGTGGCTAATCAGTCGTTATGAATCCAGAGTTTATGCTTGATATGTTGGAGTGAAACCTTACAGAAACATGTTAAATGTCACGTGTGCATATGAGCAGCAGTCTAAGTGAACACTTTGCTTGGATGTATGTTTTTTTTGCACCTTATTTCTGGAGCAAGATCAACGCATCGACTGGGCTGTTGTTAGCTTATTGCAAATATATCGTTATTGGTGCATATGGAGGCCGGTCAGCGACAAGAAACTGCAGTAAAGAGATGCTAAAAGTTTGGTTCAGATAATCTGGAAACAGGTTGAATTAACTGTAAACAGTCCTGCTCAGTACACACCACAGTTCTTACTCTGCTCTCTATTCTGTGCGAATAACAGGAAGTTTAGCATGCAGGTAGATATGATGCATTTTCATAAGCCAACCCCACACACACCCACCCACTCACACCTCTCCTGTTCCCATTCCCATGAAGTGTGTCCACAGACAAAATAAACAGAGTGGAGAACACAGGGTCACGCTGACATATGGTCCCATCACAACTGCTGTTATTTTCGCTGCCGAGTAGGAGGCACATCTGCCGTGCACAGAGATGCGTGAGCCCGGAAAGCCACCATGTGGGCAGCGCTCATCCTCCCAAAAACCTCTCCAGGTCTGGTGCTCGCTCCCTCCGCAGCTCTGTCGTTCCCGAGTTTTCATGCACAATTGCAGTCGAGGAACTTCAGCATAAATACCGTGCACCTACGCTTCGCTGTGCAGAGAGCTTGTTTGTGTTTACACGTTATGCATGTGATGATATTATGCAGCATCGCTTCCCTTTCTGCTCTGCGAGGAGGATGAGGAGACAGATGGTTCAAGTGAGGCTTTTCCTTTCTGAGTGTCCTTTTCTGATGGTGTGCATCAAATTTGTTGGTGGTTTAATAGCCAAGGCTGGTTTGACCAGTGGTGACTGAATCTTCAGCAGCATTTTAACAAGATGATACTTCCAATAAAAGACTGTAGAAATGTTCAGCGGGGGTAATGTATCTGGTCCAGATCTTTTAAAGTGGCCTCATTTTAACAAATCCCTATTTGACAACGCAGTGCTAAAGTGACTGAGTGTCACAGTGAGGCTGTCCTAGCCAGCAGGGCAGCGCTGTGACAAAGTCTGTCCATTTAATTAAAGACTAATTGAAGTTTTAGTTATGGACATGGCTGCGTTATTGAAGGGTCCCTGTCTGAAGTGACTGTTAACATTTCTTAGACGCTCACAGAGCTCAGTGAAAACTGTCCTCGTCACATTTTTTAATATTGCCAAACGAACCCAATCAGAGACTTCTTTATTTTTTTCTTCATATTACGCCCACGCAGCATTCTGAGGTTACAGTAACATTTCAAGTAAATCAGAAGAGCGGAATAACTCAACCCTGATTCCAAATAAGTTTGAAATTAAAGAATGTGATCATTTGCTCATCCTTTTTCACATACAGTCCACTAAAGACAGCACAAAGACAATATCCTCCTGACACCCAGTCTATTCATTTATGTCCTCTGTAGTGGACATTTGTTTTTGGTCTATATCTTTTGATTCATTTGAGCTACCCAGCTAAGTCCTGGTGTGCTCAGTAGAGGACATCCTGGCCTTTCCAATGACATCTCATATGTTTGGGTGGGATGAGGGGAACTTTGTTTTCATGCTGAGACAAAGTGGAGACTGCAGCAAAATGCAAATGCCAGGAAAAGAGAAAAGATAAGTCAAATATTGTTTTTAAACCATGGTAATCATATATTCTCTTGTTTATGAACATGTCAGAAATCATAAAATTGGAGTCAGAGTTCAGTTAAACTTTTTGTTAGGAAAAATAATAGCAATGTTATGAATGTTTGATAATGTCAATTTTGTTCAGTAGTTCAACAAAAAGTACAGGTCACATGTTCAGTTTCATTTAAAAAATAGATTGACCTTCTTGTTTTCTTGTCAGCCTGTTATGATTTCGTTGTGTTATGGTGAAATCGTTGTTAGCCCACTACGGTGGACATGCTGTAAAATCCATCCATCCATCCATTTTCTATACCGCCTATCCCTTTCGGGGTTGCGGGGGTGCTGGAGCCTATCCCAGCTGTCAACGGGCGAGAGGCGGGGTACACCCTGGACCGGTCGCCACACAACCATTCACACACACACTCACACCTATGGGCAATTTTACAGTCACCAATTAACCTAATGAGCATGTTTTTGGTCTGTGGGAGGAAGCCGGAGTACCCGGAGAGAACCCACACATGCACGGGAAGAACATGCAAACTTCACACAGAAAGGCCCCGCCTGACCCGGGAATTGAACCGGTAACCTTGTTGCTGTGAGGCACGCGCACTACCTGCTGCGCCACTGTGCAGCCCATGCTGTAAAATCTAAAATAAAAATATTTTTACAAAATTCTAAATTGTGAGTTGTTGTTTTAGCTCCAAAGAGGCAGGAAATTACATAATAATAATAATAATAATAATAATAATAATATAAAATAAATTGAAAAATACTTTTTTCCTTGGTTCTCAGGAGGATATTTAATGTTTGGCTTCATCAGCTTCATTGATTTTTGTGTATTTGCTTATTGTGAATCTGATGCAACAACACGTTTCGAACAAGTCGAACAGACTGGGAAAGCTGTGGTATGATCCAAAAATACCTGTTTGGATCATACCACAGGTAAACAGGTTGATTAGTAACAGGTGATAGTGTCATGATTGGGTATGAAAGGGGCATCCTGGAAAGGCTCAGTCGTTCACAAGCGAGGATGGAGCGAGGTTCACCACTCTGTGAACACATGATTGGATGAAGGAGATCACTGGATGGACTCAGGAGCACTTCAGGAAACCACTGACAGTAAACACAGTTTGTTTTCAGGGTTAAATGTTGAATATTGTGCTGTTGTGTCAGTGTGTAAACTTCGGACAGGAGCTCCCTCTGTAGATATAAAGTCCTCATTTAAGGCAGTGAAAACACTAAGATTTGTATTTTCAGGTGATTATACACTAATGGAAACATAGCTATGAGTATTAAATTGCATTTCTGTCAATAGAGTCCATTAATCCTGCACGCTGGACCTTTACGACTTGATTTTGAGAGTTAGGCTAGAATAAGATCTGGGATTAAGGACCAGAGAATGCATTATGTCAGTGAGAGTCCTCACAAGGCTAGAAGTACAATTTTATATGTGTGAGTGTGTGTGTGCGTGTAGCTGCAGCCCTTTATGCATCCATGACACACAGAGCGGGAGCAGAGGAGGGCGATGGAGGCCGCGATGTAACCCGGTCGCTGTGTTTTTACAGAGTCCTGACCTCACACCCTGCACGCTGTTACTGGCTGAAGGCCACACACACTCCGCCCAAAGGTTGATGCCCAGAAAGGTCCAGACCACAGCAAAATAACAAGAAAATACAGGCAGAGGGCGAGGTCTAGATACATACACCGCCACACACTTCTCTATCCTATGTGATGAATAAGAGGGATATTTTGCGAGTCTGTACGTTGTTTTCAAGTGAAATCCTGCACTTTTTCATACCAGTGTCCTATGTAGGAGGGTGGGGGGCTGTGTACATGTCTGCGCCCATTGCCTCATTGGTCACGGTTATGGAAATCATATTTCCTGGAGGCAGAGCTGATGTGAAGGTAGAAATACTGTTATTTGGATTAAATTAATGGAGCCAAAGAATCATTTCTGAGTGCATGTTTGCTGCAGACTAAGCTCACTCACTGTTATTGATAACTGGGAATGTCCAGGCAGCTCAGCTCTGCAGCAA
Organism: Chaetodon trifascialis; assembly: GCF_039877785.1. Classification (NCBI taxonomy): domain Eukaryota; kingdom Metazoa; phylum Chordata; class Actinopteri; order Chaetodontiformes; family Chaetodontidae; genus Chaetodon; species Chaetodon trifascialis. The sequence goes on from NC_092069.1 coordinate 22,224,985, forward strand.
GGATTAATTCAAGTGGTAAGATTTCCTCAACCTCTAACTATCTTAAGTGCCCTTGAGCAGGACAGTTAATCCCCGTCAGCTGCAGCGCTGCTGTTCTGTAGACGGTTTTTCATGTTCTTTCTTAACTTTGTGCTCCCATCAGATGAGCGCGAGGCGGTGCAGAAGAAGACCTTCACTAAGTGGGTCAACTCAATCCTGTCACGGGTCGGCTGTCGCATCTCTGACCTCTACCTGGACCTGCGGGATGGACGCATGCTCATCAAACTGCTGGAGGTGCTGTCCGGCGAACGACTGGTAAGAAGTCAAACCTTTAATTTCTTGGGCTTTTCTCTCATTTTCGATCTGTCTGACACTCGTTCTCATTTCTGTCTTCAGCCAAAACCCACTAAGGGTCGAATGCGTATCCACTGTTTGGAGAATGTGGACAAGGCTCTGCAGTTCCTCAAAGAACAGAGGGTCCACCTGGAGAACATGGGCTCCCACGACATCGTCGACGGCAACCATCGGCTCATCCTCGGCCTCATCTGGACCATCATCCTTCGCTTCCAGGTAAGCTAAGAGACTGGCTACACTGAAGGCACACATTTACTTAGCATGTTTGTATCATCACATTAAAAGTGATTTCAGGTCATTTCATGAATGCAACAAAACACAAAAAATTAAGTAAATGACATAAAAGGTTTAGTAGTGTAACTCTGCTGAATGCTGAAGTAGTATATGTACGTTAAATAACATTAATATAGTTAGAATAATAAAAGCAAATTATATGACATATACTGCAGTGTTAGTATATATTGTATACTACACTATAAATATATGCATTTATGTATATGATGTCCATAATGTACAGGGCCAGTGTGCCAGATACTGGTTAATCAGTGGGTGTTGTAGTCTGTATATAATGAATGGGTACAGTTAGCAGACATTTTCTTCCAAAAAATGTTTCCCCAAACATGCTTTTAGCTTAAATAAAAGCTTTTTCAGAGAGTATTCTAGCTCATTTTAGTGTTACTGGGGTGTGAATGCACGTAGCACAGAAACAGAAACAGGCAGCCTTGGGATGTTTTCGACTTTTTCTTTTTCCTCGAATGTGATGCCTTCAGGTTCCAGCCATTATTATCTGCTGTTAGAAGCACATCCAGAACATCAGAACATGTCTGTCTGACTCTTTCATCTTCTTGGAGGGGGCATATATTTATTTTTAATTTGACAGCAGCACCGTTATTTTTAGACATGTTAGTTCAAACAATATGGCCTCCTGCGTTATTCAGACTTCTCAAAAGAGAGGAAAAAAAAACTGAAAACAGGGAAAGAAAGGAGTTGACTTGGTCCTGTCTGCATCTCTTCAGTCTGCATAAACCAAGGAGAACCAAAGCTGGCTAAATTTAGCCCTCTCTCAGGGCCTGTCTCTCAGATCACATCACTGCTCTAATTACTGGCCCGCTGTGTGGGAAAATAAGAACTTCAATAATTACTACCCCTCCCTCCATCAACCGGACCCCAGGTTTAGATTTTGAGACTCCAGTCGGCTAATAATATTGATGATCTATCACTCGAGATTAGTTTTGTTTTGCACAAATAAAAACCTCTAAGTGCTTGTGTAAGCTCTGATAAATAATGTATTTCTAAGGGGTTTTTGTGCCACTTTACCAAAATGTTCCCTACCGGTGCTCCCTATTAGAAACACGTTACCACCAGTTAGCTCTTTCTTCTCTGCTGTGAGTATTTCTTTTTTGATTTAAACCTCACAGTCATTAGTGAAGTTTCATTATTTACCACCCAGCTGTGCTCGTTGTTCTTCATCAGATCCAGGACATTGTTGTGGAAACGGGCCAGGCGGACCAGAAGGAGACGCGCTCAGCCAAGGACGCTCTTCTTCTGTGGTGTCAGATGAAAACTGCAGGGTAAGTGGAATGCGTGACCTTTAGCATCACCAAGCTGTTGTAAATACCCTTTGGGGAATTCATATGAGAATCCACTCCTGTGCACAGCTGTAAATTCTTGAGGGTTAGAAATATTTTTTGTGCATCTTTTAGACTCCCATTCAAAACTCACTTTTAAAAACTGCTTTTAATATTTGATTTTATGTCCCGTACTTACATTAATTTTCTTGTTTACATGTTTAATTTGTTATGTAAAGCATCTTTGAATGCTCTATAAATAAGACGAAGTAGATACCATTTTTTTATTTTTCCAATTTTTATGGTTGAAAACAAAAGCAGTCACAACCACAAATATTTTCTCTTTCATTTGAATTTTTAATTACATTTACTCTGTAAGTTCATCAATTATCTCTCTTTCAAGTCTTTAAGCTAACCTAAGCTAACCAGCTGCATTTTTCACAAAACCACAAATTATTTACTGTGATTTTCTCATTTAACTCGCCCCAAGAGAGCAAATAAGCAGGATATTTCTCAAAACGACAAAGTATTTGTCCATTTAGTGGTGGTGGTAGGCTAATTTTGTCATCCTTGGACAGAGCCAGGCTCGCTAACCTAAGCTAGCCAGCTGCTAGCTGTAGGCTTACAGATATGAGTGTGGTGTTGATCTTCTCATCTGCATAAGAAAGCAAAAATAAGCAGCATATTTCTCAAATAGACAAAGCATTATAATAAGCAAGATTTAAAAGTGTTAGTGAGCAAATTTTGTTATCTTTGGATGAGCCAGGCTAGTCATTTCCACCTGTTTACACTCTTTAAGCTAACCTAAGCTAACCGACTGCTAGCCATAGCTTCACATTTACCGTACAGACATGAGAGTGTTGATCTTCTCATTTAACTCACCGTAAGAAAACGAATAAGCAGTATATTTCTCAAAATGACACTCATTTAATTAGTGAAACTTAGAAGTGGTGGCAGGCTGTTGAACAAGGTTAAAGGTCTTCATTTCAAATATTGTAAGTTGCTAGCATTCAGCTAATTTCATATTTCAGCATCTTTGCCTCTAAATTTTCTACCTCTCAAGATTCTTGAATATGTTTTGGGTGCAAATCACACAAAAACACTTCAGCTGCTCAGGCCTGAAGCTACAAGAAATTAGTGGTTGATAATTAGGATGCACATGTTGAGGAGCAGAACAGATCCCAGACACTGATTTAAAACAGGAGCCTCTCAGCTATGTCCCCTATGTTCAGTCAGTGACATGCCTTGGCTTTTGTTTTGCAGGTATCCCAATGTCAACATCACAAACTTCACCACCAGCTGGAAAGATGGCATGGCCTTCAACGCTCTCATACACAAACACCGGTAAGGGGAGATGAATGGTCAAATCCACTCTCACCAGCTCTGAAATGTAAACACACACGAAGCCCATCTGCTTAGTGTTTCTCTGCCTCATTCGCCATCTCTTTTACTGCCTCATTGTCATTTTTCTCTTCTTTACTCGCTCCCTCTTTCTCTCTCAGCCCTGATCTGGTGGAGTATAACAATTTGAAGAGGTCCAACCCGACCCACAACCTCCAGAACGCCTTTAACGTAGCAGAGCAGAAGCTTGGCGTGACCAAACTGTTAGACCCAGAAGGCGAGTCACTGATGGAGGCTGCGCCTTCATGGAGAACTAAATGTTTATGAGCTTTAAGCCTGGTGGAAAAAAGGAGCTCAGGCCCAGAGTTGTCTCCGGCTTGGCTGTTACTGACTTGTGTGCCGTTTTGTTTTGTAGATGTGTTCACAGAGAACCCAGATGAGAAGTCCATCATCACATACGTCGTGGCATTTTACCACTACTTCTCGAAGATGAAGCAGCTCGCTGTGGAGGGCAAGAGAGTGGGAAAGGTGAGAGGCAAAGATGGAGCTTGTTTACTCATACGTCAAGTTTGTTGAGCCTGCTGCCCTCACTGTCTTTGACCTCCTTCTCCAGGTTCTGGATCACGCCATCGAGACCGAGAAGATGATTGATAAGTACGAGACGCTGGCTTCGGACCTGCTGACGTGGATCGAGCAGACCATCATCGTGCTGAACAACCGGAAACTTGCCAACTCTCTGACGGGAGTTCAGCAGCAGCTTCAGGCCTTCAACACCTACCGCACTGTAGAGAAGCCTCCCAAGTGAGTCCAGCTGAGATAGCTTCCCATTACATTACACTACACTCTGTTCCTACTCTAATCTGCTTTCTTTGTCCAGTGCTTTTTAGTCTTTAAGAGAAAAAGAAAACACACGGCTCATCTTTACAAAGATTCATATTGAGCAAATTATATTAAATATCAACTAACAAACAAAACACAAATTACAACTGTAATTAACACGACTTTTCAAAGCACCTTCTGAGCAACTGGATTTATGTTTTCTATGGAATCTAATTAAAACTACAAACCTCAAACTTTCCCTCAATAACTTTTTAATTTTGGGCACAAAATAGCACCAACAAATCTCATTGAAACAGAAGAGGGATCACAGTTAGCAATTTATAGCTATTCTTTAAAAAAAGTTTTGTATGTAATCTTATGTATTCTGTTACGTGATATCTGGTTTTTGGTTTGGGTTTCTTTCCAGCCGAATTCAGTCCATTTAACATAAATTCAAACTTCGTTTAAAGTGATTCAAGTCAGTCACTGTTTTCTTTTTAATAAATGCACATGAACTGCCTCATATTAAAATAAGTTCACATCTCTTTTATTGATTTTGTCATCAACAGATATAATGTATAATCCCACATTTATATCAGCCCAATTAATTATCTGCATTTAGACAAATGGAAAAATTAATAAATAGTAATAGAATAACTCAGATGCTGAATGGAAGCAAACAAGAAAAACATAATTATTCTTAGAATTTATATGTATTTATATACAGTCGCAATAATAAATAACACTACATTATAATAGAAATACATTGTACATTGATAAATGTGTTTTGGAACCATCTGGACTGTATGTGTGAGTGGACGTGGATGCGGTTCATCTGAACTGAACCTTTTGTGTGACTTGTGTTTGTTTTCTTTCAGGTTCCAGGAGAAGGGAAACCTCGAGGTGCTGCTGTTCACCATCCAGAGTCGTATGAGGGCCAACAACCAGAGGGTCTACACGCCTAAAGAGGGAGCCCTGGTCGCAGATATCAACAGGGTGAGGAGGAGAATCGTGTGTTTTTTAATCCCTTATCAGTTAATCTTCAGATAATTTTCTAGATTAATTGATTAATCATGTTGTTTTGCCCACAAAAAAACCCCAAAAGACACAGTTTATTATCACATAATCCTCATAATTTCGAAGCTGGAAGCAGGGAATATTTGGCATTTTACTTAAAAACCAAAACAAAACAGACTAATCAGCTCACTGATTTCTGGACTAATCATTTCACCTGTAGTCTCGATAAAGAAAATATTTGTTTTTGGATTCTTCCTGTGAAGCTTGTGTGTCAGTCTGTGGCTTAAAGCTCAGGCTTTTGGCTCAGCTAGATGTACGACATTCATTCATTTAGCAGAGCACAATCCCAAGGCAACAATTAAACCGCAGATGAATTGAATTTTACTGTTAATCTGACAGTGCAATTCAGTAAAACGGGCAATAAAAGTCATCTCTGGAGGAAAACATAGGTCTGACTATTGCAGGGACAAGAAAATAAAAATGTGTTTCTCAGAAGAAAGAACATGTCCGCAGCACAGGGATCTATTTCCTCTGATGTAACTCAAAATTAGAAATGTAATCACAGTTAATGTAACCAGATCTGAAACAATGAGTCAGTTGGATTGACAGAAAATTAATTGGGAACATTTATTCATTTATTTTGAGATTAAATCAGCCTCTTTATTAGTTGGAAAAAACATTTGAAGGCATCATCTTGGGCTCTCTGAGGTTTTAATGGGCATTTTTCACAATTAGTTTTGACATTTCATTAACCAAATGAAATGCAAAGAATACAGTTGATAATGAAAATAATGGTCAGTTGCAGCCCTAATTGTAAGGTCCTTGCAGTGAGTGAGTATATGCTATCATTTAAAGAGAAACCTGTTTGCACATCAGCACGTCTACCCTACAGCGTCCTTGAACACAACACTTCAGGAGCTGTTCTGAAGCTGACCTCGACCTCTGAGGTCTTTGTGAACAGGATCAAGCAAAGAACTTCTAAGTCTGAAATGGAAAGCGTCACATTGCTATTACACCCCCAACCGAGCAAAAGCTGCGAACTCTCGTGATGCATCTCGCCATGTGTGCAGGCCTGGGAGCGTCTGGAGAGGGCGGAGCACGAGCGGGAGCGAGTCCTGAGGGATGAGCTGATCAGACAAGAGAAGCTTGAACAGATGGCGAGAAGATTCGACAGGAAGGCTGCCATGAGGGAGACCTGGCTGCTGGAGAACCAGAGACTAGTGGCTCAGGTACAGCATCAGTCACAAAACTACGAGCATTACATGATGTTATTGGATAGATACGTAGACTTTATTGATCCCCTAATGGAAATTGCAGTGTTGCAGCAGCAATTAACATGTCACAAAACACACAGCAGAGCTGAAGAAGCCTCCAACTGAAAACACTATGTTGATGTTATCTATTTGTTCTGAGGTGCCTCTTGAAAAAGATCTTGATCTCAGTTAGAGATAAAAAATAACAGGTATAACAGCAGGTATTAAGTTAGTTTGCACATTGATAATGAGAGACAGACAGCAGAAACAGGTTGCCATGAAAAAATGGAGGGATGATCACAAAATGCTGGAAGCCACAGGACACAGCCCTGCCAGCGGCATCACACTATATTCCAGTGACCTATAGGTGGCAGTAATGCTCCAAGATACGCTGCAATGTGCCCTCAAAGGCAGGGAAGAAGACTGCAAGCTAGAAAACATGGATGTATACAACACTGCATTTAAAATACTAATGTTTGTGAGGAATACAACGCATTCAGCACATTTGATGGAGCTCAAGGATACACTCAGTGTTTTAACGAGAAACACTGAATGTAAATCTAACTTTTGTTTCTTTAAATGGAAGCTCCACAAGGCACCTTTAAGGAAAAGCTGCAGTTCATTTTAAACACTAATGCAAGTAAAAGTGCATTCAAAATTTAGTACAGAAGTATTATTAAAAAGTGTCCACTTTGTTTATCTGATGATGTTTACTCTCTGCTCCTCTCCCCTTAGGATAACTTTGGTTACGACCTGCCGGCGGTGGAGGCAGCGAAGAAGAAGCACGACGCCATTGAGACGGACATCGCTGCGTATGAGGAACGCGTTCAGGCCCTGGTGAACATCTCGAAGGAGCTGGAGTCTGAGCGATATCATGACGCCAAACGCATCGACGTGCGGAAGGACAACATCCTGCGGCTGTGGGACTACTTGCAGGAGCTGCTGAAGGCTCGCAGGGGGCGTCTGGAGAAGAACCTGACCCTGCAGAGGATCTTCCAGGAGATGCTGTACATCATCAGCTGGATGGATGACATGAAGGTACAGCACAGGAGGCAATATTCATCAACTAACAACATGTGTTTTCTACACGCTCAGCTGATCAGAACATCACCTCCTCTCTTTAGGCTCGACTTCTGTCGCCTGACTTTGGGAAACACTTGCTGGAAGTGGAAGACTTGCTACAGAAACACGCTCTGTTAGAGAATGACATCGCTCTGCAGGCAGACAGAGTGCAGAGCGCCAGCGCTGCTGCTCTCAAGTTCGCCAACGGAGATAGTAAGTGCAGAGGCTCATTAAAACTCCTGTCTTGGTTTTATTAGGCATGAGGACGCTAAATAGATTGTACGCCATGGACCTTGACCAAGGCAGAGTACTGAACGTCAGCACTTTTTGAGCACCCACCAAATGTGTCTGTAGCATTGAGTCTGGATAAAGCTGCGTGGTCTGGTCTTGTTTCATAAATCTTTGATCAGACATTTCCAATTTTTTACTTCCTCAAAGTTCATGAATTGATGCTTGTGTTAAAAGACAACATTAAACTCTATTGCATCTATGAAGTTAAGCCTGATTTGTTAAAGTACAATCAATTTTCTTTCACTTTAAACAAGCTACTAACTTTGATAAACTCATAAGAGGTTAACATTGGCTCAGTGGTTACTGCTGTAACTCTGGTTCTTCATCTGTAGAGTTTGCTCTCTCCGTGGTTGCTCTGCCCACTGCAGATATTATATTAGTAAATCAGGTGGTTTTGTTATAGATATGAACGTGAGTATCTGCATATATTCGTAATCCTATAAAGAATTAATAACAATTATATTTGGATTTTCTCCCCAGGCTACAAGCCATGTGATCCTCAGGTGATCCACGACAGGGTGCAGCACCTGGACTTGTGCTACCAGGAGCTTTGCGCCCTGGCGGCCCAGCGAAGGGCCCGCTTGGAGCAGTCCCGCCTCTTCTGGAACTTCCTGTGGGAAGTGGCGGAGCTGGAGAGCTGGATCAGAGAGAAGGAGCACATTTTCTCCTCCCTGGATTATGGCAAGGACCTGACGAGCGTGCTGGTGCTCCAGAGCAAACACAGCGCCTTCGAGGACGAGCTCGGAGCCCGCCGAGCCAACCTCAAACAGGTCGTGGCCGAAGGAGAAAAGATGATCCAGGCGAAGCACTTCGGCTCCCCGAAGGTTCAAGAATGCATGGACGACATCAGGAGGCAGTGGCAGCAGCTGGAGGAGCTGGCTGCGTTTCGGAAACAGAACCTCCAGGACACCCAGAGGTTCTTTCAGTTTCAGGGAGATGCCGATGATCTCAAGGCCTGGCTGCTGGACGCCAAGAGGCAGATGAGCAGCGATGACGTGGGCCATGACGAGTACACCACGCAGCGGCTGCTGAAGAAGCACAACGACCTGAAGAATGAAGCAATCAAGAATGGAGCCACCATAGATGCTCTATCCAAACAGGCCAATGCGCTGCCAGAGGAGCTCCAAAACACCCCTGATATCCAGAGACGTCTGAAAGACATCAAGGACCTGTACATGGAGCTCATGTCTCTGGCCGATCTGAGACAGAAGAAGCTAGACAACACTATGGCCCTGTACACCATCTTCAGTGAGACAGACGCCTGTGAGCTCTGGATGGGCCAGAAGGAGACGTGGTTGGTGGGATTAGAGGTGCCTGAGAAGCTGGAGGATCTGGAAGTGGTGCAGAATAGGTATGCAGAACAAATTAGATTATTATGCAGTCCTGGATTATCTGTAATTAATATTGTAATTGACAAAAATCTGGAAAGGACACCAAATTCATGTCCAAAAAAGGTAATTTACTCTGAAGTGGCATCATTGGTGTCCATGTGTGCTAGTATCCGTGTAAACACATGGATATGATCTATACTGTGCTGTTTTTATTTTAATTAGCACTTTTCTTGTTTCCAGGTTGAGCATTCTCGCTCAAGACATGGCAAATGTGCAGTCGAGAGTCGATGACGTCAACAAAGCTGTGAAACAGCTTGAGGACAGCAGACACCCTCGCACCAAAGAGGTCAAAGAATGTCAGACACGACTGAATAAGAGGTGCTTTGAATATATTATCTCTTTATTATATGTGTGTCGTGCATTTTAATGTTTATTTGCACGTCAGTATTTCTAATTAATCACTCTGTGTTAAACCTGAAATAAATAACAAAAATGATTCACATTTCTATGTTTTATCCGCGTCCTGAGGCGTATCAAAAGCTTTATTTTACAGGTCTGTAATTTCCAAATAATTTCCAAGAAGTGTCCTGGACAGAGGCCTGTAATTTAGCGCTAATTATAGATTGTGTTGTTGTGTTTAATTGGTGTACACTTGCAGTTATTTTGAGTTAATTGCTAGCAAGCAGGTCAGCTGGACAGGCAGAAATGTGAAATATATCTACAGGGATGCAGACAATTCAACACTTATGGACAAAAGAGTTTCTAATAAGACCATTAATTGAATTATATATTATTGAGTTTCCAGTATGAAGCACTCCTTCCAGGGAAATTAATGTTTTCTCTATGATTAGTATGACTTTACATGGTTCTTTCCAGAAAACTTCATGACTTTAAATTAAATGAAAATAACAGCGTTACCAAAAAACACATTTTGCAGGCTCATGGGAGGTATAAAACGTGCCCCTAGGACGACATTAAAGTGATTTAAACATGAATAAATAAATCTTTTTCAGGTGGGAGGCCTTCAAGGCCATGGTGGAGGAAAAGAAGAGGAAGGTGGATTCTGCTGTCAGTCTGAACAACTACGGGCTGGAGTGTGACGAGACAGACGCCTGGATCAGAGACAAGACGCGGGTGATCGAGTCCACGCAGGACTTGGGCAATGACCTGGCCGCTGTCATGACCATCCAGAGGAAACTGTTTGGCATGGAGAGAGATTTGGCCGCCATCGACACCAAGCTTACCTTCTTGAGACAAGAGGCCGACCAGCTGGCTAAAGACCACCCGGAGAACGCCGCTGACATTCTGGCCCGCAGAGCGGAGCTGGACGCGGCCTGGGACACGCTAAGAAAGACCCTCAAAGACAGAGAGGACTCTTTGGGCGAGGTCAGCAAGTTACAGACTTTCCTCCAAGACATGGACGACTTCCAGTCCTGGCTTTTCAAGACCCAGAAGGCTGTGGCGTCAGAGGAAATGCCCGCCACACTGCCGGAGGCCGAGGAGCAGCTCAGCCTCCACGACGCTGTGCGTGAAGACATAAACAACCACGAGGAGGACTATCACCGCGTGAGGGACACCGGCGCCCAGGTCATCCAGGGCCAGGAGGATGATCCTCAGTACCAGCAGCTGGAGCAGAGGCTGAAGGGGCTGGACCGGGGTTGGTATGAACTGCAGAAGATGTGGGACAGTCGTAAGACCTTCCTGGACCAGGGTCTGGGCTTCCAGCAGTTCTTGAGGGACGGCAAGGCTGTAGAGGCCATCCTCAACAACCAGGTACTGTGTGACTACACAAATAAAGGTCATGATTTGTCTGAAAATGAGTCAGCAGCTTCCACAGAGCTCAGCTTTTTAATGATGGGTTCAGTGATGCTGCAGGTATTTCAAAGAATGCGGTGTGTAAGAATGCAGCGCGGTCGGTTACCACACGTTTGTCAGATAATGCGCTCAGCTGGTTGTTTGAGCGCTGTTTCTTCTCTTCGTTGATGTTTTTTCCCTCCCCCTGTTGCAGGAGTACACCTTGGCCCACATAGACAAGCCCGACACCTTGGCCGGAGCAGAGAAAGCTCTGAAGAAGCATGAGGACTTTGTGAGCACCATGGAGGCCAACGAGGACAAGATTGACGGCGCTCTGCAGGGCGGACAGCGGCTGGTGGACAGCAACAACCTGTACTCTGGGAAGGTTCAGGACAAGATGGACTCAATCCAAGACAGGTCAGTAGTTTGGTTATTTCTCAATAGGGCGTTGACAAAAAGGCTTGTGAATAGAAGGAAATCATTGTGATTTTAACCACATTTAGTGTTGATCAGGAGCAGATTTTAACTTTTTTTTAAATCTCTTTTTCTCTCCCACAATCATTTATCATGCTGGTTCTATCCAAACCTTGAATACTCATTTATTATCTTTATTTAACAAAGATTGACAAGAATTACACCTAAGAATCATCTTAAAAGCGGTGTAACATCCTATGAAATGTTCAAACCAAACAGGTTAAAAGTGCTCTCGTCTGAATTCTACATATCGTCTCAGCTCATGCATTATTCACCGTGATCAATGATGTTTTCGTACAATCACTCCAAAGCTCGTCTCAGAAGGGCTCACCTTGTTTTGTACTGCAGTCATCGAGTATCTCCTCTTAACCAGCTTTAACGATTGGTGAATGCTTTCCAAATTTTCACTCGTAGCGGTTTGATAAATAGCGTTGGAGCCCTGGTGTGATGTAGAAGAATAGATCTGTTCAGTCTAACTCATTCTTCTCCAGCGAAACAGCTCTCTTATCACTGTATCATTAATGTCAACAAGAGGCAGTAAAGAGGGCATAGGAGCTTTTCCCATTAACTCCCACAATTCAGCTTGGGAGACAGGCGCCCGCAATAATGGATATTGATCTTTAAGTGAGAGCTATTCTTCACGGCGTAGCAGAGAAGCAGATGACTGTTTTGGGTGACCGTGTCAGGTATTTTTCTCCGTGTTCTCTCTCGTTTAACGATGCATCCTGTTATGTCACAGCGAGGGCCGTCGAATGGAAAGGTGGAGGAAGATGTGCTCAGCCCCGAGCTGCGTTTTTAACGTTTGTTCTCGGCTTTGTGTGTTTGACCTTCAGGAATGACAAGAATAAAAGGAGAGCCCAGGAGGTGTCAGAGAAGCTCAGAGACAACCGAGACCTGCAGCACTTCCTGCAGAACACTCAGGATGTGAGTTCAGCCACAGTTTACGCTTCATGTTCTTCCTGGGTAACATTAGCTTAATGATTCCCTCACTGAGACTCGACATCCGTGTTTTCCCTCGTTTTATTTCTTGACGATTGTAGACAATTTGCCAAACACACTGTTTGCTATGACACGGTGCTGCTCGATGAGGCTTTCTCAGGTTAAATTTGTATCTTCCTTATTTGGGATAGGGGTCCCATTTGGCTAATTGGTAAATGCTGTTTTCAGAAGATAAAGAAGTAAATCCTGCTCAAAGAAAGTCACCTCTGCACAAATGCAAAAACGCTGATGTTTCTATGACTTTCCCAAGTTTTGTAACCCGATGTGCCTGAGTCTCAGTAGTTGATTTGAATCTTTCGGCTAATCCCTAATGTTCCTCTCCACGCTTCAGCTGACTGTGTGGATCAACGAGAAGATGCTGACCGCTCAGGACACGTCGTATGACGAGGCCAGGAACCTCCACAGCAAGTGGCTGAAACATCAGGCGTTCATGGCTGAGCTGGCCTCCAACAAGGACTGGCTCAACAAAGTCGACCAGGTCTGTAACGCTGCGTACTGTACGTGCAGTCTTTGTATATGTATGTAGAAGTGATTTAATGTGGGGTTAAACTCATGACGACCGATCCCAAAGTCACAGAAAAAAGAGAAGTTGGAGGTGCACACGCCTCTGACATCACCCTGTTAGCTATAACCCACAACAGAGAAGAAATATTTGTACCAACTGGCCGGGTAGGTAGTCGCCCCAAATCATTCGATTGGTTACATTTATGTACTTTATGCACCTGCAACTTATGATTCTCATGACTCAGGTAATATTTATTTTATTTTGAAAAGACATTCTCCCCCTCTCTGTGTTTTTGTGGATGCAGGAGGGTCAGGAGCTCATGGAGTCCAAGCCTGAGTTTCAGCCCATCGTGCAGGAGCGTCTGGCCAAACTCCACGAGCTGTGGGACAAGCTGGAGTCGACGACCCAGGAGAAAGCCCGGCTGCTGTTTGACGCCAACCGCTCGGAGCTTTTCGACCAGAGCCTGGCCGATATCAGGAAGTCGCTCGGTGAGCTGCAGCGGGAGCTGCAGAGCGGAGACGAGGACGTCAAAGACCTGACGAGCGCCAACATCCTGCTCAAGAAGCATCAGGTCTGTCGTCGTTACACTGTGTGCTTCAGATTTGTCTGCAGCTCCTTTGGATACATACACTTCTTTAATCATATACAGTTAAATTTCACCATGGGAGTGGGCACGTTATAGATTTAGCTTTAGCTCGTGTGCTTTTTAGGATTAACTTTGAGTGAGTGAGCATCTGTGTCGGATCTGTGTTTGTGTTTACAGCTGGCAGCTGAACACAGCCAACAAAAGCCTTATAAATCTTAATGTCGAGAAAGTAGCACGTTTGTCAGGAAGAATAAGAAGAATTTCTTAGTTTGAGGCGCACAGGTCGTCTCCAGTACGTCGTGCTTTATTCATTCAGCTGCCTTACCTTCATCAGGGCCTGAGGCTGTTTGTGGTTGTTTGACAAATTTGGGCAAGTTGCTTCTTCAGAGGGACGCATTTTTGGATCTCTTAACAAGCCCATTTAAGCCCAAGAGGGTCAAATGTGAAATTAGGCTTGAAGCCATTTCTGTAGAGTTCCTGGATTATATTTCTTTCACATCAACAGTATTTCTTTGAGAACAACTGGAAGAGGAGTTGTTGGGTTATTTTTAAAAGCAGTGGGAGTGATTTAAATGCACAGTTTTTACAAAACATAATCTGAATAATTATTTTGAAAGAACAGAGAGTTTATTTATTTGTATTGAGAAGACGATTTAACATATTTTCCATTAATGTTTCATTCGGGAATGACGTAAAATGTTTGTTGTAATATGCTGTAATCATGGTTATAGATATTTATCTACAAGGGTTTCTGTACGAACTAATGAGAAGGAGATTTTTTTAGTATGTTTGAGGAAAAAGATATTTGCATATAGATGATATCTGTGGTGATACATCGATCACATGACAGATGAGTGTGTTGTATAAAAAGGAGACCAGAAACAGCCTCGGGCGCCACCCCGATGAAGGTCAGCTGGCTGAAAACATTCGCTGTTTGTGTTTTGATGGAAAGAAAAACAAGAACGCTGCTAAGTCATATTAGAGTCTGTGCTGAATTGATAAAAGTTTCATGAAATCAGCGGCTGAAAACGGCGCCTGAGCTTGGTTTCGCACATGAACGGCGAAAAACAAAGAAACTTCCGGTGGGTTTACTGATTCCTCTGATCAGGCTCCTGAAAGGCTATTCATCTTTTCCTCTAATCTTATCTCCCCGTGCCAGATGACAGAGAACCAGGTGCGTGACAGGGCACGCGAGCTGGAGGAGCTCCAGGAGGCCGTCAGGAAGCACGGCGGAGGCAGGGAGGACCAGCCGGAGCTGGAGGCCGAGCAGCAGGCCCTGCAGGGGGAGTTCCAGCAGCTCCTCACGCCACTGGCCCAGCGCAAGGGCAAGCTGGAGGCCGGCAAGGCCGTCCATCAGTTCTACAGGGACCTGGCCGACGAGCTCGTAAGCGTGGATCCAATTTCAGAGCAAAATTATAGTGTCGAAACTCCCTGTCCTCGCAAAATGATTGATAGCACAAAATTAGACGAAAGAATGCTAGTTTTTTTAACGGATTTAATGTTGGCTTTGGAATGACAGCAAGATAAAACCTTTTGGGACTTTAGAAATACTGAAGCCTGAACTTCAGAGGGTGTTTTTTCTCCCCCCCCCAAAAACGATAAATTATTAATTTGGAAATGAAGTTTTCAATTACAGTATGTGCACTTAGTATGCAAGATAGTAAGACCACCAGCTCTCTCCATGAAATTGACTCTCCAGGTGAATCTGGCTTAATCCTTTATTGGTTTCACCGCCTCAATCCACTTTAATCAGGTGGAGGAGACAGCTTAAAGAAGGATTTTACTGTTTGAGATATTGGAGACATTTTGTAAAAGGGGTAAAATTCACTATACGAAAGATGGTCTTACTATTTTTTATACTCTTGTGTATATCTGAGATCTGTAAAGCTATTTCCTAACAGAAACTAGTCTCTACTATTTTCTCATTTCAGCTCCATAATCTTCTTCTTCTTTTCTCTCTCAGCTCTGGATTGAGGAGAGGATGCCCCTCGCAATGTCACAAGAGCATGGCCACAATCTCCAAACTGTGCAAATGCTGCTGAAGAAGAACCAGGTGAGGGATTTGTCCGCAGAAAAAGAGTCATCATTCATGTCATGAATTTAAAAAAGCAGTCGCAGAGGGAGTTCAGATCACATTGTCTCTGGGGCGATGCTGCACCCTCACCGTGTCCTCTGTCCGTCAGACGCTGCAGAGGGAGATCGAGGGCCACCAGCCTCGCATCGATGAAGTGCTGGAGCGAGGCAGGAGGATGGCGGCGGCCGCCAGTGCGGAGGGCAGACCGGAGGCCGAGCGTATCGCCGACCAGCTGAAGGAGCTGGAGGAGGCGTGGGCCCGGCTGCAGGACGAGATGGCCAAGCGCAGGGAGAGGCTCAACGGCTCCAACCTGGCCCAGCAGTACTACAACGACGCGGATGAGGCCGAGGCCTGGATCGGGGAGCAGGAGCTGTACATGATCGCTGATGAAAAGGCCAAGGTGAGGAGCAGAGCGAGTAGGCGAGGACGCCAGGAAGCAGATGTCTGAGGCACAGATCGTACGCTCTGAAGCATAAGGCACATCATGTTGTGCAAATAAAGTGGCGCTGCACGCGTTGACGTGATTACATGGTCAGGGGTGTCTTCAATTAAGCTGACACCCTTTTTGTAATGGGCACCCTCTACTGAGAGCTCATTTGGAGTGTTTTGCTTTGCTTCGACGTGCCGTCTCCGGCCCCTTCGTTCACATAATTTCCTCTGACGACTCCTCGCTCTCCTCTTCTTCCGTCTCTCCAGGACGAGCAGAGTGCCATGCAGATGCTGAAGCGTCACATGATCCTTAAGCAAGCCGTGGACGACTACGCTGACTCCATTCAGAGGCTGGCCGACCGCGCCCAGAAAATGTTTGCCGAGGACCATCCCGACGGGTTTGTGCTTTCATGATTTGACGCTCACGCAGAAAGAAGTGCCTCTGAACTCCTTGTTTGGATGTTAATTCACTCATGCCGCCCAAGTCACTTGTGGTTTCGGGCGATAAGAGAGATGAGCGTGTA
This sequence comes from Chaetodon trifascialis, assembly GCF_039877785.1. Taxonomy (NCBI): domain Eukaryota; kingdom Metazoa; phylum Chordata; class Actinopteri; order Chaetodontiformes; family Chaetodontidae; genus Chaetodon; species Chaetodon trifascialis. The sequence goes on from NC_092069.1 coordinate 22,241,385, forward strand.
AAATGTGGTAATTCCTGTACTCTAATCACACGCCTCATCTTGAGTAAACCTAAATCCAATCTCTTTGCCCTTTTCTCATTTTCTCCATCCTCGCTGCATCTCATTTCCTCCCACCCTCTCCCTTTGCCTCGTGCGCAGTGAGGAGATCATCAGGCGACAGGGCCAGGTGGATAAGCAGTACGCGGGGCTGAAGGAGCTGGCGGAGGACCGCAGGAAGAAGCTGGATCACACCTTCCACCACTTCCTGCTGAGCCGAGAGGTGGAGGACCTGGAGCACGAGATTGCAGAGAGGGACGTGGTGGCCTCCTCTCAGGAGATGGGCCAGGACCTGGACCACGTCACGGTAACACATGCACACACACCGTATCATTCTTTGTAGGAATAACAGAAATTTATCAGTTATTGCAGCTGCAGGAGGAAAAGTTTCCAAGAGCTGCTGAAATGATCGTTTTTTTATGCTTTTTAAATCTATTTTTATCTATTTTATCATTTCACTCACTTGAATAGTTTAACTGTAGATTCGTAAACCTTATCAACAGCTGGCAGCTCATCCGTAAAGCACTCTGAATCTGTTTAAACAGACATGAAGCTGTCTGGGATGAGATAGGTGTGCTTACTTGCTGGAACTGTTTATGGGAACTGAGAAAGTAAAGGAGGAAATGATGAAAGCGTTTCATAAACACTGAGAGAAAACCACCAGAGGGTAGTTTGCCTGTTTTATGCACGTGCTTTCATGCTTTTGTTCTCTTGGTGTAAAGTGATCGCACATCTCTGGATGAACCCTTGAGCATTCATGAGCACTCATTGGATGATTTCTTGGGTATTTAAGTTAAAAAAGTGATCCTCTTCTCACCTGTGTGTTTTCTTTTCTTTTCCCTTCAGCTCCTGAGGGATAAGTTCAGAGAGTTTGCGCGGGAGACGGGGATGGTGGGTCAGGAGCGAGTGGACATGGTCAACCAGACGATAGACGAGCTGATCGAAGCCGGCCACACCGAGGCGGCCACCATGGCGGAGTGGAAGGACAGCATCAATGAGAGCTGGGCTGATCTGCTGGAGCTCATCGACACTCGCTCTCAGCTCCTCGCAACATCTTACGAACTGCTCAAGTAAGGAAAAGAGTATTGATGCAGCCAGACGGCCAGTTATCTGAGCTGATCGCATTAAGATTTCATGTCTAATCCTGTAATGCAGCGTAACGTGTCCAAACAAGAGTGATATCAATGCCTGCAGCAGCTAAAGACATCGAACCAGAATGCATTTGGATGCAATAACACTGCCACAAAGAATTCAACCTGAACATGACAACTTTACACAGATTGAATGCGATGATAATACAAACAGGGCCAGAGAGACAGAGAGACTGATTCCTGTTTTCAAAGGTACTTCGATGATGGGAAGGAGCTCGTGGCTCAGATCCTCGAGAAGCAGAAGGAGCTGCCTGATGATGTGGGAGAGGACTTCAGCAAAGCCGAGTCCTTCCACCGAATGCACGCCGCCTTTGAGAGAGACATCAGCGCTCTAGGCAAACAGGTACAACACATGGGATTGGCCCTTTTACTCTGAGGGAGCACAGCAGGCGGCGGCCAAGAGGCAAACTTTGATGATTCGTATCGAGAGGGAGAGAGTGCTGCGAGATTTGGGCAATTTGTGAGAAGTTTTCTTCAAGTGAGAACCCATAAGTGGGGTTGCATGAGAGGGATTATCAGCCTCTTTAATCCCACTGCTCTGGGAAGACCATCCGATAGGTCGTTTGCAGTCATGTGACGTTAAGTTCTTACTGGGCAAGTTTAGACAAAACTACGAGAGAAATGTTTTACCTGTTAACGCCAATTTAACAAGTGTTAGCCGTGTTGTTTGTAGCTGTTACTTTATATCTATCGCTATAGATCGAAAACAAGAGCAAATGTTACAGCATTTCCACCATTATCGGCTTTATTTGGCCAATTTCTTGCATCTCGTTGGTGGGTCAACACCTCAGTGTCCAGATAATATAAAAAATGTTCCCTTGTTTTTTTCTCCCAATCACATTCATTGTACGACCTCATGAAAGACCCCTGAAAGGTCTGAAGAATTAAATATTCTCAGCTTGTCTCTTCAGTTACCTTGTAAAAACTCTTCTCCCTGAATGAATGAATGAATGTGCAAATACTTTTGACTTCAGAAATTCAAACATTTGACTTCTGGACCACCTCACTGAGAAAGTCTATTCTTACTTCACGTCCTTGTGTAACAGTTACGTAAGTTGCACACTGGACCGTGATTGGCTTCCAAACAAAATGCTGCTCGTACGTCCTTGACTTAAGCTCAGATTTAAGATGAGCACAGAGAACTTTTCCTCCGTCAGCAGATTAATGACTCTGCACATACATCAGTCTATACAGTGAAGCTCCAGCATTCGTGTATTTTATGATTTACAGACTCTTGATTTTCCTTCCTCCAGGTCCAACAGTTCCAGGAGACGGCTACGCGGCTTCACGCCCAGTATGCAGGAGACAGAGCGGACAGCATCCAGGCCACAGAGCGAGAGGTGGTGGAAGCCTGGAAGGGCCTGCTGGACGCCTGCGAAGGCCGCAGGGCGCGACTGGTGGACACGGCTGAGAAGTTCCGCTTTTTCACCATGGTGCGAGACCTGATGGCCTGGATGGAGAGCATCATCCAGCAGATAGAGACTCAGGAGAAACCCAGGTGAGCACAACTTGGACAAGGACTCTCCATTCAGTGAATTCAGCTTAATGCCAGCATTGATTTCCAAACAATGCAAAAGGATGAAACCTTGTCCTCTGAGTGTTATTTTCACCTTTCATTCCCACAAGTTTCAGGCTCAAATAAATAAATTAAAACTAGGCTCACACTTTCTGTTTAGGTACACATATTCACCATTAACTAGTTGATTATGAGCATATTAGCATATTGGCTCCATGTTACTCATTATGAAGCACGTATTAACGCCTTATCAAAAATCCAATAATTCCCTCAATAACCTCCTGATTACTGCTTATTGATAGCAAGTAATGACATTTTTTATGCCTGAATTACAAGTTTAATAACGTAACCATAACTCCCAGAATAAGGCATTAATAAGTGCTTTATAATGACTAATGAATATGCTACTAATATGAAAGCAAATAAGCACCAATGCTGAATATGTGCACCTTAATACAAAGTGTGACCAAAAATTACAATATTTCACACTGTATACTGTATAATTAGAGTTTTAGACATGAGTTTTAATGAGTATTTTAATTTATTCTCACACTTACTTTCAGTCGTTGGTCCCAGTGGGTCCAAATTAGTTTGTTTGTGTTAAACAGTCTTTAAATGAAGGTCATAATTACCTTAGTTGAGGTAAATCAAGTTAATAAAGGCAGTAAGTAATTTTTCTGACTGTCTCAAAGCTATTTGATCACATGCAAAAAATCTAATTACATACATTTCTTTCAGCTTCAGTATAATATCTATTTATGAGACTGTTTATTCTTACTAGTATGAATGTATATAGTGCAATTATGGTATGTTTGTCTTAGATAAAGGAAAGCTTGCCAGAGTCTGGTCATGCAGTTTCAATCCCAACCAACAGAGGTAGATAGACTTACCTGTTATCACTCTCCTTCCCTCCTCCGCATCAGGGATGTCTCATCGGTGGAGCTCCTGCAGAAGTACCACCAGGGGATCCGCTCGGAGATTGAGGCCCGGGGAGCGAAATTCACTGATTGCATGGACCTCGGCAAGGCCCTGCTGACACGCAAGCACCGAGACTCTGCTGAGGTAAGACCTGAGCAGCACAAACGGCTTCTTTTCAGCCTCAGATGGACCTCAAATTGCTGCTTTCATTAGATTTAATTACTTTTCTGGGAGTGATTGTTCTTGTCTGGCACAATGGAACCAATTGGATCGCCTTGAAAGAAAGAAAAAAATTCCACTCATCTTACACTCATCAGGGAGACTATAAAGCAAACACTAATTAGAAATGGAAAAGCCAAAAGAATTTAAATGAGCAATTGACCCTGGCCTGAATTTAATGTGCGGTTAATTACTTCACAATACTAATTCTTAGAGGATAATAGCCAGTCTTGGGGCTGAGTTGTTTAATAATGCTGAAATGCAACTGTGACTGTATAACTGCTTGTGTCAGATTAAGGAGAAGCTGGTGCAGCTGACGGAGAAAAGGAAGGAGATGATGTTGAAGTGGGATGACAGATGGGACTGGCTCAGACTCTGTGAGTAAAACCTCACTAACTTCAAACCGAAAACCCAGTCCTGTACACACGATGACTTTATCATTCTATACTAATCTGCCAGTGTGATGTTTACACAAGATGGACAACAACATTAAAGGATGATTGTAATGAGTCTAAAAATGTCCTCACTTTCCAAAAGAAGTCCTCACTTTGCAAAAAAATGTCCTCACCTCAAAATGTCCTTACTGTCCTTCATTTAAAAAAAGATATATGAAAATATGAAAAATAAAAAATTTCCTGACTTTCCAAAAAATGTTTTCACTTTGCAAAAAGAAAGTGCTCACTTTTGAAAAAACTCATGTTAAAAAAAAATTCCTTAATTTCCAAAAAATTTACTTACTTTCCCAAAAATGTCCTTTCCCAAAAAATTCCTTATTTTCCAAAAAATTTCCTTACTTTCCAAAAATTTCCTTACTTTCCCAAAATTTCCTTACTTTCCAAAAATGTTCCTTACTTTCCCAAAAATTTCCTTACTTTCAAAAAAATTCCTTACTTTCCCAACAATGTCCTTACTTTCAAAAAAAAGTCCTTACTTTCCCAAAAATTTCCTTACTTTCAAAAAATCTCCTTACTTTCCCAACAATGTCCTTACTTTCAAAAAAGTCCTTACTTTCCCAAAAATTTCCTTACTTTCAAAAAATTTCCTTACTTTCCCCGAAATTTCCTTACAGGCCTAAAAAACTGGCCTAGTTTACCAAAAAATGTCATCACTTTGCAAAAAAATGTGGCCCATTTAAAAAAAAACAAAAAACATTAACACTAAAAATATGTTTACCTCTTCAAAATGTCTCACTTTCCAAAACATAATTCGCCTCCAACCTTAACGTAACCTAATCGTCTTCAGTCTAACTTTAATTTATTGGATAAAATACACATAAACCCCATAATGTGACTGTACGAACGGCATAGTTCAAATAATGGCTAACATTGGATTTTCTGAAATGGAAAGTTGTCTTAAAATGCTGTTGTTATTGTTTACGTCACTCTCCCGTCTTTGCTGCCTCCAGTGCTGGAGGTGTGTCAGTTTGCACGGGACGCCTCGGTGGCGGAGGCCTGGCTGATCGCTCAGGAGCCCTACGTGACCAGTAAAGACGTGGGCTACAGCGTGGACGAGGTCGAGAAACTCCTCAAGAGGCACGAAGCCTTTGAGAAATCCACCGCCACGTGGGAGGAGCGCTTCTCTGCGCTGGAGCGCCTCACGACGGTAAGACAGAGACTAAAACAGGAAAATCACAGCATGCGTTTAGCTCGTGAGCGCTGAGGATGGCGGCAGTAATGTGTCATTTAATGCTTCCACACTGAACTGCAGCTGGAGTTGTTGGAGCTGAGGAAGCAGCAGCAGGAGATGGAGCAGTTCATTAAAGACGAGCAGCGTTCAGATAAGGACAGCAGGTACGCACACACACACACAAACACACACACACACACACACACACACACACTGTACATGCACAATCATCCATAAGTAGGCACAACAACTCGAAGAAGTCAGAAAGTATTTTGAGAGAGACAACTGCAATAGTTTGTCTTTTCATGGGATTTGTTGACAATAACAAAAAAACAGAATATTGCAAGTCCTTTAAACTTCCACGCAGGCACACACAGGTCTCCCTCTCCCCTCACTCAAACACATTGTTCTTCACCCGCTGCTCTTGAAAGTCGACCCCATGCTGCCCTGTTTCCTACAGGAGAGAAGACACCGGCTTTGCTGAGGAATCCTCCCAGCGTTACACTGTTGAGGAGCAGACTCTGGTTAGTAGCTGCGCTCGCTCCGCTGCCGTCCTCTGTACTTTCTCATGTCGTGACCTCTGTTTAAGAGACTGAATCTTTGAAAAACCAGCCGCTCTGCTATGCTATGCATTTAAAAGAGGTCCTTGACTTTCTTATTCTGAAGTAAACTGCCTTTGACTGCGTTGAGAATCCTCTTTGAGCACTTGTAAAAATAATCATGGGTGCACACTCTGCTCTGCCATCCCCTCCGATCGTGCCGGTGTGTCTGGGTTCTCCGTCTCATTCTGTTTCTGTCTGGGTTCGTTTTCCCCTGCAGTCTGAGACGGCCGGTGATTCCGCACTTCCCAAAGAGTCAGAAATGAAAGAGAGCGGCTCTCTGGAGTCGGCGCCTTCCGTCTCGGGATCGACCCTGAAAGAACCGGAGAGGGCTGCCACCATGCCCATGGAGCCCCTCAGAGCCCAGGCGGTGCTGCAGGAGGGCCTGCTGGGCCGCAAGCACGACCTGGACGGCTCGGGGAAGAAGGCTTCAAACAGGTAAGCAGCAGGAAGAGGAACACGGCGCCGCTTCCGCACGTTCATTTGCTTCCAGTAATTTCTGCATGTTAGGAAACTCTATCAGCGCGCTTGAATAATTGCTTCCCCTTGTTCATCCATCACGGCGAACATCAAGTCTGCATTATTTCTCAACTTAGCTCATATATCGCGCTCAGCCTCTTTAAAATCAATCTGCGACGGCAATGCAACGAGAAAGAAAGTTCACTTTCTTTGTGATGGATTAAACAACTGGAGCAAGTTTGCAGAGTTTTCTAATTTATTTTCAGATTGGAAAGAAATGGGAGGAAGCCGATGGCTGCCTTGGATGGAAGTTAAAACAGCTGCAGCGTGCATGCATTCAAAAGATGTTAGATAACAGAAGTGGAAAACAAGGCCTACTTATGATTTATATTTCAGGAGCGAGAGCTCACAAACACACTGGTTTACCTCCATCAGCTATACCAGAAAATATAACATCCCACTGACTTCTGTTTATTCTTCTCCTTAAGTCAGTTTTCTTAATCCAGAGCAACCTGGAAATAATTAACTGATTTTGCATCATTGCCTGAAATGACTGATACCGACGCCTTTCACTTACCTCTCAGGTCATGGAACAACTTGTACTGTGTGCTGAAGCCGGGTCAGCTCGCAGCCTATAAAGACGCAAAGGGTTTTGGCCAAGGGGTGACGTATCACGGCGAGAGCCCCTTGTCCCTCGCCAACGCCAGCTGGGAGATCCTCACCAACTACAAGAAAAAGAAGCACGTCTCCAAACTACGGTGAGAATCCCGTCAGCCTTCGGGTTTCAGGAAATGTCTCACTTTTAAAGGAGTAATTCAACCTAGCCAAGAAGTAGTCCCGCTCATAACTCCCCATTAAACTGCAATCCTGGTTTCCTGTGTTAAACAGATGAGCTGTAACGTGTTAACTGCACCACATTAATGAGCTTTAGAGGTGGATTTCGTTACCTTTGACAGAGCTAGGCTAGCTGTTTCTCCCTGTGTCCATTCTACACGCTAAGCTAAGATAGTCGACTTCTGTCTCAAGCCTCAATTGGACTCACTTTGCTAATAGTTGCTACCTGCTGTCAGGCTAAAATCGGGTTTTAAATGACTAAAAATCTGTTCTTCGTTTTACTGTAATTGTCAAAATAGAGGACGACACATTGCTCGGTGATGTTTAACTCCCTTTCTTTTCCCTCTCGCAGTCTCGGAGACGGCAGTGAATATTTGTTCCAGTGTAAAGACGAGGTGAGTTTTGAACTGCCGAGAGACAAACGTTTTCCATAAATCACACGAGACTCAATGTTCTGAAGTTGTGTAATCTTTGACCCTTTGTAAAGCGGTGGTCCCGGGCTGTGATGCTGCATATGGTTCATACATTTTTCATTTTCTAAGATGGTTCGGTTTGATGCGTCTTCCCACGTCTGAGTAAAGTTATTTATGTACAGCAAGTAGCTGACATGAATGAAGTTGATCATATTTCCTTCAGTTTCACCATCATCCAGCGAGAGATTTGACCTCCAGGGATCATTAAAGTTTTACAAAATAAACAAAGTCAGAGCGAGGTTGTTTTCAGCTATTTTACCCTGATTTAGCCTCACAAACGCCACATTTAAAGCCGCCACGTCCGTTTGTCCGCTTACACAAACAGACCAGCGGACAAAAACACACACCGCTCCTCTGGAGGTGGACCTCCCTTTGTAAGCCCCCGTGGTGTTTGTTTAATTTCAGGAGGAGCTCCAGCGTTGGAGCCAAGCCATGGAGAAGGCCGTCCAGCCCCTGGCAGCGGAGGAGGCCTCGGGGGCCTCGGGGGCCAAAGCCCACAGCCTGCCCGCTCCCTCCTCCTCCTCAGCCGCCCTCCCTGAGGCCAAGAAAGACAAGGAGAAGAAGTTCAGTCGCTTTGCCAAGAAGAAGTGAAAGGACAGGAGGAGGGGGGTTGCTGAGGCAACCTGGAAAGAGGAAGTAGTATTTGTGTACACTCAGCCGGAGCGAGCTTTTTAATCACTTGATTTTTTTTATATTATTTTGCGAGGATTAACATATATTGTAGTTTAGGTTAAAGCCGTCACTCTCTTGCCTGTATTTAAGCCAGTGTATCATTGCGAAGGTCCACTATTTTTTTTCCTCTTTGTGTTCTTTTTAACAAATGCCAAATTCAAAGCGTTAAATTAAAGCACAGGAATGCTCCTTTCACACTCAACCAAAGAATGTTTGTAAAACTTTTTGTTATTTTCGTGTTATTTTGGCTTCGGTGTGGCATGCTTTGATTATAGCTATGTACGATATGAAGGCCTGTAACGAACATGGGGTGACTCAGAAAGTACCACGCAGTACTTTTTAATCAATCTGCCTTACACAATGGTTTGTGAACTGTAATACTGTGCTGTTTGAATTTGGGGCGCTTAAACGCTGCTCGTGGAAGCAGAGTGAATTAAACAGGCTTTAACCGGCTTTGTAAATGCGGTGGAAAGACTTGGTGATGAGCAGCCTGTGGCGCGGAGCTGCACAGTGCACACACACACCGAGTGTTAATTGCAGGCATGCAAACGAAATGCTCTATGCACTGTGAAGGGTTTGACCGCTGAGGTTTTAGCCGCCGACGCACGAGCAGTCGCGAGACACCGCAATCAGTCCGGCGGGAATATGGATCTGTGTTCTCAGCTGAACCGTGGCGGTAGTTATTTCTGTCAACTTGAAATATATTCAACACTTGTGTATTAAACCCTAAAGTTCATATCTATTCATTAACATATATACATATACAGTTTCTATATCTACAGATGCATGCCGTTTTAGGTTAGTTTGATATGGTGCTATTGTGATATTCTTGAACCTTCAATCGAGACCGTCTTGACCTTATTTGTCCTCAACTTTGGCTTGTGTGTGAAAATGGGTTCTGTTCGCATCGATCTGAGGGGTGTTTCATAAAGGTGGCAGGTGTTGCTGAGAAAAGAGGGATTTTAAAGGAGCCTCACAACCTGAAACAGGATTAATCTGTTTCCTAAAGTCTAGTCTGGAGCCGAGACATGACGACACCGACAGTGTTAACTCATGATGACCGAAACGTAAAGATGAAACTGTGATGGCCGCAGAGCAGCACGCACCACAGTGACAAATCTTTATCTTATCTTTCAGCTCATCCTGTCCACACATCAAAGTGTCCCCGGGCGAGACACTGAGCCCCTGGTTGCCCCTCGGCCGCTGGGGATGCACAAGCCAGTGCTGTCCTCAGTCCCAAACCCGGATAAATGTCAGCCGCCGTGAAAAGCCTGTAGCACATCAGATAGACAGATCACAGAAAAACAAAAAAGCCGAGTTTGGTTGAGCCCAAATGGCAACAAGTGATCGGCTGTGGCGACTCCTAATGAGGAGCAGCTGAAAGGAGGAGAGTAAAAATATTGCAGCAAAAGCATAAACAAGGAAATGACAACCTTTCTCAAATTAATGTGCAGATAAAGATCCTGTTAAACCACTTTGAAGACAGGAGGTAAAGAGGAACGTCAGAGAGAAACACCGTGTTTCAGTCTGACTTCTTCAAACCTCCTTTTGGAAAGAACAGGCCTGACTTGCTGAAATGATCCGGATTTAACCGGTAATCTGGCTTCGTGAAACACCCCTCTGCTCTCACAAACTCGATTCATTTACCCGAAACGTCAGCCGACTAGAACTTAAACCAGGCGCTGTTGCGAAAGCAGGAAACGAGCCGGGGCGACCGTTCAAAAGGTTTCACGGTACCAGCCAAAGTTCAGCACGAGCTGCGGGTCTTGACTGCTTCTCTGAACCACACGACCGGACCGGGCACGCTTTTTATCTAAGGCGAGGATCATACAGCTGCAGCACGGAGCTGAGGGAATGTCTTTAACATGAATGTAAGCTGAGAGGGAGGGACAATTTGGTACATTTAACAATAAAGCCATTCTAGAGTAAGTCGTTATAGTATGTACAGTACATGGAACAGCATTTATAGACGTTCATTTGTCACACCTACACTCTCCCACTGCCGTCTTGCCTTGTACCGCGGGCTCGTCCCTCAACTACGATCCAACTCAAGTGACCTCAACGAACCGGTGGAAGTCTGGTGGAGAAAAATAAACGAGACTGTTCAGCTCAAGAGGAAACGTGGCAGCATCACGATGATCTCAGAGGAACAAAGCAGTTATTAGATCTACGATCTTCTTGCGGCTGTTTAAATGAGAAACGCGGGGCCACGTCAGAAATCCAACGCCTCTGTTGGAAACGCACCTGGAAATGTTTGGGAAGTTGCATCACACACATTCAGTCTTGTTTTTTTTGTTTTTTTGGTCACTCTATCTACAGTAACACTGTCACCTCCATCCACTCTGTCCATCCTCCACCCCAACCTGCCTTTTCTGTTCAGTGGTTTTTAAATCTGCATTTTGTACTCTCTGGCTATGTAAAATATCCAAAAACAAGAAATATCAAATACATTTTGAGAGAATAAACTTTAAAATAAACTCCTGAAACGATGCGATCTGGGTCGACTTATTGACAATTCAAACCCCCCTTTTGAAATTCATGTATACCCTTGTGCCTTCACTTATTTTTAATGAATATTGACTTTGCCGGGATTGTTAATACATTAAAAAAGGTGCAATAAAATGAATTTCAAAATACATTTATTGAGTACAAACAATTTAACAGAGGCAGGCGTGAAACAAAAGGCATTTCTGACTTTGTTGAACAGTCATCTGTTAAGCTAATTTCAGATAAGACGAGCTGCATATGAACATATTGAAAGTAGACAAAACGGTCGGATTTACATTCCAGTGGCTGTTGGTACAACAATGAATAAACAGCCTCAAGAAGGCGAGGCAGCCTCGGGCTAAACTAATTAGATCTCAGCTGACAAGTAACGGCTGAGGATGATCACTTACAGCAACACAAAGCCCTGAAAAACAGTTCACTTCTATCTTTACAAACTCAATAGGTGTATGCCTGCAGCAGAGCACGCAAATTATCATTTTTCTCCAAAACAAATAAGCCAGAAGATGCACATGAGAGATACCTGAAGTATATTGTATTACTTTATCATTAGCCAATTTTCTGCAGCGAGACCTCAGCAGAGCCCGCCAGGACTCGCTCGGCTTCTGCGTTAACCCCTTAAACGCCGCTCATTTATGCGCGCGCTTCTGCATCTTGCTGCCAGCGTTAATTTCCCAGCCGGGCTACAAGAAAACAAATGACGCTTTCCGCGGTCAGGTATTATCATTTCGCTGTAGCTCTGCTGTGAAAACTGGCTATTTACAGAACAGATGCAAGAGCAGCTGTTTGAGATACGATGGCTGTTACAACACAACCACGGCCCGTCTATGCAGGTGCCGACGGGGCTCCTGCACATCCTCCCGTTTCTGAATTCAACACCTAGCATTTTTCATTTTTAAGCAGAATAAACTGCTGCCATGACGACGATGACCTTGCGGGCCAGTATGAGAAATAAGAGTCGATCAAACAACGTACAGAATTTCAGAGCTGAACGTTTGTTTTTATACTTTTACAGACTGTAATCATAAAACTGGAGGAAATTAATTTTCCACACTTTACCAGACTTATGCAGGACCCCTGCAGAGGCTGTTAAATCTCCTCCTGGGTGTTATACATCTCTATTATCCAGGGGGTGACAAAGGAAGAGTGAATCAGATTCACAGAATGACAGGAGGCATTTACTAAACAGCTACAGTATGTTTCAGTATTTACATCGACGCTGCCGTCACGAGGCACAGCAGCAGATCCACTGACGACAAATCTGCTCGTATGTTTCCGTCTTCAGTGTCCTTATGAATTAAGATGCCACAGAGGAGGCAAGGATGAACACTCCTCCTGATGCTTACTGACCCTCCTTCACATTTGAAGGACAAGCGATTGCTATATATTAAAATGTCTAAGCGCAAAAGAGTTACCGCTTCGTCAGTAGTCCGAAAACATGAAACTGCTATCATTCAGGGGAAGGTGCTTTGAATTCCAGCATGAAGGGAGTTGCCGTGAACTCACTCCAAAGCACAACATTTGATGTTTTCTCTTTTTTGAAACGGCTCTTTCATCAGAACAGAAAGTGTTAAAAAAAAACCAACACAACTTTATTCACAAGTCTCTTCTGCTTGATCACAATTAAATAAGCATGTCATCTCATAACAGCGCACCATACAATAAACTTAATTACACATGGAACCAATAAGGATTTGAGGAAGATACACGTCTCAGATTAAAGTCGATGCTTTATGATTAAACTAGACGCAGCTGCATCGAGATAGGAGCAACAGGGGGTGATACATAAATTAACGCTGCGCTGGGTATCGCTAAAAGACGGCTGATGAGCGCGGATGCGTGACCTGATCCATACAAACCAGAGGCGCAGGCAGACGGTTCAAAGAGAAAGGCGACACAAAGGAACAGAAAAAATAAGAAAGAAAAGCAGCTGACCTGTGCTACTTCCCTTCCTGTGACCGCTGAGATATGATACAACAGGTCTGGTGCGTATTTGGTATCAAACAGCAGCAGCAGGCAGTCAGTCACTTCCTCTTTGGTGCAGCTTCTGCTGCCCGTGCTGCTTCTCGAGGTCCAGCATGACGACGGGTCAAAGGGCGGTCAATTGATAAAACCGTATAAATGTTTGTGTATTCAACTTACATCTTCGTGCAGTAAAGGCAAGCACACTGCTGGCAAAAATATTCTCTTTCTTTAGGTCAAAGGGTGTGTGTTCGCGCAGTGTGTGTGTGTACGGGTGTGGCGACGGCGGCTCGGGGCTGATGGGTAAAACTGGCAGGAGCGCCTTCTTCGTCTACTTGATGAGCTTGTTGGCTCTCTGGTTGGCTTCTTCGATGCGAACTCGGTTCATGTCCGCCTGAAACGCAGAGAGGAAACGGGTCAATTTCTGCTCATTTAGCGATTCACTGACTTTAAAAACATTTAAAAACATTCACGTTTCCCTCTGGAGTTTTTCCACCTGCACTGCTGCGGAGCATTTTTGGGAGAATACACATGACATGATGCACAGTTCAGCTAACGGTTTCTCACTGTCCCACTGACAGACAGGTGGCATTAATGTGCTGACAAACGCGGAGAAGGAGTAAACATGGATATAAAACAATGCAGGAAAGAAAGAAAAATGCTTTATGAAGAAGAATTTATTTTTTTTTTTAGACCTGAAGCAGTTTGGGTGAATAACACTGAATGTAACATAACTTCTGTTTGTTTTTAACAAAGGCTCCACGGGGCTCCTTTAACGTGAACGCACTTAATTGCCTTCACTCTAACCCAATGCAGAGTTCTTTAAAAGGCGCCCTGTGGTGTGTTTTCTTGTAAAAAGACAGAGTTATGTTTACATTCAGTGTTTCTCTCTGTAAATGTGCGTCCTCGAGGCCTAACAAAAATGCTGAGTGCGTTTCCGTCCTCATGAATCTTTTGCAAAGCTGATTTTTAAAACCATTTTAAATCCACTATCATTCACAACCACAGCACTGCAGCTGACTGCCAATCAGCCGAACAGCGTGGAACCTCCGGCAGGTGTGTGTGTGTGTGTGTGTGTGTGTCGCGTCGCTTGTGCACGTGACACAAACAAATCAGGAGCTCCATAGCGCTACTGGTGGTGAAAAACTCCACAGGAAACCTTTAATTTGGCTTTCAAGCTCGGCACGATGAACAGCAAAGAAACAGAAAAAAAAGAAAATGAGCCTTTTGAGGCTTTCTGCCAATTTTAGGCCATTTAACTCCGGAGACTGAGTTGAAAAAAACAATGAAAACACACATCACCATCTCGGACTCCTACCTTGGCGGTGATGCCGTCGATCTGTTTGTTCTGCTTGTCTATCTCGTTGCCCATGTCCACGGCCATCGTCTTCAGGTTCCCGATGATGCTGCCCACTGCGTTCAGATTGTCCTCCATCTCATCCTCGCGTGCATCGTTGGTTATCCTGCACCACCAATGGAGATTTGTTAAGATATGTCAGCACAACTGAACACTAAATGTCTTTAGATTAACAAACTTCTGACGACAGTGTGGTGAAACACTGTTAAGACGACCAGGAGCCCACCTCTTGATGTACGGGCCCGAGGGCGCCTGCGCGTTCACCTGGGCAGCCTGGCCGTTGCGGACAGCCGAGGGCTGCCTCGAGACCACTTTTGATCCATTGGAGTCGCCCTCGCCTTCGCCTCCTCCAAGACCCCAGGTGCGCTTGTATCGTGAGTCGTGCTCGATTGACGACACCCTGGAGGAAAAGCAGGAGGTCACCACACACACCAGGGAAACCCGGAGGTGTTTTAATAAAAACGAGGAGAGCGTTAACGAAACTACAATAACATGGATCTCTACATGAAAGCATCTACGAGAGGTTTATACGGCAGCTACAGATGCTCACTGATCTGAAGGAAGGTAAAAAGATTCCCTACCTTATCTTATGGTACTCATCAAAGAATCCTCTTCTCCAATGTGAAAGCATTGTGGGGAGATATTTTTCCACATTTAGAAGCAGATACGATCTTACTATGCACACACTCACACTGCATGTGGATGTGGTTTGATGGAGGGAGCTTTAAGTATGCCCAGCGCAGAGCTGTACACCTGTCACGTCCCCTACTCGCTCACAAGCCGTCGGGAACGCTCACAAACTGTATCTGCAATCTTTCTGACCAGAAAATTGATGTTTGACACACAAATTTGTATTTTCTTCTCTCCACACGACAATCTGCTATCACGACTTCACGCTGCGCTGACGTGAAATCACCCTGACAGATCAGAGCACTGTCATGGAAGCGTTCGATCCCGTGATAATAGTCACAGCTGTTTATCCCACTTCTGCATTCCCGTTTCAAGTTTGTCTTTTATCGACATCCTCAGTGTTACTTAACACAGAAACACAGGACTCTCCTGGATCAGAGAACAGTCCTACAGGTTTGTGGAACGAGCACCCGCTTTAATTATTTCCACCTCGCTACTGAGACATCATGCTTCGTCCGTGAGGCACGGCAGACCGCTCGAAACGCCACAACAACCACGACCACCGGCTGCTGTTGCTATGGAGAAGCAGCCGGGGATGCAGAGCGGCGGAGAATTCAAAATGCTTTGATGTTTCAGTTGGGAGCAAAACACAGTGCCATAGATGTGATTATGTTATTACTTTAATCAGCACCATGATCTTTAATGTCTGACAGCTGTTTTAAGCACTTTTAAGAGAACTTTAAACTCCCATCTCACCTTATTCTTCTTTTAAAGCTGCAGTAGGTAAGGTGGAGAAGAGAGCAGACTTAGTCTGAAAATTTGAACCAGTGAAAAGTTCCACGTCACTCCCCCTCCCTCTCCGCTGCACTCATGCCCTGCCTCCAAGCCCCTCCTCCCTGCAGTGTTTGCATTGCTGCCGTGACAACCAGTAACGTTAGCCTTAGCATCGGAATCAAGCTAACTCTGCCCAGCCGCTACATCACAGTCGCTAACATACCGTACACGCTGCACAGCATTACTGTAACAATCACCATATTAGTAGCAGTAATATGCTGTTGTTGGTGGCGGCGGTATGGACAGTTCCTCCTTTGTGATTGGCTGTTGCTCCGCCACAGCTTTCACTGGCCTCCTGACGCCGCTCACAGAGCTGTTTGACTGAGAGCAGCCGGCAGCATGAGCGGAGGGAGGCGGCGGTTCGCAGCGTGTGTGAGTAGTGATTGACAGATGTCAGACACTCCCTCAGATGCTCCTCTGGCTCTGATTGGTTGTTTTGTGTCAGGCGCGGTGGATTTTTGCAGATCGCAGTAGGAGCAGTAGGTGGGACCAATGGAGCCAATTTTTTTCATGTTTCATGTGCTGCTGTCTGGGCACGGGACAGTTTTAGCAAATATGACAAAAAAATGACTTTTATACAAGTTACCTACTGCAGCTTTAATGCACACAAACAGGCACCTGTGACACTTTTTTATACTGATATTTTGTGTTCATTGTGACGGTTTAACCTGGAGAACGTGAGCAGTCACTTCTGGAAGCAGACTGCCTGAACCAGCTCTTTCAACTCAACTTTACACATGATGAACCAGCAGCGTCTGCATGTGACTGTCAACCTTTAAAGTGTCCCAAAAACGTCAAACGTTGATGTATAGGTGAAGTTATGCATGGATGTAATAAACAGAGCAGAAGAAGCAAAGGCCGACAAACCTCAAAGAAGAAGAAAACCAGGCAGCTTGGGCAAGACAAAAAACACCTACAGCGAGTATTAAACCCTTTTTTTTTTTTTTTGGAAAGGTTTGTTAGAATTTTGTCGTTTCCATCAAACCTTTTCTAACGCAAAACTTCAAAATGAGCATACAAATATGCTGCTGGGAACAAGGCTACTGTGGAGTTCATTCACTTTTCTGCTCAAACCGGCCACATCCCTCCTCCATAAATTTTCATGACGACACACACACACACACAGAGGGAAAAAGCGTGCTAACAGCGCGGTGTGCAGCCGTCAGCAGCTCTGCAGCACAGTGTACCTGTCACAGGGGCAGACGCAGAGGCCGCAGCACTTGGAGAGGTCAGTCAGGTTTTTCTCAGCCTGTCTCATGTCCTGGTTGATCTGGTCCATGCCCTCCTCCACACGCCTCAGCTGCTCTGAAACACAGCACGCCGCACCACGTCACAAACTCCTTTTCTGCATTCTGCGATTCACACACCAGGAATTTGTCTTACTGCTCATTTGGTTTTGTTTATTCATCCATTTTTAGACCAGATTAGATTAAACTTCAATGATCTGTGTGAGGAATCCTAAATTGGGTCAATAACTGGGTCACTGCAGCAGCAAAAAAAAAAAAAAAAAAAAAAAAAAAAAAGGGATAAAGATAACAAAAAAATAACAAGCTGCAGGTAGTGCAACAAATAATTACACATGCACATTTTTAAAAAGGGGAAGCATCGTGCATGTGTCCTAAAAGTCACGAATAAAAAAAGATTTCAGCACAAAAAAAAAAAAAAAACTGCTGAGAAAACCTGAAGATCGTCAGTGAAGTAACACACCAGTTTGGCCCCATAAATAAAAACACTATTGATCATTGTGGCCAAAACTGACACACACATTTTTAAATTTAATTTCAATACCGCCTCCCTCAGGGAAGTGAAACAGCTTCATTAGCACCTCTTCTGCTTTTTAATGCTGCAGTTTCTATTTTAAATATGTAAACATTTCTTTTGGCATAAAATAATTGATGGCACTTTTTCTATAGCGGACACATCCGGTAAAAATCAAAAGAAGGAAATCTGTTCCATCGTCTCTAAATGACTTTGAGATAGAAGTTATTGAAATAATGAAATTTGCTTGACTTTCATATTGTTGCACAGTGACTAGGTTGAGTCCAGCTGCAACGAAAACTTTGCAACTTGCAAACGAACTAGAAAATTAAATTAAAATGATTTAAAGTTGGGAAAAAGAGGTAGCTCATGTGTCATTTACCTCCTTGCTGGTCGAGCATCACCATGGTGTTGACACCAGTCTGTTTGCTCTGGAAACACAAGAATCACACACATTCAGAACCACAGAAAAGCTTTATGTTCAGATATTTATACACTTATACACTTAATACAAAGACGTGTAATAATCAATAACTGAAAAAAACTTTTTCTTGCAACGCTACGACTTCTCAAAACCATGACGTCCTCAAAACGTTAAGTCTCAAACTATTAACAGCCCATAATGCTGCTGTGAAAGGAGAACATAAACTATTCAATTCAGATCTTTAATCACATCAATGTAAAAATCCAATCTCATTTCAAGCATTCAAAGAATTTCTGAATAAATCGGAAATTGAAACTGTCATGCATTGAGAGGAGATTTCCTTTATCCTCATCCAGGTAGGGACCAATTATGAAGCAGCACAGAGCCGCTGTGTGCTCAGCTAAACACAGCTGTAGGGTGATGCATGCTGTGCTTCGGCAGCAAGCCGTCAACGTCTCACCTCCTCTGCCATCTGCAGCATCCTCCGTGTGCTTTCCAGCGACTGTGGAGGAAAAAGCAGGAGGCGTTAGAGAGCACAAAGAGGCGAGCAAGTTTCTTATCTGAAGGCAATTTGCACAGAGAACGAGGAGAAAAAAAAAGAGAAACGGAGAGACAAAGATTGATTTGGAGTCCATTCAAAAAAGCAAGTTCAGACATTTCTGTGTTTAGGTAACAAAACACGACCTTACAAACAAAATTAGTACTCTTCCTGTGGGACTGAACGTTAGCGCCTCGTATTCTGACAGGACATTTTAGAGCTGGGACTCTTTGTTTATGCTGGGACAGACGGACCAGATGTCCAACCTAGACAGGGTTTTCCATCCATCGGGCCTCTATCTGGATCTGGTTTTTGGGAGTTAATTTAAACAAAACAATGGACAGGTGTGAATGTGGCCTGAAAAGACTGAGCGACAGAGCAGAGAGAGAGCAGAGCAGCACAGGGGAATTAACAAGGAGACAATAAGAAGTGGGGCCAGATAAGAGGGATAAGGCAAATGGAAAGATACATGTGATAAGGACAACATGCAGGGGGACGCTACGACATCAATATTCATAAAGTTATGGAAGCAGATGGTGACGAATCTGTAAAATCAGTGTAAAGCTATAAGATCCTGTCCAACGCTGTGACAGAACACGAGATCATGTATTTACTGCATTTTATTATAAAATCAAGTCTGGTTCAGCTTATTTTCCTGTTTGTTCATGTCTGAGCTTATTTACTGTTATATTAAATCAATAAAATTGGGGAAAATGCCCATCTAACGTCTGAAGTGAAGCAAGACAAAGAAAAGCAGGAAATCCTCATAATGGAGAAGAATCCTTCAAAATCACTTGAGCAATTAGCTGATTATCAAAACAGTCTAACAGATTTTCTGATGATCGATGTATTAGTTCAGCTCCGGAGCTTATATGGCGGCTCCAGCTCAGAGAAATGACTGCGTCGTGTTTCCACACTGATGATGATTTTCTGCTTCAGCTGTGTTGATTAACTCAACCTAAAATATTGTTTCAGTATACTGACTGCGTATAAGCACAAGTATCTGATTAAAAATAAAGAAATATGAATTTAGAGAAATTAGCCAAATCCGCACCACTTTATTGCTTTAATGTAGAGCTCAAACGATTTGTTAATTAAAACTGATCTTTAAATATTTTGAGGAGTACTCGTTCAAGTAATTTTTGCAAAGCTTCCAGCTTCTCAATATTTTCTGTTTACTGGTTGAACAAAAGAAGCTATTTGACTATTGAACTATTGACTATTAAACTTGAGCTTTGGGAAATTGTGAAAAGATCGACAGCTTTCTAACAACAACAGCAACAACAACAACCAACAGATTGACATAATTGAATCGTTGAAAAAGTATTTTTCAAGGAAGAAAAATGCAGTTTCTTGCAGTTTTTTTTTTTGCATAAAAAACTGCAAGAATTTTTATGACGTATGAGAGAAAAAACTGAATGTTTTGAGTTTTCCATTTTCTGACAGCACACCCAAAAAATACAAACAAAAATCAGTGGTGATACTGAATAATATTTGGTTTGAAGATTTGAGTCACAGCTCCAGAGATCCTTCGTATCGTTGCGTCTTAACTCGGCCTGATCAAGTCATGTGAGTTCGGCTGGCACACAAGTTAACACAATAAAAGCACGCATGCACAAAGAGCCACAAAGGTTGACAGCGAACTGGAATGCAGTCAGTTCAGGTGAGTTACGCCTGTGCGTCTCTATTAATAGTGTGTTTTACAGACGGCAGAGCATCCAAAGGAGCGAAGTGTCTCAGGGCACGACTCCATTGTTACCATCGCTAATGAACTGCTAACAGCAGACAGTGGGGACCCGATTCCTCAATCTCTGTGTTGTGTTTGCTGTGAATACATTAATCAGCGAGTTGAGGAAAAAGACAAACACGGAATTGGCGAGAGGGACGTGTTGAGCTCAGCCAGGTTTCTGTTGGCTTAGCCAGAACGTCACTTGGGTGGATAAACATTACATTGCGTCTCCTAAAATCCTTGAACTTGGCTAATTAAGCCCGAAATCGCCGCCTTTGCCAAATTTTCCAGATTGGGGTGCTGTGACGAATCTTTGAGACGCAGACAATGGTGTGGTATTTTTATCATTTGTTTGGGACGGCTTAAATGGAAACGCAGTCAGGTGAGGGGGGTGCAGGTTCCAGCAAGCTACAAGTAAGGCTTTTGAAACATAAAACTCGCCATCATTTGACCAGAAAAAGCAGAGAAACACGACAGGTATTAGGTAGAAACACACACAACCCATTTAAAGAACTTCAACACAATACTCAGGAGTGCAGAAGCCGGTTTTAACCACGGGACAGCGTCTGTTAGACTTCCTAAAAACAATCTTATCATAGCGAATTCCGATGTTGCCCTGATACATAACCATGCTCTGGCTTTGGGTAAGCACTGCTCATACCTGAAACACTCAGAGTGGTAAGTAGCATTAGCAGGATGGACCCTCCCATGCCCTGCTGTGAGCTGCTAAGTCAACCCGGCAGCAGCAAAAGGAAGGAAGAGAAGAAGAAGAAGAAGAAGAGAAAAGCGTAGGTTAAGTCAGAAAGCACACAGATGGGAAACACACACAGTCAAGAAAATTAAAGAGTACAGAAACACACAGACAATTAGTGGAGTGGAAATCAGTGAAGAGCAGAGCCACAAGCCTGGATAAAGTAAGCTAATTTGCCTCCATTTGAGTCAGATGGCTGATCATACGATGCCCCGGAGTGCTGATTAAACAATCAGCTCCTTGATAGTAAAACGCTCAGATATAGCTGACAACATGCAAACTGTCAGAGCCACAGAGCGGTGAGGGAGCCATCGGGCTAAATTAGGCGTAAACCTCACACATTTCCTATTAATGGCTGGCTCGATAATCAGCTGCGAATGCAATGAATGTAATTACCCGCTCCTGCTCTTCGAGCGCTGCGTCGAGGCCACCTCAGGATTACATGTCGCATTTTTTTTCCCTCACTGACGCTTTTCCCGCTAAGCCAAAAAGGATGATTTTCAGCATGGTTATGTCCAAAATGGTTATTTAATGACAATAATGATAAATCCTGCTTTTGGTAGGTGCGATTAAATTAAATAATTCAATAACTTGTACTTTGGACATTTAAGACATTACATAGTTTGACATTTTGGGGGAAAAATTCTTATTTGCTTCTTGCTGAGAGTTAAAAGAATACATTGATACCTTTCTCACACCTGTACACACATATGAAGCTAAAGCCAGCAGGTGATTAGCTTAGCTTTTCTCTTTTTGTTTAATTTCTTGCCATTTCCCCCACTTTCCAGTTTTTATGCTAAGCTAAGATAACCACGTTTTCTTAAAGACTTTGCATTCCCAGCCCGTTTGTCGTTTGTTTGGCTTCATTTCAATTTGAACAACACTGATTTTACATCTGAGACAAATCAGCTGTCTTCACTGCATGTTTGTGGATCGTTAGCATATGTGCATTAGTCCTTTGGTCATGAATTAAAGGAATACTCCACCCAAAAATCCAAGCTTTTAGTATCAAACACTCATGCACCCTGCAGGTTTGAAAGGTGTCTGTGAACTGTTTGCTTGCCTGTTGACAAATTTTGCCTGTTTGGCTCATGTAGTGATGTATGGATCGGCTCTAACGCCATCTTGGATGTGCATCAATCAGCACTGAAATACATCACTCTTTCCAGGAAATGTCAAAGAGAATTCTTTGGAAATTACGGAAAAATCCAGAGGAGTTTCTCAAAAAACACTCCTGCAAACATTCTCCACTTCCCAACTGTCCGACTGTGTGCTCAGTATGCTCCAGACACTCATGGATTCATCGCGGCTTCTGTCTGTAGCTTAGCACAGCGCTGGCATTTGATACTAAAACACCTTTGGGTGGAAAATTAAGTTTCATATTCACTCAGAGAGAAAAAGACAATGAGAGGATGAGGGAGGCAGGGGTTCTGTGTGTGTGTGTGTGTGTGTGTGTGTGTGTGTGTGTGTGTGTGTGTGTGTGTGTGTGTGTGTGTGTGTGTGAGACGCAGTACCTCGTCAGTCACTTGGTTGGCCCTCACTGTCATCTGCTCCACAGTCATTTCGTCCATGTTGCTGCTGTCCTGTTTGGAGGCTCCCCCCGTGGCACCGAGCTCTATGTTCTGCGGCCTGGAAGAGCGGCAGATTTCAAAGGTCACTGGCTGACGCCTCATTGGGAGATGTCAATTATCATAAAGCTCGGCGGCTCAAACAAATCTGAGACCTTGCATAAACACGCTGCCGGCCAAGGCTGGTGTCAAGCAGACAAGGCTGCTCCTCAAACAAACTGACGAGGGCATCCTCTCGTCCCTCCAGCCAAACTCTGCCATTTCCACCAGCTGACTCTTTAATTGACTTGACTTCGCTATGAGCTGATTGGCTGCTTAAACAGGTGACAGGCTTTATGTCCTAAAACCAGCCACTGGGGCCTGAGAAGCTGAGTCGCAGGCGACGCCTCAGCCAGCATGAGATGCTAAAACACTTTAATCTCATTGTGAGTGTGTGGTCTGAACTTGGCTTCACTGGTTACAGATTTGAGGTTTCTTTGAATTTCTCTTTCTCAAATAATGATGAATTAGTGACATATTAAGCGACTGGCTGATTAACTATAACCAATAAGAGCTTTGGTTTGATGAAACTAACCAGTAGCCCTAATTTAAATCCTCCTGTTTGAATGTTATGTACATCAAGGTTTAGCATCTCATTCTACAGCTCATCATGATGCCACAGAACCAGTCAGGGCTCCCTGCTGTTGGGTATTTCTTAAATATGGAGAACACATTTACAAACCTAACATTTCACTGCATGAGAACGTCAACGTATGTCCACGTCAATGGTATGGAGCGGGAAGAGGCAGATGCAAATCCTAAACAAATCAGAGCCTTTTCCTGCCCCTGAAGGAGTGTTCGGAGTCTGAATACAAACAGCGGGGCCGCTAATAAAGGAAGCAAATCTACTCTAAAGACAAAGCAAAACTTTTCGTAAGCCTGGAGCAGTTCCCTGTTTGTGTAAAGCTTAGCTGCTGCGTGGCTAGCAGAACGTACGCTGACGGTGATGGAGGAGAGATAAGGAGGCTGCGATAGGGAAATCACAACCACGAGACTGGAGGTCAGTAACCGGCAGAAATACGCAAAGCATTACCAAGATTACGACAATACAAATCAGACATTTAAAAAAAAGCAGAGGGGTGAAACGATGAAACTTCAATTAAGTCTATATAAATAAATGATACCGATGGCTCGTGGCCACCATGTTTGATCAGGTCTCTTGAGCCTTTGACAAGATTCAAGATTCTTTTATTGTCATATACTTGCAACAATGTAACATCGTCACCAGTAATTAAATTTTTTGTGCTTGGTGCTAACTCAACTTCACGGTGCAAAAATCGCTTCACAGTGCAAAATATTCAATAAAATATATACATTAAAAATTAATATGAATAAAATAGAGGTAGCAGTTGAATAAAAATAGAATTAAAAACATACTAGAAAGAGAATAGAATATAAGAATAGAATAAAAACACTAGAGGTGTGTGCATGTGTGTTTGTGTGTGCACATGGCAGTTCAACTGTTTAGCAGTCTGATGGCTTGTGGGTAAAAACTGTCCTTGAACCTGCTGGTTTTAGTCCGGATGCTCCTGAACCGCCCGCCGGACGGCAGGAGCATGAACAGTCTGTGTAACCCGAACCCCAACAACGCAGAGCTACCACAAACACCTTGATTCTTTTGCACATTTAAATTCAACATTGTACAAAAACAGAAAACAGTACTCGCCTCTGGCTGGTTACCAACATGTACTGTATGTATCCTTCCAGAAGAACTAGGAGGGCTACAGTTGAAGTACGTATTATACCTGCAGTACCTGCAGGCAGTGAGTCACATCAGCAGAGTGAGGAGGAAAGAGCACGGGATGAATGACTGATACTCGCTGGTGTCTGTACTCATCAGACTTTCTAAACTTCACTCAGTACTGTCATGTCAGGTTTCCAGTGAGATACTGAGTTTATACAGCGATGCTGCTTCTGCTATAGAAATAACTTTTCACTTTATTTAAAATGTGTCTGAATGTATTAATGCAACTAGTTAGTAATGGAAAATAACTGATAAGAGTATCAACAAAAATAATGTCTTCAAGGAGTCAAGGAGGGTTGCATTAAGTTAAAAACTGCTCTTTCTGTAGTTTTTGCATTACAGGTTCAGGGCTTTGCACATTAGCCTCTATGCCTGTGATGTGATATCATGAACCATACATTTTATACAATAACGTAACTTTATGGAAAGACTGTGATACGCTACACCTATTGGCTGAAAGGAGGGTTTGCTACTTCACTGCTGATGTTTGTAAAAAATATGAGAAATATTGTTCCTCAATGCTTAAAACTGAGTGCTTAAGTCTCATTTACTGAATCACATAAAACTATTACTGCAGCTATCCTACTGACGCCACAGCTGATCTCATCAGGACAACTTGCAGAGCTCCATGCAGGCTCTGCGTTTAGATAAAGATTTAAATTTCATAATCTTGCACAATATGTACAACAGCAGCACAAGACAAGGATGTGCCGCTGAGAGGCTTTTACTGTAAACCAGCAGCAGGAAGTGCTGGTCGTGGTCGGCCGCTTAGGGCCACTCATGGAGAAATTTGACATTTTGAGCTTTCAGTTTATTTCCAAACATTTCAAAACGGACACGACTACACCGGCAGGCAGACACAGGCTGGAGTTGAGTGATAGGTGTGTTTTGGCTGTGTTTTTTCCAGGTAATCCATTTGGAGATGTGTTATGAGCACAGCACGCGTGAGCCAGGCTACCCTGCAGAACGCTTTGGCGGACAGAAACCAACCCACACAAAATCTGATTTGTGCATTAAGCGACTCTCATGCGGTCCAGAATGACAGGATGCACCGAAATGACCGGTGTAACGGCAGCCTCGGACAACCTTTGACGCAGGAGGTAACACGAGATCAAGATCATCACGAGCAAAAGCCATAAGCTTGTTTTCTGTGATGCAGGAAGGCTGCAGTTTCAAGGACAGAGACGGCTGAACATAAACCCCGCTCTGTCTTTATTCCAACTTTTTAAGAAGACGCCAACATTCAGGAAACAGCTTTATTCCCTTCTCATTTTCTTCCTCTCCTGTCATCCGCTTTTACTTTAAACTTCAAGTGACATGTTGTTTTCCATATAACCCCTGAACTCCGAGTTCCCTTTCCTGCAGCAACTAACATCCTGAAAAAAAAAAGAGAGACAGGGAAAATGGATAGTCTACTTGGCAGACAGATCAGAGGATTTAATGTTGTTGACTCTGCATCTTTTTTTTTTTTTTTTTTTTTTTCCTTTTTTGGAAAGAGGGCACTTGATTCACACAGGCTCGACTGCTTTTTCTAACTGATTATTGGACTTGGCAAGATACTGATGTGAATTTACAACTGCAACACAGACTATCTTGATATGCCAAGTCACAGGCGGAGATGAACACGCCGACGCTAAAAGATCAATCACATGTGCCACTAAGGCAGATCTCTCTATGGCTGGGTATTGATTCATCATCACTTGAGCCTCACGTGGGTAAATGCTTTTGTTCCCTGGGCAATTTGAGCATATCATCACACACCAGTAGGCCCTATATTTTCACACTTCACACCCGATAACAACACAAGGCTACCACAACAGATTATATGTGTCCACAGCAGCAAGAGGGGCGCTTTAACAGTCCTTGAGGACATCACCAGTTGACGTTATAGTGTCCTCACAGCATCAACAGCAAGTGTCAAACACAAAGGCGCCTACAGGGAAACACATTTCTCGTTCCTCAACCCAAACCTGTTCCTCCAGATCTGACTGCACAACAGGTTGACGTCTTTTCTTATTCTCCTCATCATGCTGGGCTCATATCCTCCTTCTGGATCTCTGTCACAAACAGTCTTTTTTTGTTCCTGCAGCATGTCCTCAATGATGGCAACGCATTTCTATTGGATATATGTGAATTGTGAAATATTTTAGGCAAGGTGGGCTGGTTGAAAATGCTGATCTGTGAGGCAGAACAGCCAACAAGAGGGCCAATAACATCATGCTGCGTAGACAAAACCTAAACATGACCTTTTATTTCTTTCACAGCTTGACTTACAGGGTACAAAAACAAGTGTCATCGGTTTTCACCACAGCTGCCAATCATGAGGGAAGACATAGGGGAAAATACGACAGATGGTTAATCATTTCCGTTGTTACATTTAAATGGCAGCAGTGGCATGTGAAGTCATCTGACGCTGGTTATCTTACACACAGAGGAATGAAGTGAAGGGCTGCACATCAAGTTTACGAGGGGCACAAACAAGTGACTTTAGGCTAAATGACAAACATGAAGCAAACGCACTGAAAGAGCAGTCCCCACACCCAAAGGCACCAACGTTGTGGCTGTAGAGTCACTGAGATAACACTTAAAAACTGAGTTAAAGAGTTGAAAACAGAGCGGGAACTGTGCCAGAAAGCCCGTCAAACAAGATTAAAGTGTTCTTACATTTTCTGAAAAGTTGCTGTCGTGCTCAGGTATCGTAAACAGGATCCGGGGGCGACTCGTTAACCCTGCTAATGTACTGCTAGCTTGCTAGCTAGCCAGTTCCGCTTTCCTGTCAAGCTACTCAACACCCACACTCAAACAACTACGTTGAAAGGAAAAGGGAGAGATATATTTACCTGGGGAGTCAGTACTTACAGTTAACCCTCCTTGTTTTAAAAAAAATGACTTCTTTACTCCTCCTTCTTTAAGGTATGTGAACTTGGCTCCGGGAACTTCTGGATTCCTTCAGTGGTTCCACCGTCTGGCTGTCCGAAGTGTGTCGGTTGGTGCCTTTAAGTGCTGTCGGAAATATTGTTTTCCATAGTCGGGCTGATAGTTTAAAGGAAGTACTCAGCCTCTTCAATTGAGTAAAAATAGCAATTAAACAATGAGGAACGATGAAATACCTTGAAAATGTACTTAGGTTTCGCACCAAGCACTGTAAAGTAGGATGCCTCTTTCAGAGTTTCTACTTTATGCGATCTGGCGTTGTTTTAAAAGATTTTATGTGAAAATCTTAACCTGCAATGTGATTGTGGTTATTATGTAAATTTAGAGGAGTAATGATATAATCTATAATTTCAGTCTCACATGCAGTGCAGTAGAAGTAGTGAGTAGCAGAAATATACAAGGAGACACGAACCACTTATCTCACAAATTATACAGAAGTGCAAACTATTCGAGTAAATGTGCTTGATTTCTTTCCATCACTGCAGACAGAGTCACATCCGTGAAGCTGAGTAAAAATTAGATTTTTTTTTTTTTTTTGCTTTGCTTTGTAAACAATTATCATAGTTATAGTTTAGATTTTCATTTATCTTTCCTGGGTTTGTTTGGTAAAATTCATAATGAGTTTTCGCTGCCACATTAGTCAGAAAGACGTTTAATTTGGGATGCTTTGCTTCCCCTTAATTCTGCTGCTATAGTAGAACATAATAACCAACCTTTTTTTCTCTAAATTACCCGGTTTTGTTCGAGCAGTTGTATCTCAAACAGCGAACGTCAGAGGAAGGAGCTTTCGATGAGCACGTGAACGCAGCACATGATGGTGCGCATGTCTTGTCATATGACTCCAGAGAAGAGGCGCTGCTCATTTTCCCCACATGAGTGCAGCATTTACCCTTCACCCAGACCCCCCCGCCTCCCCCCCTTCTTCATATTTTACATGAGGACAGACTGCTGGATATTTTTCATAGTGTTTCTGAGAGATGCTCTGAAATCTGAGCCTCTAGCATTGAATCTGCTGTGTAATTCAGCAAGTTTTATGGTTTAAACCACAAAAGCCTGTTCAAGGTGACTGCAAAGACACTAGGCAGAGTGCCAGCCAGCGTATCAACTGACAATGTCTACGAGGCAAGTGTGTTTTTTCCCCCCTCTCTAACTGCAGCTAAATATTTTCCCTTGCTGGGTCACCTACAGCTAAATACCTACAAGCTGTACATTGTGTGACAGCTCTAAATTTGCAAAAGGGATGCTCCAGAGCTGCCCTCACCGAACTTCCCACGGTGCCTGGATGGTGCCCCGCTCTCTTTGCCCATGTATCTTTCATAGAGTCTACACAGTATGCATTATTCAGCAATAACACACGGTCCATCTGGACTCCTGCGTGTGTGTATCTGTGTGTCTATGCATGGGTGTGTGGTCCATCGTTAACTTTTCTGTTTTCACCATTTCACCATTTCACGCCACATCCAGCAGTGCTTGAAGAGCTACGAATTAGTATTTCCTCTATAATTAGCTCAGGTTTAATGTGAGTGTGTCTGCCAGAGGATGTGTGTGTGTATGAGAAAGTGAGAGGGGAAGGAAGGGCGGAAAGAGAAAGAATAGAAAGTAGTGAGAGAAAGAGAGATAGATTAAGTGAATGTGTAATAGTGACTACAGATGGCACGTTCAGGATCAAGCTCTTTCATCATGCCGTTGCTCATTAATAGAGATGGGAGCGCTGCCCTAATTCCATAATTCCTAAATCATGCCAGTTAGTTGAATACGAGGAGACAAAAGTACAGAGAGAGGAGAATGGATTAGCCTATAGCCTAATAATGTGCCTGCGAGAGCGAGAAATCAACAGAGGAGGAGATAAAGGCACAGAAAGACAGAAAAAGAACGCAGAGGGGTCGCCATCTGTATTTCCTGGCTCTCCTTTTTGGTTGTTGCCAAAACCAACATCATATAGGCCAATTTTACTCGCGCCAATTATTGTCCCACGTGTATGCCAGCCAATGAAAATAGCTGAAATAATCAAGTGATTAATTAAATCTGGAAGAGAATGAGTGGGGATATAACAGTGTGTGTGTGCATGTGTGTCACCGACATAGCCCACATCACTAGTTTCTCATGATTTCAAGGAGCACATCTGCTCGTTTCTGGCTCCACTCCAGCTGCATCACACATCCGTCTCTCCTCTAAGAAGCAGTGGGACATGGGAAGGTCTTGAGGCCTTGCTTGATTGGACTTAATTTTACATTAGGCTAATTCCACTGGTACCTGATACTTGTCAGGACAAAGAATTGGCTGACCAAGCGTGCATCTCAATATTCAGAGATAATTTCACTCCCTTGTCTCCTTTTCGCTGGTATCTACTCTTCCTCCGTTTGAATTGGGCTCTCATATGAAGCAATTTGATGGAAACTGGAGACATCGATAGCCATTAGCCCCCTTTGCACAGGAGGGCCAAACATGGCAAGCCGAGGCTCATCTATAATTCATTTAGCGCAGTTTTCCCCCAAAACAACGTTTCTGATATTCTTTTTGCATCACGCTGTCGAAAGAGACGAGTCAGTGGTTTCAAATAACGCTTTTAAAACAGGGCTGATAAATGTTTCAAGCTAGCACTGGCCCTTACAAGCCCCAATGGGAGACAGCGTCTATTGTCTGTCTGTCCCGATCTGGAGAAAACCCACTGAGCTCAGAGAGCAGAGGAAAAATTTCATATTCACTTTTTTAGACATTTAGCCTTTAAACATCGCCAGCATGTAATGTTCCCATGTCTTCCTCAAGGACACTTTTAAAAGACACATGAACTCTGGTGAGGATCTAACTTTCAAGGCAATCTCTCTAACCCGTAGGCCACAGTGCTGGAAGAAGCATTCAGACCTTTCACAATGTAAAAATACTGTAAAATACCTGCATTTAAAATTCTGCTCCACTAAAAACCTTGACTGGTCTCTTATCATACATTAATTAATTAATAGGCTTTTAATACTGATGCATGAGCGTGTACATCGTATTTTACTGCTGTAGATGGTTGAAGCAACCAGCTTCATGTGCAGTTCAAGGTTCCCCGTGGCTCACGTCCAATGATACAATCTTTTCTTTTTTGAGTGAAATATTGGATTAATTTACCTCTTTGGGCCTCAGACAGCTATTTAAACAGAACCATGTGAGAAGTTTAGTGGGGAAATCACCTCATAAGTCAAGCTTCAATCCAAATGTAACACAGATTTCAATCAAACTTCCAGAAAATCGGCAGAAGAAAGTGTGTTTCCGTCCTCTGCTGTTAGGCAGATGTTAGTAGTTTGAGATAAACAGCTGCTGGTGGTAATTGTCCAGTAAGGCGCCATTAAACTACTGCAGAAGAAGAGCAGAGATGATGTCATAAAAGAGCACAAGTGCTGATGGAGACCTGCTTGAAAACATGACGGAAATATGGATTTCATGCTTCATGTATTCATTGAAGGAGTCTCCTCATTGCGCCACACAGATCTAATGTTTTTATCTGCTGCCATTTTTCACCTGGTTAAGTCATATTTGTGTGTTTCCATCGCTCTTTGTCTCATTTCCTTTTCTATACATCCACTTTTCCACCTCAGTAAAATCATTTTTGCGGCTTAAATTTCTTTTAATTTCCAGAATTTTCACACAGATTTTTATTATTGTTGAAAATGAGCATGAAACAGGAAAATGTGACAAGAAGCCCCAACGAGACACCGCTTTTTTGGATTTGTCATTTTTATAAGCTTATCATTTTTACTAATATCTGATAAGTTTGGCTATAAAATAAAGGTAGTGGAGGATGAAAACACAATATTTCCTTCTGAAATGTAGTACAGCAGAAAAAGAAAGGTGCAGACTGTGTGAATACTCAAGTGAAGTACCTCAGAGTGCAGTATTTGAGTAAATGCACTTAGTTACTTTTCCGTCGCTGGTAGGCCACCCTACCGCAAATCTGATGGAAACGAGAGACGAAAGGCCATCAAGCTATCCGGTCTCCATGTTGTCAGCAGTTCAGATTAGCTGTCACATCACTGAGGGAGAAACATCTGAAGATTGGAGAGGGTGATTTCATCTGAATAATTTCATGCTTTGACTGGCAGAGCTCACTGCTCACCGTCCCCAGACTTTGACGTCAGAGGGAAATAGACTGAGCAAAACAGACCCAGGTGCAGTCTAATACATGAATACAATCATCTGCCCTTTGGGGGGGACAAAACAACACCAAATGAAAATTAATTCACATTTCCACTGAAGAAATTCCACTCGCTCGGCTTGTTTTTCGAGTAGACAAAGAGACAATCTTTATTTGTGTGTTTCTCTCCTTGCTCTGACTTCTGTGTTTACTTTTGACTGACTGACTTTAATGACTGAGGTCAGCCTCCACAAAAACACCACAAACAGAAAAGGAGACAAACTCATACATGACGCTCAGACCTGGAGGCATCCTACCACTACCAACCATGGATCACAAACCAGAGAAGAAGAACGATAGAAGGACAGCATCAGTGGAATAGAAGAAGAGAAAACACATTTTTTTAATCTTCCACAGGCTATATCCCATCACTGCATCCCACACAGGAGTAATTAACAGTGATTTTAAATGCTACAAAAATAAGATGAAACAGGGAAGGAAGTGCTTCCCCTTGTTTGTGTTTTTGCGTGTGTGTGTGTCTTTGTACATGTGTGTATATGCATGCCATGTCTTTGCAAATGTCTCGATCTGCATGTGCTTTTCTACATATGTCTGTTTGTGTGCGTGTGTGTGTCTGCACATGGGTCGTCATGTGTGTATGCATGTGTGTGTTCACAGTGCTTACTCATTATGTTCACTTCCCAACATTAAAGAAGTCTCAGTCCCATGACGCACACACACTTTCTCTCCCCCTCCCTCCCTCCCTCCCTCCCTCCCTCCTCTGCTCCCTCTCTCTTTGTGCTGTTCCCTTTATAGTCGTGTCCATGAATGCTCAGAGGAACAGTCCCGTTATCAAAGACTGTGTGTGTGTGTGTGTGTGTGTGTGTGTGTGTGTGTGTGTGTGTGTGTGTGTGTGTGTGTCTATGTATATGTGTGCATGTGCATGTGTGTTTTTGTGATGCTACCACACACACACACCTCGCCTCATTTGCCACAGTCTATGCGCTTCCCTTATTGGTTTAACCCTCAGACCCAGGACCAGCTTCAGTCACTGTTTACGTCCATTGTGATCCGGCCCGGGCTCTGAGGGCTGATTTCCAGTCAGTTTCACCCTGTGGGTCCATTTATCTCCTGGCCCGAGCTAATCCATCAACGACCGAAAGCCAGACAGGAGAAACCGTGTGAGGAGAGAGGTTGAATTTTCCTTTTGATGTCTGAAAAAGTCTCAGGGAGAGCAAGAGAGCGGTAGCAGGGTGTTTTTTGATTTCCCCCATGAAAAAATATATCATCATTACAAACGAGATTGATCTGAAGGTTTCACAGTGGTCATGCAACTTGAGTGTCGCCTCCTTTTCTCACCTGTCCTTCGTTCATCCGTACTCCACCCGCCTCCTGCCCGCCCCCCAACCCGACCATCCCTCCAAAACCCCCGACCCGTTCATCCTGCCAGTCCAAGAGAAGGTACTGTAAGTGACCACAGTCATAATAATACAGAAAGACAGAGAGGTGGGTGACCAGTGGTACATTCATACATGAGAAAGTCATGGTTCCAAAAGTCACCCGACCCAGTCGACATTAGACAGTGCTGAAGACGCCTGCGCTGGCCAGGCTGTGATAAATGCTTTGTTTAGAAACATGAATAAGACAAAACACATCCCACCTGAAAATATACACCTCACCAAACCCACCCAGAACACCCTCCCCCGCACACACACACACCCCGCCCTCCCACTGACACAGGCTATGATTATACTTGCCATTATAATATCCGAGCTGCTTGTTTAAAAATCTAGACTGGGTCTGAAAATATCAACACATATAACATTACATTTCCCATACGGCCGCATTCATTTAAATCTGCGCCCGCATTGTTTTCCCTTTCTTTCCTGCACAGGCCGGGTTGCTTTTCTCCTCTCCACCTCTGTACATTTGCTCTTTTTCTTGCTGCAGTTGGAGTGGGTCCAGATAGTATAGAATTTCAATTACAATGCAAGCTTGGCCTCTTCCAATTCTTGGTTTGACGATGGGACAGCAATGTGAGAAAAATCCAATTTTTGTGCATCCAGGCCTATCGCTTAATGCATCCTGCCGTGATTGGATGATAGGAATTTCACTGGAACGACAAATTTAATCATAGCCGTGGCTACATCTACCCCATCGGTGGTCAAAAGTCAATAGTCAAATCAAAAGGACCCCCTGATATGAGTGCAGAGTCGGTTCCCTTGTGTTTTTCAGCTGAGAGGCGCTGTTCCACCCAGAGTTCGGGGATCAGAGATGAAGGGCAGCTTCCCAGACACCTTAAGATCCAACCCTCTCAGCCAGGCCAGGGGAGGGTGTCTGTGGCTGGGCCATGGAAGGGGCTGGCAGTGGGGGTGGTTGGTTGGTGGTCGTATAGAGGTGGAGGTGGGAGAGGAGAGGACGGAGACAGAGGGCTTCCCTGAGGGGTGGTGGATTTAGAGGGACAGCCAGCCCAGCCCAGCAGCCCTGGGCGGGAGCTCCAGGAAGAGACGGAGAGGGGTCACAGCCAGGAGGACAGTCCCAGGAGGAGTGAGGCCAGAGCGGCTAACAGGGCCACGGACCCCGGCCTCCAACTCGGACCTCCGTCAGTCAGGAAGGGCTCCGGAGAATCATATCCCGACCCATCTGAAACGGAGAGAAGAGAGAAAAAGAAAAACGACAAAACATCTGAACTGAGAGAGACACACAGACAGATACAAAGACGAGACGGTGTCCAAAAAAGAAAAAAAATGAATGAATTTAAGACAAAGGGAAGACAAGTGGAACTATTAAGAGGGGGTGTGTGCGGGGGGGAGTGAATGACAAACCAAAAACTCTCACCCTTCAAATGCCAAGGAAAGGCAGAGAGAAGGCGTCAGAGAGGGATGAGGAGAGGAAGGAGGGAGGAGGAGAAGACGACAGCAACTGAGCTCTGCAGGGGGTTTAACCAACCTAATTACAGTTTAATCACAGAGACTCAGAATCTGGAGCAGCTGACACACACACGCACACACACACACACGCACACACAAAGACACACATCCACTCACACATATGTGCAACCGCTCACGGCTCACTCCAGTGACAATATTTCACAGATGAGATGGAAGTTGCGATGTCAGACAGATTACTTTAACAGCACACAAAAAAGCAGAATCTCGAAGAGACGCTGCAGCAGCGACAGAATAAAAGAATGCGTGTTGTTTCAGTAATTATGGAGGAGGAGAGAATTTCCTCCCCCCTTAGCGAGATGTGGAATGATCTGAGCCTGGAAAGCTGCGAAGGCCGGCTCTCATCCTTTTACGACGGTCTTCAAAGCCGTGTCATTATCTAGGGAGATGTGCTACTACCCGGGTTTGATTCTTTAGTCGGGCTTAGGTTGAAAACTCACGAGGTGGAATCCGCCTTTGAAAAGACGTGCAGGTAGATTCCTTTAAAGATAACGCAAGTGTAGCGTAATGCCTGCCGCAATCTGATCCCCATGTATGCCAGTCCTCTGTTGAGTTATTTTTAAGCGGCTGTATCATAGGCCAACATGGCACACTTGTCTGAGCGCTGCGCCCTGTCTATGCTAATATACAAGGCAGCTATTTTCAAAGGAATATATTTTAACAGGCTACATGCTGTTTGGAAACAAAGACTCGGGATTATGTGGCGAGTAAGTCAGGCCTCATTTTTTACCACGAGGCTGATGCATAAGGAGAATTTTATTAGAAAATATGAAGTGTCTATTATTAGATTAGCCTTCTACAGTACGCGATGGGTTTATTATTAGATCGCTCTCTTGTTTCATATGAGCGAATCCAGCTAGCAGAGTGACGTGGAGGCTTGGTAACATTTTTAGAGAGCACTTTCAGCCTGCTCTGTTCCCTTTCTGCAAGGACAGAAGGTCTCGCTCACACCCAGTGTGATGTGATGTGATTTGATGTGAAGTGTGTATGCCACTTTGTGCCTGTGTGCATGCACCCGCTTCTCCCTGTCTGTGTGAATGCGTCACGATGTGTGTGTGTTTTAAGAGTGTGTGTCTGTGTGTAAAGGTGTTAAAGTGTTGCCTGGCTGGTCTGTGAATCAGAGCAGAGAGTGTTGCCGGGGCATTCTATCAGACCTCTTATTCCCCCCTAATTTTACTTTGATAGCCAATCTGGACCTTTGTGTGTGTGCGTGTGTGCGTGTGTGTGTAGTTAGAGCGTGACTTACCTGGAGGTCTGACATACACCTTCAGCTTTAGACATGCTCGTCCCACGTGGTTTGGGTGAGGAGACGCTGTAAAAGGCAGAGAGATTGAAGGAGGAGATTAGCTGAGAGATAAAGCGATTTGTGCTGCTGATTGCGCTCATAAAGTAATTGAAAACATTTAATAAGTCTTTTTTTAAACGCTGCTCTGTCTCACAGTGCTGTCAGGCTTATTATCAGGTGCTTGGTTGGACTGGGACTTCACAGAGACAATACTGTAACGTGGTCCTGGGATAAAACGTGATATTAAACCCCACCGTTCTTCATTACTGTTGTTTTCAAGTGAACAAATTAAACACAAATTTAATTAGTAATATGCACAATATAAACAGTAAAACAGGGTCTCGACATTAAAAGATAGAACTGGTGATATTTTATATTTTAAAAAAGAGTATTATCTGCGTAGCCAAAGCCTGATATTGCTCATTATACCACTGACCTCTATTGTTGCCTTCATCTGTTCAGCTGTTAATGTAATTTTAGCAGCAGCAGCAGCTCTCAAACAAATGAAAGATTATTTAAACGACCACAAACCAGCTGACACACGGTGCTTTCAGGGCCCCTCAGAGAGCCACAGGTTAGATGCCCACAACTGAGAAACACCAAACCTCAACCCAACGACCATAACGATTTATGGGATGCATAACAAGGTAATAACACAAATAAAAAAATATTACACCTACACTCTGTTTATTGACTAATTATATTGATGATAACATGCAGGCTTTGTGGACATTTCGTCTTCTTCAGCAAAGTGAAACACACTAACAAAACTGTAATTAGCTTTAAACAAATTCAGCAGACATGGTAATTCAAGGTTAGGCATTATAAAGCAAGGAAGGTATTTTTTATTAAGTTAATGCTCAGTAATTTGGTATAATTTGACATTAATGTAGCGATTAATGCAGCCTATTACTCTCTTGATGACACATATTGCTCCAAGCAGTTGTAGAGTTTCTTGCATTATGTCCTTTTAAGTTCTCTTAAACCCATGCTCCCAAGCTTGTGAACTCCAGTAAACATATTGAGCACTTCAGGCAATGTAAACAAGTCTGAGAGGGATCTGCCCGCACACTGGGACTCAGTCACACTCACATTCATACC
This sequence comes from Chaetodon trifascialis, assembly GCF_039877785.1. Lineage (NCBI taxonomy): Eukaryota > Metazoa > Chordata > Actinopteri > Chaetodontiformes > Chaetodontidae > Chaetodon > Chaetodon trifascialis. Next base: position 22,278,109 of record NC_092069.1, read on the forward strand.
TAAGGGAAATACTGGCTCTCAAATCGACCTGACTTGAATGTCTTTGGAAAGGGGAAGGAAATCCATGCAAATTCCCCGCAGATGCAGGTCCCTCTTGCCGTGAGGTGACAGTGCTAACCACTGAGCCACCGTGCTGCCCTGGCTGAATGCCAAAAAAAAATGAGAAAATGTTAAAAAGTTACTGTGATTCAAACTTCAAAGTAGAGTAAATGAAATTGAATCTGGGTTTTTAGTCCCACCTCACTCTGATGTGAAATAGAGCTGGAGACCTCAGAGGAGGTGGCGACCGACTCCCCGACTGCTCACGCATGCAGACGCGCGCGCACACCCGCATGCATACGTGGATGTGCAGAAAGAAATGTGCACACGCGCCGGTGCTCGCAGATGTGTGCGTGGAGACCTATTGGCCTTCTCCCTTGAGGAAATCCGAATAGCCAGAGCCCAGAGTGACCCCGGAGAGGACCATCATCAAGATCCACAGCGCAGAGGAAATAAATCTGACCCATCCTCTGCCCTCTCCTCCCTCTTTTTCCCTCCCTCCATCCTTCTTTCTGCCCTTCACCTCCTTTACCCTTTTATGGCTTCCCTATAGCCCACAGCCTTTGCCTCAAGTTTCTTCAAATCATCCACCTATAGTCCCAACCGGTCCCCTGTGAAGCCCTGCCAGCTTTGTATCGAGCTGTCTCCCTGTTGTGTGTCTTTGTTTTGGGTTCCCTACTGTTTCCCTGACAAATGGCAACATTTCAGGAAGAAAGGGCTCGAAGTGGAGAAGTGGATATATATCCCCCCACCCATTCCTTTCCCTCCATGCCCTCCAAAAATGTTCACTTTTGTCATTTTTTAGAAGTCTTATCGGCTCTCCCAGCGCCTCTGTTTCCCAGCGCATCCACAATCCAACGTCTCCCGAAAACCCATTGAAAATCACTCAACCTCATCAGTTGGCAGCTGGGAGAAGTAAGGGGTGGAGCAGACCTGTCAACATGTCAACTGCATGACAAATACACACACTAACATGCACACACACACACACACAAACACACACACACCGGTCTGTCCACAGATCGCCATTAAAGATCGATGTGTTTTACTTGGTCGAGTATCTGGGAGGAAATGCGCGAACAAGTACACATCGGAAGGACCGGGTGGTTAAAACTGTCAACATACCTTTGTTTTATATCCCTACTGACCTGTGTGTGTGTGTGTGTGTGTGTGTGTGTGTGTGTGTGAGAACGTGCGCATGTCAGAGACAGTGAGAGACAAAAACATGTGTGGTTGTCAGTCAAGATGATGGACATGGCCTTTCACGGACTCACAATCGCTTGACAACTGACCCCACAACAAGCCCTCCTCCCCCCAACCACACACACACACACACACACACACACACACACACACACACACACACACACACACACACACACACACACACACACACACACACACACACACACACACACACACACACATTCTTGTGGAATACACACTGCCCTCAGGGGTCCCAGAAACACAATACCATAGTCAGCAACTATACAACTCTGGAGGGGCCCTGTCCATCCTTACATGAGACTGAAAACAAAAGTGTGTGTGTGTGTGTGTGTGTGTGTGTGTGTGTGCGCGTGTGTGTGTGTGTGTGTGTGTGTGAGAGCGTGTGTATGTTTGCCAACTGGGAAAAGTGCAGTAGGACATCGGGTGGCTGTTATCTTCGCCTCTTTAGCTCTCTGACTCTCGCCTGCTGTGTCTTTGTGACAGCGCAGACAACAGACTGAGGCCAAGAAATACTTGCAAATCTTCCTACTCATTTAGTTACTCAGCAGACAAACAGCGTTGCAGGCAGCACATTATCTCACTCTCATCATCTCTCACAGTAACCCAGCAGTGCTGCACATTAGATTCTGTTTGTCGGTTATTGCATCATATTAGAAAATCGTGCTCCTGCATTAGAAATAAAACCTGAAGCCTGATCTGAGGAAAAGCTTTTTTTTTTTTTTGGCCTCTTTTCTTCCGCTGTCTGAACAAGGAGAATATCACCGTGAGGTCAGAATCACCATCCAAGGGCAAAAAACTCCACAAAGAAATGTGTTGCGCTCGCACGCCGACATCAGACTGGTGGCAGAGGAGCTTCATCCCATTATGGGTCGCAGCGAGAATGCATCATCTCCTACTAAAAAGGTTAAGGTCGGTTTTCAGCCAACTGTGCAGCGCTAACACGGGGAGAAATGAAGAGAGCAGGGTCAGGCTGCACGGAGGCGGAAATGCTGCTGGAGAATCAATCCTTGACAAATCCTGAACAAGATACCAACGACAGGTGCGGTTTAGTACGACTTTCAGAGAGAGAGAATGGAAAAATAAACTAAATAAAAGACTAATGAGACGCTACCTGATCGAATAAATTACAGAAGGATTACTTTTGCAAACTAATTTCCCAGCACTAGCAGCTAATGTGTTCTTTTCATAAGCTGAGACTCGTCTAAGAAAGTGTGGCTGAGTTTGCACGCTTCAACTGGTCACCACATGGCAGCTCGCAGCAGACAAACAACAGAATAAATTGTTTGCTCAAACACACTCCATGCATACATTTCCCTGATAAGTGACCTCTTGTGATTGTGTGAATTGTGACTGTCCTCGCTCAGAAGAATCATTTTCTCATATTTTCCCAGCTGGTCTGTGGATTCGAACAGGCGAATGTCTTGTTGCGAGCAGCTCTCGCAGCCTCCGCACAGAAAAAGTGGCACTTCTCCGTGTGGCGCCAGGAAGTTTTGACATTGACAGCGAAGCTTTTGAAAGTCAATTTAACGTGCTTTTCCGTGATTACCAACTGATCTTGCTCTTAACCGTCCGGATGCGGTACATCTATCCCACCCATCTGGCACACCGAGCAGCTGAAAACAATGTTTAAGAGTAATTTGAAGCTACTATTTGTCCCACGCCTGCTGGGGGAGTGATAGCTCTTTAACTCCAGAAAACAGTCTCAGGGGGCAAGGCCCATCTGTGATACTAATACATCACTTGTTGAAGTGAGGAGAAACATCGATACAGCTAATATAAAAATGATTACAAACTACGCCTGGTGACATTTTTACCACTTTGCTGAGCACACCACTTATGATCTCAATAGAAGCAGAGAGCTACATGAAGGAATAAAGAGAGGGGAGAGAGCGAGAGGAGGGGGAGCGAGAGAGAGATGGAAGGTGTATTTATGCACGCCTGTGGGTGTGCGAGCGACACGGTGGGCCGTGTTTGAGAACTCTCTCAATCAAAATCTGTTGATTGCATATTTACATATCGTTTACAAATGCATACTGAACAGAAGCTAACCGGCAAACGCGCACGCTTGCACGCACACAGCACACACTGCCTCACACAGACACACACTCTGACTAGCTGATAACCCACAGATGTAGTAGTACTCGTGTCCAGGCCTGAACTCGAAGCCCAGGGAGAAGGGGGTGAAGAGCTGGAACTTCTCTGAGAAGCGCAGGGGTCCGTCAGGACCGCTGGGGCGGTTGCACTCCCAGCGCTTGAAGCCACGCATCCTGTGCTGGCAGGAGGTGTAGCCCTCGTGGTTGACCATGAACAGGATGTAGCGCTCCATGCGCCCGTGGGACGGAGGACCCTCGTAGTAAGGACAGTAGATGTCCAGATAGTCGTTAATGTTCACTGCCACCCTGTACTCTCCGTGCCAGAACCTGCAAGACACAGAGAGGGACGAGAACATGAACATTTCTCCATGAATAGAAATAATCAGACACAGGAACATGCACAGAATCAGTGAGCAGAGGTGAGAAGGCTTCAGGAATGATTTACTGAGGTAAATGAGATTGCGTGAGGCTTATATTTTGAGAAAAAAAAAAGCCTATACATCTTCCACAACACTATGAATATTTAAGAGCTATATTGGATTTCTGTGTGATTGCACAGCATAAAGGAAGCTGCGGTGAGTGTCCACTTAGTGCTGTCATGCCGTGTACTGTAATAATATGAAACCGTGTGATGGCTGTTAGGTCATTTTTGGATTTGCTCATTCCCACAGACACATCTCAGGTCGCTGTACAAAGCAGCAACATAAAAGAGACTCCACAAGCTGTTCAAGGGCACTTCAGCAAACGCTTTCTAATAGAGGGTCTTAAAACCATCTGAGTCATGGCAGTTTGCAGCAAAACATCCTAGAGGGTTTTTTTTTTTTCACTGACTTAATAAACGAGAGACAGCCAGAATAATCAATAATAATTCCTCTGGTTGCAGCAAAAGTTTCAACAGAAACGGATTTTATTTTAATAAAGCTCGGCGAGCTGTGCTTCATGGGAATTATTAGCATGTTCGGAAAGCCGTCTTCTTGCATGGCGCTCAGGAGAAGTGGGTCATGTGATGGTAGAGGGCACACATTATTATCTTTACCCCTAAAGCAACGCATCGAGGCGGCTGTGGTGAATGTCCATTTAGCTCGGTAAACATACGGATCACTGAGGTCGGCACGATGAACAGAAGTGGGTCAGAGGTTATTGAAGAACATTAGTATACACACACACTGTGGAGGGTGTATATTGTGCTGATTTTCCTTGCTGCATCCCTCCCTCTGGCACTGAGTCAAAGAGGCTGTGAATTATTTGCGAGTAACATATGGAAATACGCAAGATGGTGACTGAACTCGGTTGTTGACTCCCCTTTTCAACAGACTCGGCAAAGCAGTTAGAGTACATTAAAAACATATGGCCGCACTTCTTCCCGGCATAACACAAGCTCTGTTTGTGTTTATGTTTTGGTGCCGGTGTTGCTTACACTGGAACTGAACTTCTGTTTACCATCTTGAAGTTGTTGGAGTGAAACAGTCTTTCGTAAAGGCTACGGATATTCTGTTTTTTTTTGTTTTTTTTGTTGTTTGTTTTTTTGTTGTCAACAAATGCCATTAAAATGCCAAAAACCAACAGTCTGCCTCTCTATACTTTATGACTCGCCCATCTTGCCTGTGGCTCTCTCATTTCTTCTGAGGACATAAATCTTTAAAAATGAATGCGCACACAATAAAATTCCTTAAAACAGCTCGGCTTTGAAGTCATAAGTGCTGTTTTTGGCCATGGATTAATAAGCATTTGGTGCTCTATGGCAGCAGGATGGTGTATTTAAACCAACTCTAAATCAATCCGCATTGCCGGTGCTCATGGTTATGAAGGAATATGCCACCCACTGCAACAGCATTGCTTATTTATGTGTTTTCATCTTTGGACAACAGGGAGTGTCTGTGGCACAAAGGAATAAACTACTGTGCATATACGTATCTGCCTTCAGGCTACGCAGACCATACTTGTTAGCAGAATCACTTCATTGCTGGTTGTGGCCTCTACATGAGATTTGCGGACAATAAGAAAAATGTAGAGGATCACCAAACTTATCCACGAAAACAGCCTTACTTTGCTGGAAGATACCGTCATTTTAAACGAATGGTTTCTAGAAGCAGAAGCCAAAACTGATAAATCAATATTTCACATCTAATGCTGAAACAGTGCACAAGAACGTAGCATTTGTTTAACCACAAGGCTTAAAATGAACACACTTTGTTTCATGTACAGTTTTGCTGTCATATCGGCACCCCTCTGTGAGAAAATACAATACATCAGCATTTTTTAAATATTTGATATGTCACATATTTTATTTACCAGCGCTCCATAAATAATATGTCCGAAGGGCGACTTGATAATCTTTTTGTTGTAGCATCTGTAACAACCCGCAGTCATTCAAAATTCCCTTTCCAGTCTGAGACTCTTCAGTAAATCGTCTAACATTTCGATGGCTGTTTAAAATTCGTGCTATCAAATCTCCTTGCGGGCGCGTGTCCGCGTCCGCGGCGGCCACCCCTTCGCGGCGCTCGTCATTAGCATCACTGCCGAATGATCAATTTAATTTTAAACAAAATAGATTTAAAATTCAGCTGCTGCACGTTATCAAATCTTGTTTCCCGCTAAACTCGAGACGCGGGAAAGCGTCTTCAGTCAAATGAGCATAAACAAACCCAGTTGTCGGGCAATCTCGACGTCTCGGATGGCGCGCACGCACGCAGATTGAGCTTTTTAAACAAATTCATCATTTTCCCCCCCTCACCTTGGCAGTAATTGATTGCTTGGAATGAAGACATTTTGGTCTAAGCACTTTTGGTTAGTGGGATATTTAGCTTTGGGACAAATTATCCCTATAACGGCAGTCCTATCTCTCTCCCAGAGGGCAAATCAGGAAGTGAGTTAGATGTGAAATGAGCGCCTTCATGCTTCGGTGCCCTATCAGAGCGAGTTTTGCAGGTTCTAAAGGGATCCTTGAACAGATCATTTAGAGGCATTGATCCACTGGGGAGCTCCTCTCGGCTCTCTCTGCTCCCAATCAACTCTGATTAGCAACTAAAGGGGAAAGGCAGAGAGAGAAACAGGGAGAGATGCACGGAATGAGAATAAAAGGCCTGAAAGCAACGAATGGAAGGGAGGGAGACGGAGAGAAAAGGTAGAGGAGGAATGGAGATACGTGCGAAATGAGGACAAAAGAAAGGGAAAGACGGAGAGAGGAGGGGGACCGGGAAAGGGATAATGAGAATGCATGAAATGAGAGTAAAACAAGACAAAGAGGAGGAGGAATGAAGGAGCAGAAGAGGAGGAGGAGGAGGAGGAGAGGCCAGCTGGAGGAAGAGCAGATGGAGGAGGAGTTTTTCTATCTCTCATTTCAATCTGTACATTTGTGTCTTTTCATCTGAGACAAATGTGCTTTGCCTATTGATTGCGCTCGGGTACATTTTATGGATGACAACCATCTGAACGTGAGTCCTGTGGACGCACAATGAAGTGTGTGTGTTTGCATGCCTGGAAGCAAGTGTGTGCGTCGGTGTGTGTGTGTGTGTGTGTGTGTGTGTGTGTGTGTGTGTGTGTGTGTGTGTGTGTGTGTGTGTTTAAATGGCATCTTGGTAAAGTGCGTCTCCATGAGTGAGGATGCTCAATCCAAGAAAGGGCTAATGTGCCAGGATACATTAGGTTGTATTAAGCTGCTCAGTGCCCTGCCCTGCTCCTGTGACACTGTCTGCATTCCTAATACGCCCAGGCGAGCGGAAACCGTGCAGGTGTGCCTGTGTGCAGGTGTGTGTGTGTGTGCAGGTGTGCGCCACGGCTCTCTGAGCTGTTAAAGAGAACATGTTGGTGTGCACTTATATGTGGAAGAGCGTGTGTGTCCCTCCATCCCCTCCTCTTAGGCTGTGTGTCATTTGGAATTAAACACACACACTGCACTGGCCAAAGAGACATGGGAATGCACTCACACTTATGGCGTGTCTCTACCTCACAGGGCTTAGTGTGTGTGCGCAGTGGAAACGGTACTGCCAAACCTCTAACGATTGACACGTTTATATACACCGTACCACCCAACTGCACTTCTGCTTCCACCCACACACAGAGAAGGTGAATGAAATCTCATTTGTGTCACACTCTGTCTAGTTTCAGGAGGTTTCAGCCTCCTTTTCAATGCCGTGAGCAGCCAAACAAAATTCCATTCACCTCCGTGTTTTTGGTGACGGTGGCAGAAATCCCAGAGACACGTTTCAGAAGAAGAGGAAACAAACAACTTCATAACTCCACACCACAAAGGAAAAAAATACTTTGTGTAATTTGGGTCAGCTGGCCCTTTAAGATATAATTTCACTGTCAAATATAACAGCACTGGAAGTGAAATAATACCCTTACTGAAAGCAGTACAGTTTAACCGGCTTTTATATTCAACCTTTGTGTCAAATCGATATACAGGGCAAATGTTACAGCTATTGTTTATGGTATCTCATCTTTTTCTGATTTGTGATCTATTACTGGATCGGTGCGCCAATGCTTGTTTTCAGTAAAATAAGTTTAAATGTTCTCTTCATCCTTGTCAGTTTTCATTAAATAGTTTACACATGCAACAGTTACAGAGCAACATTGCGATGATGATGGATGTTATTCAATAGTCGTTCTCTTTTAGCTCCGTTTTTGGTCTCCTCCATCGCTAAAAGGAAATGTTTGGCTATTTGGCAGCTGATTGCTTCACAAAGTTCACTGAGCAGTGCGTTTTTAGGGCTTTTTCTGCCTCCTACTGTCAAAAACAACACTATGAGAGCGGTGGGAGTGAACCAGCACACTAAAGTTGGGGGCCGACCACCTAAACGATAAGCTAAAACTCGCTAAAAAGCTCTGTAAAGCACATTCAGGTGATAATTTTCAGTAGGTTCATTACTACAAGTAAAGCCTCTCACATTACACAATGTCATTTGACATATTTAAATTCTAAAAAATATTAGTTTTATCCCCTTCAATGCCCCTCTGTGTGTACAGTTCTGTATTTTCCGACCCTATGTTGTAGTATCACCCTCCATGAATCCAACCTGACGGCACTTAACAATATCTGGAAAGGCTGCACCATCACTGGGATTGTCTCATTTCTCAAAACCCAAAAACTTATCCCATCATAATAATTTGACAGATGCTCCAGTACAGTGATCAAAAGTCTACACACAGGGGCTTTAATGTAGCTTACAGCAAAGTACAGTGCAAAATTATAAAGTTCCACTAATCCTTTGACTCGTTCTGTGTAAACTTTTATCACCGGGACAAGAAATAGTGGATATGCTTATTTTCTGGCTCATAAAACTTGATTATCTTTCATTTCCAGAGAAAGATAGCTTTTTGTATTTCTGGCATATTGACAGTCAATATCATTTCCACATGTAACACCAGTGAAAGGAGGAAAACTTGATAATTAGGCTCAGGAATGAAAGGAAGATAGAGAAACTTTGCTTTGAAGCCCAGCAGTGTCTCCATGAAGAAGACAGAATCTTAAAATATGCCCTTAAAACAGACTGGTGGTGAAGTGCATGTTGTTCAGTACACGGTCTTTTCAGTTTTTTGTTACGCTGCTTCGAGCCATGTCTTTTTAATATTGTCTGTGTGTAAACCTGCGCAATATGATATGATGGTTTGCTTGGTTCCTAATCCCCTGATGTCTCACAGATTCTCCTCACTCGTTCAGCGCGATTGAATTGTCTGGCGAGGTTAGCCAGATGTAGCTGAAGGACTCGGCTTTTGGCTGCTGGCTCTCATCTGGATGTAAAAGGCTCATTCTGAGGCTTGGACCACAATAAGTGGAAAGGAGTCTGTGTAAAAGGGTTTTACGGTATTGTGCGCGCACGTCAGGATGAGAAGGAAATAGATACTGAGGAGTTTAAAAGTTGAAATGAAAGATTAAGAAAGAAAGGAGGAGAATGAAAGGATGTGTGTTTGTGGACTGGAGATCCATGTGTGTAGTGGACACTTCTTAGTATTCAGGCCCCACTGACTCATCAGCATCATCTCTCAGCATGGCTGTGATCAAAGCCTCTGGTTGGAGAAGCCTCCGATGTTTGCCGTACCTGCCTGCGTCCTAAACAGCAGGCCGGATCAGCCAACATCAAAGGACGCATCGTTCTCTCCCCCATTCTCTCTCCCTCACTCTCGCTGTGTCACCCCTCTCTCCATCCGTAACTTTTGATTTTTCCTCCAGCTTCACTTGATCTCCCTCCGTCACTCTCGGTGATGCGGCACTCGCGCTGCGGCTTGAAGTGACGGATGTCAGTCAGCGGAAATGCTTTCCATACGGGATCAAGATTTGGCTTTAAAAGATGCTTCAAAGGGAAGCTCCGAAAAAACGTAATGACGCATCGTTTTGACCGACAAGGTGTGAGTCAGGCAACATCCATGTAAACAAAAAGCTCAGTTGAGAGATCGTATGATGTCCCATCCTGCAGTCCTTTATGGGAAATGTTATATTGACATAATAATACTCATTTTTGGATAGTAGCAGCCCATCCTTTGTAATTTACATATATTTTAGGTGTCGACCTCTAGTGGCCGTGGTAATTATGACCGGTGCATCGAAGGAAGTCGTGACTTAGTATAGCGAACATAAAAGTCTGAATATGGAGGAAGGTGGAGCGAAAGGATGAGGCAAACAAACACGGGGCTTTCACCCAGGAGTCAACGTTTACCCATTTCATGTTACCCCATGTACGCAATAGCTACGTACGTTTTTTTACCCATGATCTTTCTGGAACCTGAACAAGTAGTTTTGTTGCCCAAACCGAAGCAAACTGCAACATTTCACAACATTAACCAGGGTGAAGGTCGTACTGGCCTGTTGCTGGTACTCTCCTACAGTGATTTATGTAGTTTCGGGAGGCATTGGCATTGACCTATTCAGTCGTTTAGGTACGTCGGGTGCCGATGTGTCGGATAATGCGGTTATCGCCTCATTGTGGATGAACCTGCAATTTTAAGCCTGTTTGACATTTGCCTGATGAACTTGTTGCACCTATTTCAGCAACCCCAAAACCATAATGTCACCGACATGCAGGAGTGTGAGAAAACAGTCACACTCTGACGTCGTCATGATGCTGCACAACTGATCTGACTGGCTCACATAGCAACGCGCCAACAAAGACAATGAAGAAGACTGCGAGCTGCTTAGCATGAATGTAATCATGAGTTAAAATATTTAGAAATTCTAAATATTGCAGATGTTTTACAAGGAAGGAAACACGCTCTGTCTCACGCTGGAGCTCACTTATTCTGCCGAGAAACACTGAATGTGACGAAGAAACCGCCTTTACCCAACACAGCAGATTAAAAGTAAGGCTCGGCTGGGAACCAAAGTTGTTCCCCACATCTCTCCATGTTTCCTGGAAGAGGAGTGAAGAAGAACAGGTGGACGGACCGGGAGCGGATCGATTGAGAATTTTTAAACTTCAGATTCATCTTCACTTCTCCAGCTGAAGGCTAAACTTGGGAAAATTCAGCGTTCGCTGCCTGCCTGCCTGCCTCTCTCTGCAGGCACTCTGGGCGATCGTCATTCTCTCGCTGACAGCATCCGGTTTTCTTCCGAGCACGTACCAACACAAAGCGATTGCGCCATTATCGCTGGATAACCACAACCGACTCCAGGCACTGTTGGCCAAATGCAAATGCGGAGTCTTTAAAATGTAGAATTTCATATTCAGCATGTGACGTGCAGTTTCACCTCATTTGGCTTTCTGGGAGGGAGAAACTGCTCTTTCATGATGTGTGTGTCTCTAAGCAGTTACGCCGCTGTCTCAGTCTGCCGCGCCGCAGCTGCAGTCACTCTCAATGTCTCTCCAATTAACTCCACATTACTCTCCGTTTCTATCTCTCCATCTTCATCTGCTCCTGTCTTTTGCTCCCTTTCTAGCCGTTCTTTCCCTCAATCTTCATCTCTCCTCACTTCACATTCATTTACTCGCTCTCCTTCCCTTTTTCGTCGCCTCGCACTTTCCCTCCAGGAGCGCGGCGTCCTTTGACGTTGTTGCTTTCTCCTCTTTTCAGTCTTCATGGCTCTCATTGGCCCTTCTGTTTTCTCTTCCTTGTTCTTTCCTTTGTCTTATACCCCCCTCCTCCCCTCGCCTCCCCAACATTGCTGTATTTTTATTGCACACGCACACACACACACACACACACACACACACACACACACACACACACACACACACACACACACACACACACACACACACACATCTTCCTCTTGCTAAGACTCTTTAGCTGCTTTTCTCTCAGCATGAGGTGTTCCTCTCTCCCGCTGCATTGCTGCTAATGCTTAGGTATGTGGGGCAAAGTAAATACATTACCTCCCTCTACACAAACACACACTGAGACTCACATACCTACAAGGAAATATACCACACTGGGGCACATGTGCGCTGAGACATATTAACACATATCACACACTCTGACAGAACACAATGAAACTCATGTACATTCATATTAATGCACACAAGGAAATGCTGGAATTCATAAACACAGATGCACATGTTTAATTATGGAAATGAGCTCCTGATCCTCACTTCTGTGCAAACACATGCACACTAACAAGAAATAAACACAGCAAACACACACATATCTTACTGTAAGTACACTGCAGCGAGCACAAAGCGTCGTAAACCCACACCCTCACACTCCCATGCTCAAGTTGTGTTGTTTTGACAAGTTCCACATCTGTCACTCTGAATAATGTCGCCCATAGATCACCGCGGTGACATTCACCACATCTGAAAGGTTATTATGTATTTCTTCAAGACGGGCAACATGGGCCCCCTGCGGATTAAAGCCCCGCCTGTGCCAATTCCTGGCAAATTCACACACACATGCATGCACGCTGTCAGACACACCATCATATGTGCAGACGCACACACGGCCCGACACCCACGGCACGGAATTAACATAACAAACCTTGCAGGAAGAAAATCTCCAGACCCCCTGGAAGAATAATTGTCACCTTGGTGATGTGGAAGCTGAAATAGACACACAGAAAGTAGAGACAGGACGGACCCAAAGCCGGACTGAGAGAGCGACAAAGACACTGATGGATGGACAAGCAGGGCGAGTTAGCGAGACAGATGAGATGAGAGTTTGGGCACACGCGGCGCATCTGACAAGCTGACAGACAGAGTGCATGATATGCCTGTATCAGTCTCCTTGTTTTCTGAGGGGCATTCACCATGACGCAGCACCCGCTTTGGCACCGGCGACAGCGTAAACAGCGGTGGGGCTGTATTGGTATCGACAAGGTTGGCCCAAAGCGAAACGCGAAGGAGCTGATGGCTGGTGTCCGCGCACACCAATAGGAATCACTCAACGCAGAGAGGGACGGGGGGCGAAGGCGAGAAAGGATTTGTGTCAGCGCAGTGCAGAAATGTCACGTATCCACAGAGTCAATGTTTAAAGAAGGGAGAAGAGCTGGCTGATTTATCTTTCATTCCATCAATACTCATGCATTCTGCAGATTTTATGATGCAGTTTTAATGACTTTTTTTCACAGATTGGGAGATACATCAGGCTGTCAATCAACATGAGTGCCAATATTTTGTTTAAACCCACCAAAAAAAGTTTTCTTTCAGTTGATTCTCGCGTACTTGGTTATTTTTCCACAAAACGTCCAGCCCACACTTGACCAGGAGGGCAACTTTGCCCTCTCAGGGCAGAGTGGCAAAACCAAATCCTCCATAGCTTGGTTCTAATTTACATTCATAATATTTTAATATTCTGCACCGAGACTCATCAGGCCTGGTAACCAAATGCTGTTAAAAACCCACAGACCAGGAATCGTACTTTTGCTGTTTCAGCTTGAGGAAGAAATCCACTTTTAAATTTTTAATTGAGCACTTTTATATCGTTGGGATTATATTTGCCATACACTCAGTTTATAGATAAAACTAACGCAGTCTATTACAATAAATGCAACCATAATGGTTGTTATAATGTTCTGTTTAAATGTAGGAAGGATCTAGTGCCGTTACTTTTACCCAGGTGTACCTCCAACACCGGTTCCAAAAAACTTGGACATACACTCAATTGAAAACAGTACAAAGACAATAGATTTAATGTTTATCTGCTTATTCTGAATCTGATGCAGCAGCACGTTTCAAACAAGTTGGGACAGGAGCAACTAAAGACTGAAAGATGTGGAACGCTCTAAGAACACCTGTTTGGATCATTCCACAGGTAAACAGGTTGATCGGTAACAGGTGATAGTATCATGATTGGGTAAGAAAGGGGCATCCTGGAAAGGCTCAGTCGATCACAACGGAGGATGGAGAGAGGTTCACCACTTTGTGAACACATGATTGGATGAAGGATGTTACGACATGAGCTCGGGAACACTTCAGGAAACCTTCAGGTGAACACAGCCTGTTTGTAAAAAGGATTGATTCTGTTTCAACCGTTTTACAGTCATAACTTTTTTTGTGGGTGTGATAAACTGAGTGTAATTCTCTGTTTGATGGTTCCCTTTGCCTGTTCTGTATCATTTCATGAAACTGTGTTTTCATCTGCACTTGTGAAGCATCACTTGCAGGTTTGCATGTTTTTTTTTTCCCACTCTCTGATTGACAGCTTGACTGACAGATTAACAGACGGAGTGATTGACAGAGTGACAACACGATTATGTAACTGACTGAATCGGCCAGCTAAAGGACCATCAGGCCCGCTGGCCCACTGACTCATTAAATGACTACCTGGATAACTCACTGGGTGAAAATCGTAGGCCGGCCGTTTGACTGACTGTCTGACGACTCATCTTTCACATGAACAAACTGGCTGAGTGTCAAACTGACTGACTGACTTATTAACTGTCTGTCTCGCTCCAACGTCAGCCTCTGGCTTAAAGATCTTCATCTAATATGGATGGGTTGATCCAGATTGACGAGGTGAACTAATCCATGTAGTTTGGGTCAAAGCGTTTGAGTCTCAGCGGGTTGGAAGTCGCAGAGGGCAGAGGGAGCGAACGGGGAAAGCTGGTGTATAGATTGCTCTGCAGCATCTCTAATGAGTAATTAAACACTTGAATGGAGTCCAATTAAGATACACGCTGTGTTCGCAGGCACGCACGCAGCCCCACACACACATACTGTACACATATCCACGTGTCGACGCACAAGTAAACATCAGCATGTAAACAAAATCGAAGACACACATAAGGAGGCACGCACGCTCATGCTAATAGTCACACTCCTACGAGTAAAGCCAGAACAGAAATACACGAAGACGCGCTCAAGTCTCGCCACATTAAGAGGAGCCATGTGTGCTGAATGTTGTACGTGGTTCAGGATGGACTGAAGGTCAGTGCCGCCTGACTTCCTGTCTGTCTGTCTGTCTGTCTGTCTGTCTGTCTGTCTGTCTGTCTGTCTGTCTGTCTGTCTGTCTCCTTCTCTTCTTGTCTCTCCGGCTCAATCTCCACCTCTCTCCCTCCTCGGCTCTTTCTCCCTCCCGTTCTGTCCGTCTCTCTTTGTGTCAATCTTTCTTTCTGTCACTCACTTTCAATTCAATCTCAGGGCCAATTCCAAGGAGCAAAAGGCACTAAAAAAAAGAAACAACAACAAACTGATTCTGAGACGAGATTGTCCTCACAAGAGGAACGTCAGCGCTGGTCGCTGACCTCGCTTTATGTTAACCTGACTCTGGTGGTTGTCTGAATTATGAACACTGTCGGGAGAAGTCAGCAAAAGTGTTGACGGCTGTTAGAAACGGCTGAAGTTGAAGGTGGAACGAGACACGACAATCGTCCAAATAGGGATAATGTGACACTTTTGGATAGCTGTACTCTTTGTGCAAAGTAGAGAGAGAGCTTCTTCAAACCCTGCACCCACCCTGCACCCACCCGGCACCCACCCGGCCAAACGCTGTGTGAAGAGCGGAAGTGCTTGTCGGAACCTCGTTTTCTCTGAAAGTTACGATTTCAAACACTTCAAACATTTAAAACATTTCAAACAGCTCTTCGTTTGAAGCATGCCGACGCCTTTATGGTACCCCAAACATCTCAGGGAGAAGGTAGCTGGGTCAACCAAGCGTCTCACTCTCCGACCATCTACTCCCAACAGTCTCTTTTAAGCCTGACTGTGACTCTTAATCTTACCCTGAGCTTCCACCAGGCTCGAACATTTTTGTTCCGTCCTCCAGCAGCTGCTTTTATTAAGTTGCTCAGATTTTGCTGATCTGGTTATTTTCCTTCATATTTGTGCTTCTACCACAGATAAGAAGGCTTTTTGGTCTGTTTTAATTGCGTTTATTGTTGATGTACGACTGCACAGGGTGTTTTATTTTGACGATTTAAATCATTTTCTAAATTTTTCCTGCTTGTGACTTCCTGTCTGGCTCGATCTGCTCTGTACAGTTGGATGCATCGCCCGTCAAAAATACACTCAGCGTGTATTCTCGTGCCTGGTGGAATTACATGCATTGTCAAGAATGGCAGCAATCAGCTCCGTCGTATACGTCGCTGACAGGACGCGGGAGGCGCCTTGTGGAATTTAGGGTTAACCGTGATTGCTGCTTTGACGTGGTCGGACAAACAACTTCCGATCGTGCATAACCTGTTCCTAAATGGTCGAATCCACAGACTGCATGTGAATCTTTATTATATTTATGTACGTTCTATGGTCAAAACCTCACTGAACCTTATCATAGAGGTGGTCATTTGTAATGGATCTGAAAGGCACTGACAAATGATGGTCAGGGTCACAGGTCACAAAATGCTCACATTTCTGAAGGCGATGGCGAACTACATATTTTATTACTTAAGGTGGGCGTCTGGGCGATATGACCTACATGTATTAACCAGTTATATAAAAGAAAAAAAATAAAATAAAACATTTTAGGGCAAAAGCTATTTCCAGCATTTTTTCCATTGTTTATATTTGTCATTTGTGGAAATGTCTCCTAAATTGCAGCGCATCAAACAACAGGAAGTCTCTTGCTTCTTAATTTTTACTTCAGATCAAGAAGAAGTGTTGCAGTCTCTCTGGCTCCTTTCGCTCCGTCTTTCTGTATTCCTGTCTCCCACTCAACACATCTTGGAGTAATCCCACGGCGCCCAAACCCTCTTTTCTCATCTTCTTTCCTGCCACTGATCTCCCAAAAATTCCACCCCCCCACCGCCCCTCTTCTCTTCTCTCTCCTTCAAAATCCTCTCCTCTGCAAACGTTACATCTCCGACTTGACTCTTCACCAAAAAGTGATTCTTCAGGCTCGTACGCCATCTCGGTGAGATAATGAATCATCTGCAGTTTTGCAAGTGCTCTTTGTAAAATCATGCTCAAATAGTTTGCATAGACCCTTTACAGCATCGTCATAGTCTTTTAAAAAATTGAAATGCGACAAAGTCAGCAGTGTTAAAGCACATTTTTAAAGTCTCCGCTCTGCCTTTCTGTTTTTGTAAGTCCAGCTGAAGTTGAATTACATGTTTCTTTTCTGCTGCTACACAGATCTGCTGTGTCCACTTTGACAGAAATAAACCCAGAAAGAAAGAAATCACTCATATTTGTTGGCTTCATCACAGCGCTGCCCTTCTCTGGAAGCAGGAATGCCCTTGGTTCTCATCTTTGCACACAGCTGATCAAATTGTGAAGAGCATTTGCATAAAGCCGTCATGTTTCTGTCTCACGAGCAGCCGCACGGCAGCGTCAAAAGACTTTGAACTGCAGCCCATGTTAGCTCTCTCGGACATGTTCTGCACTGTTGCCTGTTGTCAAGATTATTCAGTTTATAGGATAAATAGCAGTTTGCTGCTAACAAAACACCATCTGTCTGTGGCTTGTATGCATAGTTACCAGCATACTGCAGGTTTGTTTACATTCAGTGGGTTTAACATGCACTTAAAGGAACTCCGTCAAGTTTCTGACCACGAAGCAAACAATAGAGCGAGCAAACATGGACGTAAACAAGGCATGATTTAGGATATTTTTCAAAAAGGTTTTGCAAATGCACCAGGAAGAAAATGTGCTTAACACACCATATGTTTGGTCAGAAACATCGAATTTAAGCAGAAGTTTGAGTTTGTTGAGTGTCAGAGTCGGATGTGCAGGGATGCTGATGTCTTAAACATCGTGTCTTTGAGGAACCAGGTTTCCTGTTTGAGGCAGGGGATCAGAGAAACCTGATTTCCCCAGCTAGATCCCCCTGGAGAATGCCAATTTCTTGGTATAGATGTAACCAGGTTTCTGATCAGCTTTTTACAAGTGTGCTTGTGCATGAGGAAGACTACAGATGGAAGAAGAAGAGTTCATTACACGGAGCAATGAAACTTCCTGTTACAAGCACTGACACTGAAACTCATACAAAGTCTAAATGAGTCCGTTTTCACAGGTGGACATCTGGCTGTTTGTGAGGCCGGGCAAAGGGGAGTAATCTGATTACTAACCTGCTGCATGTATACGTGGATTCATGGTCACCAGGTTACTGATTCCCTACATAACCCGAGTTCTCTGACTAACCTGTTTTCTTGTGTACGCACAGCTCAGCTGACAAACTCGTGCAGAGATTTAAAGCCAAAGGGGCCGTTCAGATCCATCCCAAAGACCAGACTTTTGACAATCAAAATTTCTAAATCAGCCTGAAGTGTTGACTCACTGTAATTTCACTTGGACTTGAACAAATCGGACTAATTACTGGTTAGTCGAGAACCACAGCCGTGACCAAAAACCATGGAGGAATCCTCTTTTTTCTGCTTTCAGTCTCACTTTCTTTCTCTCGCTCTCTCTCTCATCGTCTCCATGAGTTAAGTCTAATCTCCCTCTCTCTCCCCGTCCCACTCTGCAGCCATCTTCTTCCACGGTACTCTTCTCCTCAAATTTCCTTCTCTACCCTTTCATTCTCTCTCTCTTTCCATCTGGTGTCTCTCTATGAGCATTAATCAGAGTGCTCAAGCACCATGACCAAAACAACTCCACAGAGACTCGCTGCCTCTCTCTCTGAGTCTCTCTTCCCCCATCCCACTCACTTTTTTCCCTCAAATTGTCACAGATAGCCCCCACCCACCACACACACACACACACACACACACACACACACACACACACACACACACACACACACACACACACACACACACACTAAGAAATTCATAAACATTAGTCAATCCCTGTTATGATTTCAACCTGGCCTGAAGCTGCTTTGGTTGCGATGCTCTTTCATCCATCTCAAAACTTACTGTTGTGTTCAGAGGGCTGATTTGCACAGAATGTTCTCAAACTGGGGGTGTGATGGTGGGGGTGGTGATGGGGGGGGGGGGGGGGGTGTGTCCTGCAGTAATGTTCTCATGCAGTTGTTTCTGGTCCATCCATCTCCGCCAAGTCAATGCAAACAGACTTTCAAACGCACCCTCGGTCTGCTTTCGCTGGCAGCAGGCGCAGTCGTGACGGAGGCCGCAGCTGAATCTGCTTTTCAAATTCACTGCCGGGGTCGCATCTGGATGCCGGGAATCCCTAGACAGTCTGCAAACATGGTTGTGCTCTTTCAGCAACAGCGCACGGCTTGCTGATGAGGACACTGCCATTTTGGATGACATGGCTGAGATCAATATAGCGCAGTGGAGAAGAGCCACGAAAAATATGCACTGTGGGACGATGAGAGCAGCGGGAGGTGTTTGCAAATAAGCCTTTATGATGATTGTTTTTAAGGTTGGCCACTATTTCATATGTGGGTCTATGGGAAGAGTTTTCTTTCATCCTATAGAGGAGCTTTGAGTGATGATTGAGAGCATGCTTCCCTTGCTTTATAGATAAAATACTACATACATACTGCATATTTAAAATGTTCCTATTTGTAGGTTCAGATGGAAGCTACCTAACATTTTGCATTTTGCTTGTAGTGATGGAAATTTAGTTTCCTGTTTCAGTCCATACACAGTATCAGTTCTTAACAGTTCAGGCACATAGTTTTTGGGTATCATTTATATTGGAATCAAAACTGTTATTGACTCACAAAAAGTTTTAGTGCAATAGCACATCCATTAAAAAAACTAATTAAAATCTTATCATCAAATGTGCCAGGAAATACATCCCATTTAAACCAGTACAAACCGTCGCTGCTCAGTTTTACGGGGAATTAGCTGCAGCGGTGTGACTTCAATTTTCATAAATTTAGGCTTTTTTTCGACATGCCACCCACAATTATTTCTGTTGAAATTATCTGCCAGGTGATGCCAGTGAGAGGGATGAGGGCAATTATTGTGCTTTGCATGCTCCACACACAAACAGGGCTGGAAAGTTTTCACTATCCGTCATCTAACTGTCATAATTTGAGGTCCTTTCTCACTTTAGACAAAACGGTTTTCTGTCACACTCTTAGATGCGCGGTCTGGGGTTGGTATTCTCATTCAAATGAAGATGGAATTGCACATTTTTTTCCGCTCACAGGTTCTGGTGCTCTGCAGGACTTCTCATTGTCTTCAGACAAACCGAGTGGGAACCACCGCGGCTAATTGAAAACTGTTGCTTATCTGGAACTGAGGTGCATTCTGCAGGTGTGTTTGCTCAGTTGAGTGGTATCTCAGGCTAACACGCTGTGCTACAACTGTACTCCACCATGTTTCCCAGTTATCTGGTACCAAATAAGTGACAACATGACTGTGAGCAGTCAATCAGACTCCAGAGTCTGTGTTTAACAAACCTAAGTGAGGGATAACGGAGAAAAACCTTCACTTTTACTCCTCCTCCTCCCAGACTCAACTTAGGAAAGCTCTTAAATTTAAGGGAGTCGCAGAAGAAGCCGAACAGTTGATTGCATGTTACACAAATTTTCCTTTTGTTTTTGCATTAATCAGCAGTGCAAACATTGATGCACTGCTCCTGCTCCTGCTCCTAACATGCGTGTGATTAATCAGGTGATCACTTGAGAACTGCAGTCAGGTTATTCCTACACACTAGAAATGGGAGTAAATGATAATAATAATAAATGTGTCTTTTACTTCACACACAGAAAATTCTCTTTACATATTCTGAAGCGACTCTAAACACGGTTTCATAAACACGGTCACAGACTTCCACAGTTCCCCAGAGAAACCTTGTGAGGTCACAGACGCTCCATCCATATTTTTTACAGCCTAATGGATTTAAGGCCTGTGTGAACCTGTGAGTCAGAGTCTGAGTCACCGTGATTAAGACTCTCACCTCATAAGAGCTCCAATGGACTCCTAATCCAAGTACGGGTTTGACTAAAGCATGCTGATTATAAATGGTAAAAGGACGGCATTTGTAGCGCTTTTCTGGTCTCACCGACCTCTCAAAGTGCTTTACAGCACAAGCCAGCATTGACCCATTCACACACACATTCATACCGCGCTGGCAGAGGACAGTGAAATCCATTCACACACTGATACTGACCGCTGACGGCAATTTTGGGGCCAAAACACATTTTGGCATCTAGTCTGCAGGGGCCAGGGATCGAACCACCGACCCTCTGATAAACGACTGCTCTACCTCCTGGCTCAGGTGAATTCTGCAGCATTGACTTTTGTATATCTGGCATTTTTTAGAAAGTCCTCACATTGAATAGCCTCCAAAACAACTGGTCTGTGCGAGCGATTACCGTCAGGTGGCGACCTCTAGTTGCTGTAGTAATCATGACGGGAGCAAGCAAAGCGACAAAGCCCCCGGTGGGAGGTCGGGATGGATATATGGGTCAAACAAACATGACTTTCACCCAGGAGACCGCTGTTCGTGTCCCATGTGCAACCAAAAGTCTCCACTGACTTACGTACATTCGTCACTTAACTTACGTATGTAATCTAGCTAACGTAACTAGCTTACTTTAACCATAATCTTTTCCTAAACCAAACCACAGTGCAGCTGTAGTACGTCATTTTGGGAGTTACTGGCTAACGAGCTGTCATTTAGCTATGAGGATGTGTTGTTGTGTTTAATGGTACCTGACAAATGAAGCAGCCAAGAGGAGCCTATTTTTGTAAGGAGCTGCGAGGCAGGTCAAGGGTTAAAGCTCCAAATTTTGTCTCTGATGAAATCACTGTAACACATATTACATTTGCACAGCTGCCTCCAGCTTGCACAAACTAAGACGCATTTCGATTGAGAGAGTAACGCTTTTACTGGTCGGTAAGACGTCAGAATTTGATACTTTTATCTCTGTTAGTTTATCCCGTCTGTGCTACGAGAAGGTTTATGGCAGAGCAAGGGTTAAGGCTTTAAGAGGATGATGTGTGTTCAGTCTTCTTTTCATTGTGAAGAGAGAGCGAGAGCTTTCCCCCCCCCCCTTTTAAATGGGAACACAGCTTTTCTCCACCGGTGGCCAAACCTTGACCCTCAAACTGATCTAGAAATAGGCATTCGCTAAGGGAGGAAAAGAAAGAAACACACTCACACACATAAAGCCTCCAGCCTTTCCTTTCACCGCACACATCCACTTCCCACTGCCTGAGCGTGGCTGCGTATAGTGCACCGACACACACACACACACACGCACACACACACGCACACACCAGCATGGTTTTCCACTTTCACTCTGGGGAGAAGGTGAACTCATATTGTCGACTGCTGAGTAAAACACAGCAGAATATACACACACACACTCATGCACATACACACACACATATATGCAGGCGCACACACACACACACACACACACACACATGCACACAGACCCCGTAGACACAGACCCAGACTGTTGTTCCAGATGTCTCTTTTTCCTTTTTCTTTTTTTTTTTTAAGTGTTTCCCAGGAGATTGGTTCACGGTGGGCAAAAGATTTCCAAAAGAAATTGCACTTGTGTGTGTGTGTGTGTGTGTGCGCCCATGAGTGTGTACCTCGCTGTCTGTTACTCACCACTCGGCTGTATGTCTGTACTGTATATTTCTGTGTCTTGCAGTACAGTACAGTTAGCTTTGAGTCTGACTATTTTCAGATCAGAACCTCAAGATGCAGAAAACAAGATAAAAATAAGCAAACTGGGACTTTTTCCAGCGTTGGCGTGTTTTAAAATCAACACACACGTGAATATAAACTTCACGAAATGCTCGGAGGATATCCGTGAGGAGCTTTTCAAACCCTCTCAGTTTGTCGGCCGTCGACGTGGCCGCTCTCCTGCAGCGACTCCACGCTGAGGTTTGGGTTAATGAAACATTAACAAGTGAAATGCTGCAGAGCAGAGATGTTCGGGTATGTCTTCAACTTGAAAATGAAACCGAAGTTCACAAACGCTGCTTCAGCTGCAGGCAGGGAGCCGACGCTATACAAATATGATTCATGAGACAATCTGGTTTTGATGAGAATAGCACTCAGACTTCTTAATGTATGCAAACAAAGTCCTGCTGCTTTAGCTCTCAGCTCTCTCCTCATTTTCCTCCCCTTCATCTCCCCAAATCTCCTCTTCCACCCAACTTCTCCATCTCCTCCTTCGCTTCCCCCTTGACACCGCGAAAGCTCTGCTTCAGGCCGGTGCAACAGGAAGAGGCCAGAATGCGACAGACTGCCTCTGGCTGGTCGGCGGCGTTTATGGCTCCTGTGTGGCTGTAGCTGTATGAACAGCTGCACGGTGGGAAGCCGTGACATCTGTGTTTACCAGGCACACAGAGATGTAGCCTGCATGCACAGAGGTCTCAACTTTTTACTGCCTTCATTTCATGCTACAGTGAAATACTGCTGTTGTTCTGCCCCCCAAGAGGAGACGGTAGTAAAATGTAAATTTTGCTCTGTTTTTAGCTGTCTGGCAGCATACAGTATGAAACGGTAACAAGCAAATAAAGAGTTTCAGCTGCAGCTCGCCTGTTGAGATCTGTTTTATGACAGTGTTAAATAATGAATGTTGGATGCTGCATTAATTCAGAGCTTAGGTACAAATTAACAGAGGAGCTGGACGGATGCCCGACGGTAATATTCCTCACACCAGCCTCACCAATCATGACTCATGATAGACAGTACACAGCGCTTAATAAGTGATTAAAACGTGTATTATCTCAGTATTAATTCACTGCGATGGGGGCAGATATTCAAATTACAGTTAAATAATGGAAAAAGAGAATGGATTTTCACTTAGGTTAAAGATCTCCTCATCTCAGAGTTCAGCGACTTTTTCATTTAATTGAAAACCACTTCCTCGAATACAATTAATTGAAAAAGGAATAGAGCCTTAATTTGGAACTAAGGGCCCGTAACTGTGGTCAGCGGTGAGACTAATGGCATTCTGCTCCAACAGAAAAGCCTGAAAAGTGGACTGAGAGTTGTTTGCCTAAAATTCCCTTGGCAAAGGAGGCATTGATCCTCAGCAGCAAACTTTGCAGCCCTGCTACAAACAGAGACTAAATGGGGGCACGAGGAGAAAAAAAAAAATCTAGATTTTAGTTCTTAATAGAATGTTGGGCAGCGGGGTAAGCGCCACGCCTGAATAATTCACTTTAGCCAAACTGTTGCTTCGGGTTCCATTCATTTTTAATGCTGTCTTTTGATGTTGATTAATTAAGCAGTGCTAGCGCTGCTGTTTCTCTGCTGTAGCTGCCTCTTGCGCGCACGCCCGCCGTGCACACGGGCAAACACTGCTGCTGCTGCTGCTTCTTCCTCTTTTCCTCTTCTCCCTCGCCTCTATCCCTCTAAACCCTAAAGCCTTAACACCCCCCCCTCCAACCCCGCTCCCCTCTCAAACATATTCACACACACTCATACATATACACGGGAATACACACAAGCTGCACGCTCTCTTTGTGGCACACACATTTACAGTGTTGCGCTCACACACGCACAACCTCTAACACCCCTAAGCCACCGCCAAAAAAGTGTTAAGATCTGTAAGTCTTAAAAGTCTTTTCTTTTAAGGCAGTTTGGGAGGAAGATGTGTGTGCGTGTGTGTGTGTGTGTGTGTGTGTGTGTGTGTGTGTGAAGGGGGAGTGATGAAGGGAAGATGTGAGCGAGAGGCGGGGGGGAGTAGGAAAGGGGAATGCCTCTCAGCAAACACATAGAGGATTAGCGGAGGTGTGTGTGTGTGCACGTGTGTGTGTGTGTGTGTGTGTGTGTGTGTGTGTGTGTGTGTGTGTGTGTGTGTGAGAGAGAAGAGGATGAATGTATTGTTAGAGTCTGTACTGTACGTTACAGCTCGGGGGCTGGATGTTAATTAGAAGACATGCATGCCTTAGCTGGTGGTGGTATCCGTGCGCGTTCGAGGGCGCGTGCGTGCCTTTGTGTGTGCGAGAGTGCTTGACTCTTTCATGTCTTTTTAACCAATGAAGACAAGAGCAACTGTGCACCGTCCAATCAGCACCCTGAGGTTTATAAATAGAGGTTAGCTAACTGGATTCCTACTTGTTCTTCATGCAATCTTCTGAGATTTGCACCAAATGACACTTAATGGCAGGACTGCAGGTCAAGCTACGGGGCAAATTTAAGCGAGGTGTCAATTAGGCGAGCTTATAAATGCCCTGGTTTCATACTGCAGAGACGGCTTAGTCGTGGTGAAACATTTAGAGGAAATTGTTCTAAAATTCAGAGAATGACAGTAAGATGATAAATGGGTGGCCATGCATGTGCACACACACACACACACACACACACACACACACACACATGCACCTTAGAGCAGGCTCAGCGTGACAAGGGACCGCCAGAAAAGCAAGTGAGAGACACTGACATTCTTTTTCACTTTCCTTGACTGGCTCCTCCATAGCCCTTAACACACACAAACACCATCACACACACCCACAGAGAGAGAGAGCTATTTGATTTGGTCCTGATAATGAAGTGTCTCTGTGAGAGAGCGCGAGGCCATAATGCCGGAGTCTAAAAATACCTGGCCAAAAAGCCCCCTGTCATGTTACATTGATCTTGGTATGATGGTGTGAGCCTTCTTGATTCCATCAGTATCTCTGTTACACAGCTCGGCGCTATAATAAGAAGATGGAGACGAGCGAAAGAGAAAGAAAGAGAGAAAGGGGAGAATGAACATGAGCATGAATCTTTTACCTCTGCTTTTCGAATTCGCCAAAAAGTAAAGGTCTCGCGGTAAAGGTCTCATTTATCTTGGCTAATAATCGTCCCATGAGTGCAGGAGCAAAAGGAAAGAAAGAAGATTCAGACCAGAAAGCTGAAACTTTCCTTACAAAGAGCACATACTTGAATACACCATGGGAAACAATTAGTTATGCTGCAGCCGAATCCAACGATAGTCTTAACTAAATGATCTCTCTGAATCCAGCTGTCTACGGTATATCGATGGGCATTATTTTAGTCCTCCTCACGTACTGTGTTGTTTGGAAATCTGAAGGATACACAACCAAAAACACCCTGGGAGCATCAAATACACATTTATCAAACGGACACAAAACCAGTAACAGAAGGTTGAATTATATATTTCTTCCATGGCCTAAGTGCATGATGTAAAAAAAAAGTACAAAGGCAAGACTCAAAGTAGGACAGAATACTAAACAGCATCTATTCCAAGCTTAAAGTGCAGCCGCCTCGCTGCAACCATTACCTGCAGTTAATCTAACAAGTGACTGTGTTCGCATCAAGCAAAGCCGAACTCTTATCGTTTCCGCCGGCTGCAACAATCCAAATAGTCACACCACTCTCGCACTATCTGTGTGAAAGAGCCACAATTGCAGCCATTTGTCAACCTCGCAAAAATGACAAGCGACCACTGTTGCCAGAGTGGAGGCTTTGTCAGATGACTGCTGTTGGTTACCCTTGCTATTTTGATGTGTTTCTGAGTTTTCTCAATCCTGGACCTCATGAGATCGCGTATTTGGCCTAAAAATGTCTGCGGTGCGTCTCCCGTGGATGTACAGTATTTATTTCAATCTGTGCCTGAATTACTTCTTCCTGCTCGCTTGTTTGCGCATCGTGCCCAGAATACATTACAGTGGCAGCAGACACTATGGAGGCTCTGACAGCGATGCGAGAAAAACTCTCTCCAGACCTTTCTTGGCATGATCACATGTTGAAGTCTGATGGAAACAGCAGCATTTTTGCACTGATGTTGCCGCTTTGGATTTCTTTATTTCACCAGATTGTAGCATTGTCTTCTTGGCTCCGGATCCTACGCACAATCAAGGCTGTCCAAAAGGTGGTCCTTCGCTACAAAGATTAGCAACCAAAGTTAGGAACTGGCTGTTAAAAAACAAGCTATTGTGTGCACCGCCAAGGTTAACATCACCTGACCTTGATGCTGCACGCTCTCTGTTGTATGCAAACTGCTGTGGCCCACATGAAGGACTCTGATCATGTAACTGCACTGAACTCATATGTGCTTCAACAGGGATAAATGATTCGCTCAGCAACGTGAAAGAAACCCGTGTCTAATGGCTGCTTTCCGCCGCAGGAAGCAGGACTGTCTCTGTCTTTTACGTGATTTCTGTTCTGTCTGCACGCAGTCAGTCAACAACACTGAAGCTATCAAGAGCTCTTTTTCTTACCCCGCGAAAAAATCTGTTTGCTGTCAGTCGCTCTCGTGCAGCATGAAAAACAACCTTCACAGACTTGAAAACTGCCTGAGTTGGATGATACAGCCGTGTGTAGTAAAGTCAGACACTGGTTTAGTCAAATGTGCAGTTTTATTGCTACTTCCCCGTGTATGTAAGTCCTGCAACTGGAGCCAAATCAAGCTCATCTGTCAAAAATTATTCTGAAATGTGTTTTTCAGCCATGTTTCGCTCAGACGGAAACCCACAACGCGAACGCTTGCTGTCAAATCTCGTACACCGTTGTCATAATCAATTAAACACTCGCACTGCAGTTTAAGGTCAAAAAAGTGTTACTGCGGCACTTGTTGTGTGGGAAGAGATGGGCCAATGAGCCATGTTGGGAGCCTAACGTATGATTTTGAAGCGCGCAGCAAGGAGTGGGAAACAAACCGAGTGTGGAAGGCTGCATGCAGAACGCAGGATGTTTTTTAAAAAAGCTGTCAGGCTCACAAAAATAAGTTTAAATGCTTTTAATGGAGCAGAGCGCGCCGTATTTCTTTGGTGCACGCCAGTAAAAGCTCCTTTTGGGTTTGCAGTCGCGAGTATCTCTGAGGGTCCAGTGGGCCACTAATGGTGTGGCTTGGGAACAGAGTGTATCAGAGGAGAGCGAACAGAGAGAACACAGAGATCACACAGGGCTCGCACACACACACACACACACACACACACACACACACACACACACACACACACACACACACACACACACACACACAGTCTCCTCCAGGCTCACACACATCACTCTGAGACGGTCCTGCAGGAAGACATAGAAGTGCACCACTGACTGTTAATGTTGACACAGAGGGGGTGTGACATGTGAGCGAGTAGGTAGGTGCAGCGTGTGTGTACGAGAACGAGTGTGTGTGTGCATGCAGCCCCTCAGCAGGGGATAACAGCTGGCACGCTGAGAGCCCCCAGAAGCCGCGGCATAGGGGGAATGATCATTATGCAAACACACGTGCTCGCCTGCGCACACACATACTCCTGCACATCCCTGTTAAATTGAATCTAAAACGCTGCACCTCTAAACTTGCATGTTTAGAAAATACTGTCACAACCACTTAACGCCGGAGAACTAATTATAAATATGCGTAAAATGAATATGCATAATGACTATACCCCACTTGCACTGATAAAAGAAAAAGCTTGGAGAGCAAAAGCTGAGTGTGTGTGCAGGTGTGTGTGCGTGTGTGTGTGTGAGGGAGCAAGAGACAGTATGTGTGTGTTCCTCTCCTCTCCCTTTAATCTGCGTATAGGGGTAGTGGTGGGAATCTGCACACCATGCTAAATCAATACACTCCCGCCTGCTTTAGTATGCTTTAGTGTGTATGTGTGTGTGAGAGAGTGTGTGTGAGAGAGTGTGTGTGTGTGTGTGCGCACTGGAGAGTGTGTGTCTTAGTATGCAGCTCAGATACAGAGAGAGAGAGAGAGAGAGAGAGAGAGAGAGAGAGAGAGGTTACATAAGAAGAAAGAGGGACACACTTAAGTGGTTTTGACCTTGGGTACACCCCCCCACCCCCACCCCAGTCCAACCGCCCACCCTCCCCCTTCCACCGGCTAAATAAATAAACTTTATTTAAAGCCCGAAGTGCGGACATAAAGGTTCGAACTGTGTGTGAGCATGAAGCTGATGCGTTTGTTCATATAGATTAAGAGCCTCAAAGAGAAACAGCATCAAACCGAGGGGACTCTGGGATTCTTCCTCCCCTCCCTCTCCATCTCCTTCTCCATCTTTTCCTCCTCTCCTTTGCCGTCTCTCCATCCTCCCCTCCTGCCAATCTCCCCCTAACCTCCTTTGTTCTCTGCTTGTCGGTCCATTCTTATGCCCTGCTTAGTTTGGCCTGCTTCACTCCGCTTAAATCTATCCATCCTCCCCTCCACCCCTCCGCCCGTGTATCTCCTCATCCATCCAAATCCCCCCTTCTCTTGCTTAGATTTTCTTCGACTACACTTCTCCTTTCATCTCGCATTCCTTTTCTGCATCCCTCCTTCCGTCCATCCTCATCCCTCATTCTGAGTGACCGCTGGTCCCCCAGGCAGTGAGCACATCAGACTGGCAAAGCTCTATCTTCCATCACCCGCCATCTCCCTCCCCTCCACACTCTCCATCTCTTTCACTCGCTCTTTCGCTGCTGGCAGCATTGGCAGCATGACAGTGCTTTCCCAGGGCAAGGCCTTATGTAAACAGCCCCATAGCACCAAGCAATGTGTGTGTGTGTGTGTGCGTACATGTGTGTGAGAGGGAGCGTTAAATTTCCTACTATGTGTGTTTGTGAAAAGAAAAACAAAAGGCAGGGACAGAGTGGATTTGTGTGTGTGTGTGTGTGTGTGTGTGTGTGTGTGTGTGTGTGTGTGTGTGTGTGTGTGTGTGTGTGTGTGTGTGTGTGTGTGTGTGTCAGAAATGCCTGTTAATCGCTGTGGAGGTCAAAGTCGCTCAAGTCGCAGATAAAGAACACAGATAAAGGTTAGGATCTCTCTGTAGCCACCTTCTGAGAGCGTGAAGCACGCTTGCTCGCATTTCCTTTCTTTTATTCCGCAGGCACATTTTGTCGATTGAAGATGATACGGTGCCTGCCGTTTGATTGGTTGACAAAGCTGTCTTTGATTGGCCCTCCCCCGGGCCCGTCCCAGCCACGCTCTCGGACGACCTTCAGGAAAGTTTACCAAACTTTGCTTTGATTTACCCCCTCCTTTTCCCCTTCCCTCCTCTTCCTCCCTCTCCTTGTCTCCTCCCTCCAGCCTCCTCCCGGATTCCTCAAACAGTCGACAGCCTCTCCATGATAATGAACAGCAGCTCAATCTGTACAGCTGACAAAGCGCAGGAGGAAATCATAAGGCTTCCATAGCAAGCGCCGCTTTATTGCAATCTCATCTCAATCAGCGGCAATCAGACCGTCTAGGCCGAAATATTAGGGTTGTGCTGCCCTCCTACCACGCGGGACGGGCGCACAGCTCCAGTCTGGATCTGAACGTAACATCGCTGATGGCTGAGATAATTTATGGTACTGTTCAAGGATGATGATGATGATGATTTTTCTGATGCTAAATAAATTCCAAAATGCTGAGTGTGCTGCGAGAATGATGCAAGCCGTTGATGAATTCATGCACATCATTATAACTTTCTCCTGACAATGGTGCCGGGAACAGCCTGACATTCGGAGTATACAGCAGAAAAACAACACAGTCCCACGCACGCACATTCATCTCTGCACCAATTTATGCTGCCAACTTTTTGCCTGTCTTTCTTTTTTTTCTGTAGGTCTGTCTTGATATTTTGAACGCGTGACTCCATTCATTTCTATAATGCTGCCAATTATGAAGGTGATACTGACCTCTGCGGATTCTACTGGAAACATTCGCGAACATCTCCCCGCTGACTCGCCAACAAACTCCCCCTCTCTACAGCAACTTTGACTGTTATTGACAGAAAGGCAGAAAGACGCCTACTGGCATCTAAAGATAGCTGGAGAAAACCCTTATGCCGCTTTGAAGTGCTAATTGATGCTATCGTAGTTAGAATCAGAGAGAAGTCCTCGGCTGCCGCCAATTTGTTGTGGTTTATTTTCCAAGAGGAGTAATCTTGATGTAAGACTTTGATCTGTCTGAACCTGGGTCTCTTCGCTTTTTCAGCTCTGTGTTCTAACACAGCTTCTCGCCCAGAGCTTATTAACCTTCGCCTTATTTACCTTACCCCTTTTTATCTGACTTTATTAAAGCGTATAAACTTCCTGCCTCTGTTGTGTTCAATGTCAAAAACCTCGGTGTCCTCTAACCTGGAGGAAATGTGAGTGATGCTGAGAGGCTGCTCTGTGAGTGTGTGTGAAGCTTTTATGTGTATATTCGCCCGTGTTCCTGCATCAATTACCCATCTGTGAGCGATTGGAGTTTTTTTCTCTTTGTGCGCAGGTGTGTGTAGTAGGTGTGCGTTTTTAGTGTGTGTACACTTGTGTTCCTGCCTCAATTATCTACCTGAGCAGAATTTGTGCCTGCACATGTCTGTGTCTATACTTGTGTGGGTGTATGAGTGCACGCATCAGAGGATGCATGAATACCTGTGTGCATAAATAAGAGTGGGTAAGCATTAGCATGTGTGTGCGTGTGTGTTTGTGAGTGTGTGTTTGTGTGTCAGAGAGCAGTGCAGTGTGGAGCAGAGGGCCGGCCCTGTCTAAGACTGGCAGGCAGAGTTATTCACGGATCACGGCAGACATATGGGCAGACTGGGACTCGCTGAAGACATGCCCTTACTGCTGGGACTGATACAACGAGATAAACAGATGTGGAGGAGGCCACACACACACACACGCACGCACGCACACTCACGGAGACATTTGACAGACGCGCACTGAGACGTCTGACAATCACACACGCGCAGAGACTTTTGAGAGGCTCGCGTACACTTTTGAGGGACACACACACGTGCAAACTCGCACACATGAGCACAAATTGCACGAGCGAACTACACACAAAACCCACAACTGTGCAACAACAAAGCAACTTTTCACACACGTGCACATGAGCATCCAGTGCGTGCACAAACAAAACCCCAAACCAGAAGCCTTGTGGGCTGATAACTCAACAGGGAGCTCTTCATCAGAACGAGCGTGCCCTTATCGTCTCCTGTTCCAGCTCAGTGGCTCCTGCACACTTTCCAGCTGTAACCCCTCACTAACAACCCTATTTCTACCCGCTGCCCCTCGGCGCTCTCTGTAGGTGCAACCGATACGCTTTCTTTCTCTAAATTCCTCCACCAGTCCCCCCGCTTGCCTTCCCGCTCTCCCCCATCTCTTCTCCCTTCTTGTCTTCGTGCCAACTGTTGAATGGCAGGTGGGGGGGGTGGGGGGTTGGGGGTGGTTGAAGGATGCAGCCAAAGGAGCGAAAGGGAGCAGGAGGAGGCGTGCGAGGGTTGAGGGGGTTGGAGATTTGTGGAGAGGTTTCCATTCAGTATGCCAGCTGTCCTGAGAAAAACACACACAGCATCGACTGGTGGAACATTTTCTCCCAGAACAAGTGTCTCAGATATCCACCGTCTCACCGTTATCTGTTGGCAGGCTTCACAGAAACTGCACGGCGAGGAGAAATTCATAAGGCTACAGCTGACCTACATTGGAAATGAGAAGGGA